>NC_135612.1:49213333-49537916 GCF_053574225.1 Canis aureus | reverse complement strand
CACATCTGGCCTCATGTCACCTTGACTTTGAGACTGTCTTATTGCTGGAGGCTTAGGGCAGCCTACCCATGGAAAGAGCCATGACTCCATTCTTGCCTCTACCCCATCTCTCTGCAGCCCCTGTCCACTGTACATGAATCAAAGGTTTCCTTCTCTCCCCAGACCTCTATGAACATAAGTTCATCAACTGCCGGTTTATCAACTCTACGTTTCTGATGCAGAAGGAGGGCTGCCACATGGACTTTGAGCAGGATAATGACTTCCTGATTTACCTCGTCAGCTTCCTTGGCAGTCTGTCTGTCTTGCCCGGGAACATCATTTCTGCCCTGCTCATGGATAGAGTTGGAAGGCTCAAGATGATTGGTGAGTAGTTAGGGATGCCACATCTCCTCCAGTAAGTGAGGACCATGGTTTTCAAAGTGTATTAAAGAAGAGGAATCTTTTTATTTTTCTTAAAGAAATCTTTCACTGGAAACCAAACAGGTAGGATAGGATCTGCTGGTGTGGAGCCCAGGAGGCAGCTATGTCTCCAAAAACCCTAGGACTCCATGGAGGTAGTTTGAGACCTATGGTCCAGGTCAGGGACTCATTTTCATTTCCCAACTGGATGATTCTGTGACAGTGACTTCAGGAGGAATATTAAACATGCCCATTCTACTTGCTTTGTAAGATTATAGTCAGAAAAATATATAAAATGCTCTTCAATGAACATTGGTTCATTTGATGGGCTTAAAATAAATTGCATCACTTATTATTTCATAGTGATCACACTTAGGCTTTGGAGGTGGGCAGACTCACGTCTGAATCCTATCACCTTGAGGCTATTTGACTTTGAACATGTTCCTTTACTTCTCCAGGCTTCAATTTCCATATCTGTACCTCTAACTAGCTGGCAGAGTTTTGTGAGGTTTGAACATAATGTAGCCAGAGCATCTCATAGTGCTTGGTGCACTGTAGGTTCTCAAAAATGGTCACAAAATTCATGTATCCATGCTTCACTACACCAGGATCTGCAGCAGTTTACTACAGAAATGCCATACATGGCGTGCATGGCAAACAACAAACAAAACATGTACACCCGGGGCTAGGGAAAACATATAGCAAAATATATATATTGTAAGGCCAGGGTGGGGATAAGAACCACATGCTGATACACATGCCATGGAAGGTCTGCTCCAGGGATGTAGTTGATCAGGAAAATTAATACCAACTCCCTAGCAGCAAAGCCCAAAGGGAAACAAAAATAAATCACATAGTCATTTTGTCAGAGAAGAGCAAATTGTTGAGAGCTTGGCAAGGGAATCTTGTCCTGGTGTTGGGCTCATTGAGTATTATTATTGTAGAGTAGCAGGAATATTCAGAATGGTGAGTATACGATTTCAGCTTTTAAAGTGTGTGGTGAGGATGGAGTCATATCTAGGCATGGCAGATTGAGCGAGCTGTCTCCTGAGTCTGAGGTGGGGCCCTGGTTAGAGCCCTGAGGGAAGGGCAGTGTTTACTAACTCGTAAATGCCTGAGCTTTTCAGCAGAAGGTAACTGCACGGTGCACAAGACCAGCAGCTGGGAATCAGGTGACCATCTCAGCCAACATTTGCTTTAGAGTCTGCATACCTTCCTTTCCTTCTCTGAGCTTCTGTTTCACAACTGTTAAAGTAATACCTCTGTTTACTCCAATGAGATAAGGCGTGTGAGAGTAGATAGTGAGCTTTAGTAAAGGTCTGGCACGCAGCAGGCGAACTGTGATATTCTCAGTGCATGCAGATAATAGATGCTCAATAAACGTCTCGATGGGATGTGGATGACCTGTTCTGAAAGAGTCTCTGAAAGAGACTCATGAAATAGTCTTAGGAAAAGACAGAGTTATTTCCTCAAATTCCCTGTAGAATTTGCTGTGGCATAAAAGTTGTCCTGCTTACTCTGTGTTCTTTCCTGGGCAGAAGTAGTGTCTTGTTAACAACAGAGTAGAAGTTTCCCTGATGAGGCTGTTAGTCCTCATTTATTCATTCAATAAGCAGTAATTTATGCAGCACTTATTCTTTGCCAGGCGGTATGGCAGACAATGGGAAAACAGCAGTAATTGACACAGACAGCATCCTCATGCTCACGGAGCAAATGATCTATTGGGAGAGAGAGACATGAACTAGAAATTTCATTGAACAAACACAAAGCATGTATTATAGGTCAGGCTTTGTGCCAAACATTTTTAAAATATTAACATATTTAAAACTCAGTCACCCTGTGAGGTAAGGACTATTTTTTGCCAACATTTTACAGATAGGGAAAGTGAGACAGAGAGGTTATGAGACTCACACAAGGTCACACAGGGGAATCTGGGACTTGAACTCAGGCTTCTCCATCATAACGGAGATGAGAATTAACAGGATGGAAGGAGAGTGGACCACCAGGAGCTATAGCAGGATTACCTAACATAGTTGAGAGGTCAGATCACTGAATATCACTTGATTTATTTGAGGGTAATATTTTGTATTCAATAAACATTTGTCAACATTTATTGTAAACCAGGAGCCAATGGCTGGCCACTTTGAGGGAGGCATGAGTTTAGGTGATATAGTTCTCAAGGCACTTGTGGTCTCATAGATGTTTGTCTCCTTCCTAGCTGTTTGGAAAGAGGTCACCAGGTGGCCTACTCACAGCCCTGCCTCTTCCCAGAATCAGCAGAATCTAGGCCATAGTTACCATGTCATGGCTCATCAGCAGAGGGTTTGGCATCAGTGTTGGTAGCTCCAGGTCTGAGGGTGAGATTCCAGGCAGAGGCCCTCCAAGGAGGCCTTTGTGGGTAAGGCCAGCCACCAACATGACTTCTTGGCAATTGGAAGGCCTCTCCTAGAGGACCTCTCTCCCCCAGGGTCCTGATGCCTGGCTGGGACCCTTGGCCTGTCTCCCAGCTGGTTGTCTGGAAGATGCTTTCTTCTTTCTGCTAACTATTCCCACTGCATTTCCAGCCATGCTCCTGGTCCATACCCTGCATTCACTCCACACTCCCCAGGCTCTTCTGGACTGGATGTAATGGATTTGGGCAGCATTTGAGACAGCCTTCTTTTGGTGGGACCTCTTATCATTAGTTGCATCAGCCAGAGTGCAGGTGGGAAGTGAATCCACACCAGATAGTTCTAGTAGAAGAGACTTTACAGATGGGATGTGGCTTTTAGAGGGGTGGGCAGGCTTGTAGGAACAAATAATGTAAATGAGGCACCCAGATGCTAGCAAAACTGGCAGCTCATACTGCTTCTAGGACTACAGGGAGAGAACAGCACACTCACAGAGCCCAGGGCAAGCTGGAACCGTGGAGGTGGAGGCTCCTAAAAGGACCTGTAGTCCTTAGCGGGTCAGAGAGTGGAGTGTGTATGTGGGGGGGTGGGGGGGGAGGGCAGTGTAGCCATCACCATAAAAGGAGATATAGATAGGATAGGAATTGAGAAGAAATACTCCAACTCCTACCTGCTCCCAGTTGATAAGGGAGCCACAGGTACACAGTCCCTGGGGGTTAGCTGCTCAGGACACAGGACAAGACTGAGAAGGGCAGATCAGATACTTGGGGTGGAGATGGAATAAATGGAGCATAAACAGCAGGGGCCTTTAGGTTTTCTTCTGCAGCCCATTTACAGTTCTGTTCTCAGTAGTATATAAGCTCCACGAGGATTTTGTGATACTGATGTATCTCAGGCACCCAGAACAATGTCTGGGACCTAAGAGATTCTCAAGGAATGTCCTTTCTCCCCATCCCCAGTAATTCTGGGCTGAGCAGCACCACAGGGTGAGGATTTCAAAATCCTTCTTGGAAGCTAACTCTGGTGACATGACCCATGCTAAGGGCTCTAATCCCATGGCCAGAGTATCATGCAGGGGGTTCAAGCTGTGTTTTCTCCCTGCAGAGATGGGCCTGTTACTTGATGTAACCTGTTACTTCAGGTGCACTTGTGAAGATGGGAGAGTGGAAAGGCCTGTGGGTGACAGTCTTGTCTAAAACATGGGCTTCAAGGTTTGTTTTTTTTTTCCTGCCCTTGACCTCCCCCTGTAGGTGGCTCCATGCTAATCTCTGCGGTCTGCTGCTTCTTCCTGTTTTTTGGCAACAGCGAGTCTGCGATGATTGGCTGGCAGTGCCTGTTTTGTGGGACCAGCATTGCTGCCTGGAATGCTCTGGATGTAATCACAGTGGAGCTGTATCCCACCAACCAGAGGTCAGTTCTTCCCTGGGCTTCCCTCTGGGACTTGTTTGGACTTTAGCCAGAGGTCTACTCATTCCAATGTCCTTCACCAAAGCCATCTTGGTCTTCTGGTGTTTCACGGACCAAGCATCTCTTTGGTTATTGAGTTTCTCCTGCATGGAGGCTGGCATAGGCACGGAGGTGAGCAGGCTAAGGCCTGATGTAGTGGAGTGAGTGGCTAGGTATGAAGGACAAGTGCAAACCATGTTCAGGAGAGAGGAGTGAGGGTGCCACCATAGGAATCATGCAACCCAAAGAGGGGCGAGAACAGGCCTCTAATGGTGTAGTGGGGCCGGGGGGGGGGGGGGGGGAGGTGAAGAACTAGATAAACAAAGGGCGAGGGAAAGGCAAGGGCAGATAATGGTGGGAATGCGACTCAATGGTCTAGGGCATTCACAGAGATGTGGCAGAAATGCTCAGTGCTTACTTTTATTTTGTGCAAGCCACATGGAAGAGGCCTGATTGGAAGAGTCAAAGCCATTATGTAGCAGTTATCTCTCTTTATGGAGAAGGAGTTTTGCATTTTAAGGATAGCAGGTAGGTGGCCCTATGGTCAAAAAGGAGTAAGAAGTGATGTGGAAGGCAGGGAAATGAAATTCTCTAAAAAATCTTAATGATATTCCCCAAATTGATGACAGAGATATTAGAATATGAATAGCTATGGCAATGCACAGCATCCCATATTTGGAGCCCCTCTCCCCTAAACTGGGGAGCTTCTAAGTTTTAATAAGAGGAGGAAAAATTATCATTATTTCAACAGTATATAATTTTACATCTAGGAAACTCAAGACAATTAATTAGAGACTGCTGGAAACAGTAAAATAATTTGATAAGGTAGTCAATAATAAAACTAACTTAATAGCATATGGGATTTAATAATGTATCCAAAAATTTAAAAGTAAAGTTTAATTCTATTTAATAATAGCAGAAATCATGAAATATCTAGGAATATAAGAATATGTGGGATAATAAGAAAGGTGAAGAAAACCATAAAGCTTTACTGCAAGATAAAACAGAAAACTTACATATCAAGGTATACCTTATGAAATTCTAAGATTTATTCTTGCACAAATTTCAAATTTTCTTTTGTTTCCTTTTGACTTCAAAGAGTCCATTCAGAATTCAATGAGATTTTTTCCCCTTCTTCATGGAAACTTGGGACAACTTTGGAAATTTCATTTGGAAAAATATGTGAAAATATCCAAGAAAATCCTGAAAACAAAAAGATTGGGATGGGGCTGGTTATGTAAAAAGTGATTTAAAGTGTAAACATTATTTAGGTACAAAAAATATAAACACATTCTTAGCAAACCTATGGTATGAAAAAAATATTTTGCTTCAGTTGAAGAGAGTTGGTGCTGGGAATATAATCTCTGTATGCAGACGGAGGCAAGAAAGGACAGATGATTAGTAGCAGTTATCACGGAGGGGACGTCTAGCTGGCTCATTCAGTAGAGTATTGACTCTTGATCATGGGGTCGTGGGCTTGAGACCCACCTTGGGTGTAAGGATTACAAAAAAAAAAAAAAAAAATGAAGTTAAAAAAAAGTAATAGTTGCCCCTCAGAAGTGTGACTGAAGGATACTAATCAGGATTAGGTTTTGCTGTGGGTGACAGAGATCTCAAATAAATGCAGCCTTAGGAAGGTAGGCATTTCCTTTTTCTCTCCTGTAGAGTCCAGAGCAGGCACTGCAGGCTCTTTTTATCTTGTTGTTCACCCTCTCATGAGCTCAGCTATGGTCCCAGATGGGACTATCTACATTTTTGGAAGCAGGTTGGAAGGAAGAAAAATGCAAGAGAAGAATGCAAAAAATACCACTCATGACACCTCTTAAGGAAATTTCTTGGGAGCTGCCACTTGCACTTACATCCTATTGGCTAAAAATTTGGTCACATGGCCAGACTCCACAGCAAGGGAGTCTGGGAAATGTAGTCTACATCTGGAGAAAGGCTTATTAGGGGCATCCCGCAGCGTTTGCCATAAGAGGGTCAGATGTTATTAGGAAGGAACAGTGACACTTTCTGCTTCATTCCATTTTTTTTTTCAGTGTTTCACAATACGCGTGTACTACTTGTGACAATTTCGAAAAGGGAAAGAAACAAGTTTGAGGGAAATACTCCAGAATGTTAATAGTGGTGATTGCCTTTCAGTGGTGGGATTACAGATCTTTGCATTTTTAAGTTTTTCTGTATTTCCAAATTTGATTAAAATGAGAATGTCTCACTTTTATATTTAAGAAAAAAAGTTGGAGCGTCTGGGTGGCTCATTGGTTGAGTGTCTGTCTGCCTTTGGCTCAGGTCGTGTTCCTAAGGTCCTGGGATTGAGTCCTGCATCAGGCTCCCCGTGGGGAGGGGGCCTGTTTCTCTCTCTGCCTGTGTCTCTGCCTCTTTCTATGTGTCTCTCATGAGTAAATAAATAAAAGACTTTAAGAAAAAAAGAAAAGAAAAAAGTTCCCTCCCATACCTTTACCATACCTTCTCTCACAACAAGAGAAAGAAAGGACTCAGTCCCACTCATCTAAGGAGGACTGGTTCATCTTTCAGAATGAGTTACTTTCTTCTTCTTTTACAGGGCAACAGCCTTTGGCATCCTCAATGGATTATGCAAATTCGGTGCCATCCTGGGAAACACCATCTTTGCTTCTTTTGTTGGGATAACCAAAGTGGTTCCCATACTTCTGGCTGCTGCTTCTCTCGTCGGGGGTGGCCTGATTGCTCTTCGACTGCCAGAAACCCGAGAACAGGTCCTGATGTGAAAGCAACCTCAGGGGAAAGAAAATGTTGGAAGAACCTTATCTAGGAACCTGCAATGCATCCATGCTTGTGTCTGTCACTGTCTGGAGGACACTGTCCAGAGGACACCGGAGGAGAAGTTGATTTTGTGACTCCTAGTTTAGGAAACCATTTCAGCTGTCAATATGTTTGTAACTCAGGTGACTGATTTGGGGGTGTCCTGAATCACCTGTAGAATCCCAGAGCTGCATTCTTGGCTTCAGGTTTCCCCAGCCCAAAGCAGGGGAAGAAGGATCACACCTTCCAGTGGGCACACATGCTGAGCAAGGAGTGTGTATTCCCCCTGGTTAGGTGCAAGGACTTATTTGCATTTCAAAATGAATTTGAGGGTAAGAAACATTTACGCTCTTCCTCCATAAAGTTCCTCGGAGCCCAATGACCTAACAAACTGACTTGCCAGGAAACTAGAGTCATATAAATATTGGGCTTGAAATACAGGATACTTATATTTTTGCATTTAAAAGTATCACCAATCATATGTTCCATTTGAAAATTGGCACATAGCATTGAAGATATTCTGATATAGAAAACCAGATATTTGAGCAATATCTATAGAAGTCTACTCCCCCCCTCAACCAAGTGTCCTAAGTTTTCCATGATGATTAGGTGGTGAATTTAAGGATGCTATTTACTCCTGTTTTGATCTATTCAAAGAAACTTAAATGCGATAGGTTTTCTGTAAACTAACTTTGTACATAACTATATTTGGGTTTAATTTGCAGAAATGGTACCTGCAAATATTTGCCAGCACTGTAGCCATATTTTGGGAGGAGTTGGTGTTTGGGGTCCCAGGAGATTGGGTCTGATTGAGTGAAATGCAAGAATAATCTTACTTATAGCCATTTAACCTGCTGTCAGGAGGATGCACTTTGCAAGCTCACATTGTACAGTTCATTTAATCCAGGCACTATTCTTCGTGTAGGTGGAGTAGTTACTTTTTTCTCTCTTACACAGATCACTTGTGAAACTCAAGCTCACCCATTGTGAGTACCAGCTTTAGATGCTGCTGCTCCCCCAGAAACAACACGAGAAGGGTTCAGGGGCCTCTGGCATTCTCTTTGTAGACGAGAATAAAACACAGTGGAGAACATAGTTGATTGAGGGAGGGATGGGGAAGTGTAGCCACACTTCTCCAAAACATAAATTCTTTTTGTTTCTTTTAGCTTTAAAACATGATCTATATTTGTTATCATGGTCATGTCCTATGAGAAATCTATGCTGTGTGTCTAGGTCAGGGACTTTCGAAACAGCTGTCACTGGCATGGGAATTAGGGCATGTAGTAGATGTGAAATATGTTTCCCTTCACTGCTCCAAGTGAACTCTTTTTTGAGACCTTTTGGAACATAAATGGGGGTGAGGGTGGGGGTGGAGTGGGGAACCCAGGAAAACTACTTTGGCAAGGGTCAGCAATTGGCTGAAGTCTTGACAACACAGAAAAGAAAGGTTTCATCCACCAGAACTGTCTAGCATGGAAAGACAGTGAGCTATGAGCTCTTGTTCCTAGAGGTGAACTGGCCGAGGCCAGATGAATATCAGTTTGCAAGAACCCGTGCTTTGAGTTGATTTGCAACGTGTTTAGTGCTGTCAAGTGCCACACGTTCCCTACCAGAAATCTCTAAAAACTTAAGCAGGAAAATGACCACATGGAAGGTTTTCTCGGCTTTGGGGAGACAGGTCCCACGATAGCTCCGGGCCCTCTTTCTGTTATTCTCTGAAATAACAGGTAGACAGGAGGGAAGAGTAAATATTACGACACCTTTCCACCTTGGATCTGAGATCAGTTTTAATGGTTAAAATGTTTACTCTGCTTCTCTTGTCCCTACCTCTTGATTCACTCTTTTTTTCTGTACAGCAAAGGAAGACATGTCAACTCTGATGTGACACCCTGATCCCCTCCCCAAGTATATAAATATACTACTGTGTATTAACATTTCTCTCAGTGTTTTATAGGAGTTACTTAAGGTAAATGCTATGTCAATAATGAAAGGCCCAGTGTAACATACCTGTAATATACTTTCTGTATTCTGACAATATGAAATACAGTGGCTAGGCTTGTTCAAGACAATTGTATAAACCAGAGATTGCCACATCCCTTGTAACATTATTTGTCAGTGGGATAATACAATTTAATGAGCAGCTACTACGTAAGAACTTTACAAAGTCTACACTTGTATTTAAGGTGGATCTTGTAAATCTAACATCTGATTAATTTTTGAGTATGGAGGTGGCTGCCATAATTTGGAGGTCAGTTGGGGGTTTTCAAGCTCTAACTTTATGGCTCCTTAAACCAATCACCTAACCAACCAAGGGCAGTTCTTGTTTTATCCATCACATAAGCCTCTGGAAAAGGTGCAGCCATACTCTGCAGCCTTTCCCTGTGAAGGATTGCCTGGCTCTGGTACCTGGCCACTTCTTAAGAAGTGCTGTCATTCCTACTGAGATAAATGCTTCTTTAAAAATAGTCTCTGTGGCAGGTCATTGGGGGATAATGTACAACATTCCTGGCCAGGCACTTCTTTTTCATTTCGTGTTCTACTCTGAGAAATTCCCGGTGGCATCCTTGCAGCGTGGAAGGATGAAGCTCTCCTTCATTGAGCAAAGCTGTTCATGGTTCATGATGTATTTTATGATGCCTGTTTTGGGAGTAGTTACTTTTAACAGGCTCAACTGTGTTGTGTCATCTCTTGATGCTGATTTTTGACCTTCTGTTTTATTGGAAATAATTAGTGACAGGGGTGTGCCTATTTGTGAAGTTTATAGCACATGTACCTGAGGTCATGTGATAAATAACTGCATTCCCAGGGTCCCCTGCTACCTTGTATTAGCTCATTAAAAAATAATAATAAAAATAATTGTAACCAACCTTTAAGAACTGAGGCTAGAGGTTATTTCCAGACACTTAAGTTTCTTCTGGATTCCTAAGTTGATTGGATCAGTTGGGGTTGGCATGCTGAGAAGTATTTTCTTCACCTTTCTTATTTTGCATTTGGGGACCTTGAGAGGTCAAATGATGTTGGTTATAAGACCAACATGGACCAATGGAGTTGGTTATAAGACCTACAGTGATGCTCTCTCTATAATTCTGGAGTAAGCTCTCAATCAGTAATTTCCTACTACAAGGCCTCCCATTGAGTCTCTGAGGAATGGGATAGCGTGACAAACATTTACCCTCCATTCCTGGAGGCCACTCATTGAAAAGTCACATGATTGTCTTACCTGGAACAAGTGGAAGGAACATCATACATATGAAAAGATTGGTGTTTATTAATCCATCTAGTCACTGATTCATTCATTTATTCAGTAAATCCTTGCTGAGCCTGTACTATGTGCTAGGCTCTGTTCTAAGCCTTGGGGACCCAGTGGTGAAAACTCTGGTCACGGTTTCTGCCTCCTGCCTCCTTTTACTTATGGCAAGTGGGCAAGATGGTTATTAAGTTGGCAATAATAACAAAGTGCAATGATCTTATCATCAGTAAAAATGTACCTTCTGCTTGTAAGAGTGTTCTTATTTCCTTACTAGTCAATTGTGGATTTCTGCATGTCATTGTTTTCTTTCCTGTGTTTCTTTTCTTCAAGGAGTGTGCTAATTTCTTATCTTTATAAACCAGGTAAGGGAAAAGATACCTTTGCTCATTTTCTCCAGAACTTACTCCATTTTTACTTCATTGACTTTATAGAGGGTTGTACATGGAAGAAGGGATAGGAGCCAGGAATGCAAGCAGGACATTGGTTAGTGGGCAAGGCTCCCAGGAGTCTCAGGAAAGGGTTCTCCACTTTCATGGTTGGCTCTTCTATTGGCCATCTGAGCTAACACTGACCCTATTTGGGGTGTGGAAAGGATGAGGTTAGATAGGGCATCTGGATGGCTCAGCCAGTTAAGCATCTGCCTTTGACTCAGGTCATGATCCTGGGGTTCTAGATGGAGCCCTGCATCAGGCTCCCTGCTCAGTGGGGAACCTGCTTCTCCCTCTCCCTCTGCCTGCTGCTCCCTCTGCCTGTTCTCTCTTGATCTGTCAAATAAATAAATAAAATATTTTTTAAAAAAGGATTAGGTTAGATAACATACGACTGAAAACTCAAACCAACAGGAGTACATCCATAATAAGTTAAAGGTTTATTTCTCTCTTGTATTAAGGAAATCTGGAGGAAAAAAAGTAATAGCTGATATGGCTGCTTTGTGATCTGATTATTGGGAATAGACTCCTGCCTTTAGGCCCTTAATTTTTAGTGCACATTTTCCAGGAGACTGCCTCAGGAACTGGGATGGCAATTTTCCTGCTGGTCCTCGCATCCATAGTTAGGTAGGAAGCAGAAGGAAGAGCGAGGGCTGAAGGGGCGAAAGAGCAGCAGCACGTCCCCGCTAAGCACACCTCCCTGGAAACTGTTCTCTAAGATGCCTCTTCCAGTTGCTTCCATATGTCTATCATCAACCTTAAGTGGCTGGGAAATATGCCATTTGCCTGGGAACATTGTCACCATTGTAGCAGAGTGGGAAAAACAGAGTCTTTACTTAGACTTCATTCAACACATATTTATAGAATGGCTCCCATGTGTCCTGTGCCAGGATCCTCAATTTGGACAAAGGGTGACAATGGCCTACAAATAGACATGGGCTCTTAAGTTCAAGGCCTGAGTGAAACCAAGCTGCTTCTAGGGAAGGGAACATTTTTATTGAAGGATCCTGGCACTAACTCTCTCCTAGGCTCAGCAGAGGGTGGACACACCCTTTTACCTGAGGTTGATGAGCTCTGTTTTGCCTGTTCCCCTGTGGTAATGATTTTTATAGATACAAATATATGTGTGCCACACTGTAATCCATTAGGCATTATATTGGTACTCTTTGCTACTAAAAGCTTTCTCCTATCTAGGGATGCACAGGGGGGTAATAAAAACATACCTACGTGTGAACCTGACCTGTTGACAGTCAACTTGAACTTGGTTTGGAGATGTCTCTTGAAAAAAGTGAAGGTATTTCTCCTTTAGGTAAGAGAAAAGCAGAGTGGGAAAAACAGAGTCTTTACTTAGACTTCATTCAACACATATTTATAGAATGGCTCCCATGTGTCCTGTGGGTCCCTACTTTTAAGTGGTCCCCACATCCCTGACCCCATCCAAAGCTTTGTGCTTTTGTGGGTAGCTGTGCTGTGTTGTTCAGATACAACCCTAGGAACAGCTTGGAAATAAATCCCTTTGCCTTTGAGGCAAGCTTAAAGCCTGTTTTATTTAATTTGTACAAGTATGGAGAGGAAATTTATATGCTTGGTTTTGGTGACAGCAATGAAGCTTCCAAAAAGATTAATGATGAAATGAAACAGAGACTGGAGCTATCCAACAAAAGTTAAGTGGAGAAATAAAAGTTACATCATTGCTAATTACAGAATGAAGAGGGGATCTGCTTAACAGGACTGACTATAACACCTTCCGAAATTCTGAGCCATGAGCCAAGTCCCTGTCACTTCACCTGAAACACATACTTAGCTGTCCATGCACCTCTGGTTCTGCTGACTTAAATGATTTTAAAATTTCAGAGATGACAAATATATATTCCTTCAGAAAGGGACTGTCCTCCACTCAGTTAATGTGGCCACCACATTTGATCATTTTTCTGGGAAGGGGGAGTCTGTTTAATCAGTGACTATCACTCAAGCCCACTATCCCATCCTCCACTTCTTATATATATTATATAATCTCAGTTATTCCAATATCTCAAAAGCAGCCTGTGTGATTTCAGTAGGGCATGAACAAAAGATCCGTAAAAATGTTTTTGCAGGAAAATCAGACTTTGGACCATATCACAAAAGACTGCTTCAAAAATACTCAGAAAAACAAGTGGTAAACTAAAGATGAACACATTAATTATAAGTGACTTTTATTTATTAATGTGACCTCCTAAAGAATTACAAAGCAAATTCTATTGACCTTGAAAATATTTGAGAGTGATAAAACTAAACTTTAAGATGTATTTTATGATATAGCTTTCTTTTCAATTTGGATTTGTCTGTTGAAGTCAAGGAAATCCAAGTTTCACAAATGTTTGGAGTGGATCACTGATAACTGATTTGCTGGTCTTCCTACTAATGATTTTAATAAGGGTAATTTTTAGAAACCTACAGTCTATATATTTTACAGTAGAAAAAATTATAAACAACAATATTTTTAAGTTTTATTTTTTTCTTTTAGAGAGAGAGAGAGAGAGAGAACATGAGTGGAAGGGGCAGAGGAAGACGGAGAGAGAATCCCAAGCAGACTCTGTGCTGAGTATGGAGCCAGATTGGGGCTTGATCTCATAACCCTGAGATCATGACCCCAGCTGAAATCAAGAGTCAAATGCTCAACTGACTGTGCCAACAGGTGCCCCAAAGATTTGTGTTCAGAATATAGGTTGCTCATTGCTGAGATGTATGTTAGAACTTAGGTGGTCACAGGTGAAGCACAAAATGGATATTGATGTGTATCCAGCACATTTAACACATTATTTTGAAAGATAGCTCAACATTTTAAAGTTACATTTTAAGGAAGATGGAAGTATTTGCGACATATCAAAATAAAACAAATTCTACCCACAACATCTAGATATGCAAACTCTTATTGTTTAATCTACATGCCATGAATTGGTCCAGTTTGATTTGGGCTATTTTCATATAAGGGATAATATCTAAGAGATATTTAAAAATGTATACACATGAAACACTGATCAAGCAGCTAAATGCAGATTTGTCAATTCTACATTTCAAATGGGGTCAAACATTAAAATAGCCGATCTGTACATTTCCAGTTTCAGGAATGGAGGAGTGTGTGGGATTAATTTTCTGCATGAGATTTGGCCCCAGATTTTTGATCCATCTGAATCCTGGAGGTCCCTAAACCTAAGCGATTAGGGGAGTGTCTGTATCTTTTGTTATCCCTTCCCTGTTCTTGTTGTGATGGGCACAGGTGGACAAAGAGGCTGAGGTGTTAGGAAGAACTCTTAAAGTTCACAGGTGCTTCTTTCCATACCAATTTATGCTTATGAACCTTTTTTTCTATTTCAAATAAGTAGGCTAAATTCAAAAATTCCAAATGAAGCTTCCAGGCTCCAAAGAGCAATGCTGGGGGATTAAGAGTTTTTATTCTCTCGTGGGAGGGGGGCTGAGAAACATGCCATATAGGGGGAGAAGTCAAAAGTTTCAGATGTGGGTGACTGTTCATGGTCTCCCTAAATGTCTGGCCAATGGTTTTCAATCTTTTCTACAGCCACTGCTACAAATGTGGCTATCTCAGTCCTCTGACTAGATGGTATACTTCCTAGCTCCTGGAACAGTGGTGTCTGGGAAAAACTTAAAGGTAATCTCACCAGGTATTCTTGGTGGCCCTATGAAATGCTCTAAGATTTGTGAACAATACTTTGTAGGATAGAAGGCATTAGTAATACCATTGCTATTGATGAAATGTGCTAACACACAGCCAGTGAAGGAAGAGGGTGTCTTTGGAAGCTTGCTATCTTTCTGTAAAGCATCTTCCAGTTGAGATGACGATAAGTCAGGTGTATTTCATAGACCTGTGTCATACTGACCTGTCCTCAGTTCCACGACCATGAGGAGGACAGAGCCACATGCTGTGAGCCATGAAAGGGAAGTCTGCATGGGGGACCCATGACCTGGGTTTCAATGACTTGATGACTGGCTGGATAAACCCCTGCCATATGTCCATCTAGAGCTGCTTGGATATGTCTGTCAACAATACCATGTGCAGTGAATGGCATCCACTGAATGATTAAGCTCACACTGCGAGTGTAGAGTGACCAGAGTCATTCTTGTTTTCCTATCTATCACGCTCTAGTTTCTCTCTGTCTTTAAGTGTTTTCCATCTGACTGTCCTTGGAAAGTGGAATTGCTCTGATGACCCAAGCAGTTTTTGTTCTTTAGTATATTAAAGTAGTAGAAACATTTGATTTGATGATTGTTGACTAAACTTTTAACCTTTAATGCTTTGTGATCCACATATTAGCAAACCTTTTTTTGAAGACTTACTGTATGACAGGGAATGTGATAAAGATTACCTCCGTTAATTATCCTCATAACTTAATGATGTGTTATTTTTTTTTTCCCTTTAGAGATAGGGAACCTGAAACATAGAAAGGCAGAGTAACTTGCCAGAGGCCAAAGAGCTGTTGAGAGGTGAGGCCAAGGACTGATCCTTCCTCACTGGGCTTACAGGATAGTGTAATCATCTCCCTGAATTTTCCCCTAAGAAGCCTGGGTATAGATTAATCATTGGCTGCAGATGTTTCCAGGCAATTAAGACAATATTAACCAAATCAGATGCACATCTTAAGTTCAGAGAATTCCACAGGATGGTGGTTGTTTCATAGAACACTCCTCATTTAATGATGAATGGACAGATGAGGAATCACAATAGTTGAATGGTAAGAAGTGTCACATTTGAAATAATCACTGAATGGATTCAAACACTGGCCTAACCCTGCACCCATAGCTCTGGATCAGGGTCTTAGAGGTCCCTTTCTTCACCAAGCATCATTGGTGTTATTGGATGCTGGGGAGCTCCAGGGAGGCATCCAAGGGAGAGTCCTGGTTCTGGGGTGACTGTGTGGATATGGGGACACATAGGGTAGTGGCTTTTTGCCAACCAGCATAAAAGCATTTCAATATTGTAACAAGTATGGAAGTACTGGTGTAAATTGGCTGTGTAGAAATCTTGGGGGTCACAACTGGTCAACCCCGTGTGGCATCCCTTTCTAGTGGTGTTTTCCAAGTAGAGTTTTCCTGAGGCTGCCAAGAGACTTGCCTTTAATTGAAAAACTGTGAGGCTGGATTTAGACTCTACCATGGACACGTGTTGCTGGATTCCTAAAACACTAGAGGGCAGTAACGACCTTGAAGATGCAAAATAGGTTTCTACTTCAGGGCTGTTAGCCTTTCCTCTCAGCCTCTGTCAAGTGGAATAAAACAGCTTTTGCAAAGCTATGCATATTTCCCTTCTTTAAGATGCATCCAACCAAACATAGAGATGATTCCAGAACACATTTGCTGGAGAGCCCAGGGCATTCTACCAGGAGAAATGTACTCCAGCCTGACATAGGAAGACCTTTCTTTTTCTTTCTTTCTTTCTTTCTTTCTTTCTTTCTTTCTTTCTTTCTTTCTTTCTTTCTTTCTTTCTTTCTTTTTCTTTCTTTCTTTCTTTCTTTCTTTCTTTCTCTTTCTTTCTTTCTTTCTTTCTTTCTTTCTTCTTTCTTTCTTTCTTTCTTTTTCTTCTTTCTTTCTTTCTTTCTTTTCTTTTCTTTCTTTCTTTCTTTCTTTCTCTTTCTTTCTTTCTTTCTTCTTTCTTTCTTTTCTTTTTTTTTTACTTTTTAAGAGATTTTATTTATTTGAAAGAGAGAGACAGAGATAGGGACAGAGCAGGGAGGTAGGGGAGAAGCAGGCTCCCTGACATGGGGCTTGATCCCTGAACCCTGAGATCATGACCCGATCCTAAGGCAGATGCCCAACTGACTGAGCTACCCAGGCACCCCACAAAGACCTTTTTCATTGTTGGTGGGGCTCATCTAGACCTGATTTAGTAAACATTTATTAAATGCCCATGTGGAAGCACATAGCACCATCATAGCAGACTGCTGACGTTTAACCCATGCTGATTTGGTGAGTCCTTCCCCAGTTACTGTTGCTGGATGATTTCATAGTGGACAAAACCTCAGGGTGTGCCTGGGAATTTGTGAAGATGAAGTGTTATAAATGAGAATGCAGAAGTGAGTAGTGCTTTGTATATTTTTAGTGTGTCTACTCAAAGATTGAACTCTTCGATGTATGGGAGGTGGCCCTGACATCAACCATATTTAAAAACCTGTAGCCCCTACCCTAACTGAGCTCATGGGAGCAAATCTTTCCAGCGCAACTGATCCATGGAAAGGTGGTCAGATGCCCTAGGAGAAGCTCAGTTTGGGAGCTCGGGGGTTCTTGGCTCTACTCCTAACTTGCATGATCAAGGGAAAGGCTATGAGTTCTTAGACTGGTTACTTAATCTCAGTTTCCTCATCTTTAAAATAGTAGAGATGGAGAAATGGATGTAAGCCCCTCCAAGTTTTGACTTTCTACAGTAAGAACAATGTCCCCTAGGGAATGCTTACAAAGCAAAACAAAGAATAGAATGTTTGAGTGTGAGTCTGAGCAGGATGCAAGGAAGAGGATGCAGGTGATGTTAGGTATGTTTCATTTTGAGACAGGATGTACTTTGCTTGCTCCACACAGTGCCTTTTGCTGAAGGAAAAAGCAGCAGGTGACCTGTAAGTGGAATGTGGAGGGAAATCTGAAATCTGGGCTGAGGGCTAACTTAAAGAAAAAAAGAAAAATGATGTTTCTATGGAGAAGATGGAGCTTAGTTTTATGTTCAGATGTTAACTGAGATGCCTACAAAACAGTGACAGGAAACTTCATTTAGCCGTAACAATGGAAACTGCAAAAGAAGGTAATCAGAAAGGCCAGAAATGAGAGAGAGAGAGAGAGAGAGAGAGAGAGAGAGATGTAGCTAGACATTCCCAGGGTTCAAATCCTGGTTCTGTCATTTACTAGATGGGTAAGTTTGGGCAAGTGAGAGACATCTGAGCTTCCTCCTTCTCATCCAATGTCTGTAAATGTTAGTTACTTCTTCCTTTTGCTTTCCCTTGAATCTGTAGTTCTAAGGGGAAAAAAGTGTTTCCTGTTTCATCTATTCAATACAATAAGTCTCTAAAGCCAATGGGTAGAAAGAGTACCAGTGAGTGTATAGAAAAATCACAGTGCACTAAGTCTGGACTGAAGAAACCATGCCATTTGCAGAATGTTCCACAGCTAAAGATGAGCACACAAAGAAAGGAGACCAGAAAAGACAGATGGCTGAAGGATCTGGAAATGTGTCTGAGCATGAGTTCTGGTGTATATCATGAAATGGACCTTCCTGGCATTAGTCTGCACAGCAGAATCCATTTTGGCTGGAGAAGAACAGAGACGGTTGTGTGTAGCATGCCTGGGGGAAAGAAGGGTGGGGAAGAAGATGTTGTCTCAGAGATGGGTTACTGGCTACTTCCTGGACTTGCATGGGAGCCTTGGTGGGGATGGGACGGCTATGGGGCTGCGAGCAGCAATCCTTGCAATGGTGCTAGTGGGGATGGCTTTGTGGAAGGCCATACCTCAAGTAGGGAACCAATGCTGACAGTTGAATTTGAGGAAAGCAGTTCTATACAAACATGTGGCACCTCTTGTGGACTTACAGAAATAACCAGGTGGAACTCTTAATAGGATTGGAAATCCTACATTAACAGCCTGGAGGACATTTTAAGAGACATAGGTGCTTACTGCAAATGTGACCCACTTTACAGGAAACTGAGAAACCAAGGCCATGCACCATGTGAAGAATGACAGAGGGAGGTTCAGGTTTCTTGAAAACAGGTATAAGAAGACTAAGTGAAATTTAGCAGAAATTGTTGTCTCTTTCAAAACTCTGGTGTTAGGGTGTCATGGAGTCTGATGCAATGCCTGAGACACCAATAGAATGTTCCAGAATCTCATGTTTTGAGGTTGAGCTCTGGATGGCTCAGTGGTTGAGCATCTGCCTTTGGCTTGGGTCATGATCCTGGAGTCCTGGGATTGAGTCCTGCATCAGGTTCCCTGCAGGGAGCCTGGTTCTCCCTCTGCCTGTGTCTCTGCCTCTTTCTCTGTGTCTCTCATGAATATATAATAAATTTTTTAAAAATCTTAAAAAAAAGAATTGATGTTTTCATGATTTCATCATATGGATTTTGGCCTGCCTTATATTAAAGAACTTCAACTTCATGATATTGTTAAAGGAATTTTGACAAGCAAATTAATCGACTATCCACAATTTACATGGTCTTGCTTAAAAAATCAGTATCGCCTGTGCATGAAGTTCTTGGATGTAATTTTCTCTGCATAGAGGATTTCCCCCAGGGGAAACTAGCCTAAAGGAAAGAGGATCAAGAGGAGATTCAGAGAGAATGAATTAGGCGATGGGCACAGAAGAGCACAGAAGGGGAGGAGGAGGCCAGGACATGGATGGAGGCCAGGTGAGAAGGGACAGCCGGTGGTGTACACAGAACCGAAAAAAGAGGTCATCATGAGAAATTCTAGGAAGACAGAAGGAGAGCATGTTTGGAAATTCTGATTTCCTCAACAGAAGGAAAGGGAAGAGGTGCAGAATCATAGATTATAGGCTTAAGTCTGCACCACACATTCCAGAAGGTCAGGGGTAGATGGGATTCGTGTCTGAGGATGCACAGTTTTAGATGGATATACATCCAGTACAGTAGTTGGGGAAGATTCTAAAGAGGGAGATGGGAAACTGCATCCGTGGGTCAGGGATGGAAAGTCAGGTCTTTAATATTACATGCCCCAGGAATGACCAAGGATTCCAGAACAGTGTCTGCTTATGCTCTGCCCTCATTGTGACTCCTCTGATGGGGGGATTGCATACCTCTGGGACACCACTTTGAATCCTCATGAATTTGCCTCTTATTTTAATTAATGATGCTGTGGCAATCAATCCATGCAGGCTTTCCTGTAGTTTCTTGCAGATGTGACCTGACAGCACCTTTCTTCAGGTCCCTGCTATGGACCTCCTGCTTGCTGCCTTGGGCATTTCTGACACATGGCACGGCACACTCAAATAACTGCTTAGTATTCACAGATCCTCTGCTCTGAAATAGAGGGGAGTCAGTGTCCTGCAGGGGAAGCATCTCTGGACCATCAGGGAATAGGAACCTAGGATAAATGTTTCCGCTTTCTTATCCCAGGAAGATGACTCCAAGATGCATTTCATGACTTCTCAGGTGATCATGTGTAAGTCACCCAGGAGCAAGGGCCATTTAGACAATGCAAATACCTCTTTAAAAAAAGATTTTATTTATTTATTCCTGAGAGACATAGAGAGAGAGGCAGGGACATAGGCAGAGGTAGAAGCAGGCTCCCTGTGGGGACCGTGATGCAGGACTCGATTCCAGGACCCCGGGATCACAATCTGATACAAAGGCAAATGCTCAACCACTGAGCCAACCAGGTGTCCCACAAATACCTCTTTTTTTTTTTTTTTTTAAGATTTCATTTATTTATCTGAGAGAGAAAGAGAGAGAAAGCAGGCGGAGGAACAGAGGGAGACAGAGAATCAGATTCCACACTGAGCACAGAGCCCATTGTGGGACTCGATCCCAGGACCCTGAGATCATGACCTGAGCTGAATCAAAAGTTGGGCAGCTGAACCATCTGAGCCACACAAGCTGCCCCTGCAAACGCTTCTTTTTCTTGGTTTCCTTAGTCTCCTTTCCCTCCCCCTGTCCCGCAGTCTTGTTCCTGGAATCATCCTCCCAAATAAATGACTCTGACATCCACCTTTGTCTCTGGCTCTACTCTAGGCTAACCTGGGCTAGGAAAATAATAGACTGAGTGAGAAGCAGGTAAGGATCACCTCCCTGGGAAGGCTTCTTGAACATCACCTGTCACCAGGAGGAGCAGAGGTAGGAGGGCATCAGGGCAAACAATGTGGACACTTTTCTCCATCTTTTGTTCTGTGGAGGCAGAACATGCTTGGGGCAGGTTTCTCGCTGGCTAAGGACACCCCTTTTTGCTCTTCAGAGACCATTTCATATAAAACACAGACTTTCAGACTTAAAATCTCACAGGCTTCTCCAGACCAAAGGCTCTCAGTTTCCCCCAGGCTTAGTTTTAAGACACAGTTTCCAGATCTGTTCACAGACTTGGTCTCTGGCCCATGAATACAGACCTATTCATCACTCTGCCCCTGAAATCGGTCTCCTGAGCACGGGACATCCCACCAGCTGTGGTCTGACTAAAGGAATTGCAGGGAAATTCTTGCCTCTCGTCTTGGAGATTTAGCTCTTGGTCAAATAATTGGGACCCGGATTGTAGAATGCAGTTCTTGGCTTTCAGAGAATTCAATTACAATGTTGGAAGCACTAATTACCTGCTTTAAAAACCAACATTATTAGCCAAGAATAATTATTACTGCAAGGAAAGTAAAAACAATCAGAAAGGGGCACATCTTTAAAGCCACCTTCAATTTCAGCTCTGCTAGCAGAGCGGGGGAATGCACAAATCCCGCATTCTCCTCCTATTAAAAAGGAAATCCTCAACAGCAAGCAATCTGCTACTGAATTCCATTTATATTTTTTACCTTCGATGTGAATAGTAATTAGATATAGTGATAAAAACACAACATGTGGTGGTTCATACAACTTTTGGTATTTGTTATTTTAAACCCATTTTCAGGATATAAATGAGTTTTGGAGTGTGAGTTGTAGTTGATGGGTAAAGCATGTCAAGTGTATGCATGTGCGTGTGTGTGTGGGGGGGATATCATAGTGAGGCTTTGTGGTTACCATGACTACACCACGAAACTCCCCTGGCAACTTGAACAGTGTATGGGGAAAAGGAGGGTTTGAAAAATCATACAAATGAAATCAGAGGGGGTTACAAGTTCCCAAATTGGAAAACTATATTTCCTTAAATACCGCTACCATCTGGACACATTCTCTTTTAAGATTCTGTACTCCAGATGCATTTTTGTCAAACAAAGCAGAGTTATCTTTAGTAATATAACATGGAAGGAGCAGTGACTGAATGTAATAATTTTAAGGAAATCTGGGAATTGGCTCCACAGTGATGTTTGCTTTAGCTGGCATTGCTGGGGTCTGTGTGCCACATAAATAAGATATCTCCTCAAGGGGGGCAATCTTGTTGAATGAGGAAGGACAAGCAGGACAACACAATGATTCTTGTCATCCTCCCCTAGTCTGCACCTACCACATCTCTCCTGCACCTGCCTGGGTTCTCAAGCGTGCCACGGCTTTGGGGAGACATAATAAAGGAAGGAGGATGAGGGTGAACCACTGCCTTTGGGCTTCAGGTTGTATGCCCGCAAATAATTAGGTTTGGAGAAAAATGTCTTCCAGATCTTTTGCTTGTCACTTTACATTTTCATTAATTACAAATGTTGTATAAGGTCAGTTGATTGAACAGAGACTTCTGAAATGATAGCATGAGGACCTTTGCTGATCCACTCACCAGTGAAACTGGTGAAAATGGTTTAAAGACTCAACCATTAAGAACCTCTGGGAATGGTCCTATGGGGCAAACAGCAAGTGAAAAAAAAAAATTATCCCCTCCCTCCAAAAAAAAAAAAAAAAAAGAAAGAAAGAAAGAAAACTATGAAAATTTGGTAAGAAAGAGCAGAGTTTGTAGCATTTGAATCAAGATCACTTCCTTTGTCACCACTCCTGCCCAGTAAAGAGGAGACTCCATTCCAGGCTTCTGTAGGGAATACAGTGTTCCCTCACTCCTGCTTCCAGTTGGAGGGCTTTCTTCTCAGAAAGAGAAGGACTTCAGCTTTTCTCATCTTGCCCCCGATTATTTGATGCTGAGGCTAAGATCCAGGTGAGTGGGAATGGGAGGTAGAGATTATTCCCTTCTTCTGTCCAGCCCCCACTTGTGGGAGAACATTCTACCTTGGGCACTGTCAATACTGAGGTCTTACTGCCTTTGCCAGAGTTTATGAGGTAGTGGTTCCATACCAGGAAAGGCAAGTCGAGAAGATTTCAGGCTGTGCCTCCCTCTCAACCTCCAACCCGGTGCTCAGCACATAGAGCCAAGTGTCACCCAAAGCAAAGCTTGCCTTGTTCTTACCACCAGCTCCAGAGATGTCACTCAGAGATTTGCCTAGGGATAAGCAGACCATAATAAGGTGGATAGCGCCTAACCTCTTCAATCCAGTGTGAAGAAGTTCAAACCTAAGGGCACTCTCAAGAACAGAGAAGGTTGTGGTGAAAGGTAATTAATTGGGTGGAGACTCAAGAATTTCATGAAGGTGCAGTGCAGACAGTAGGCAGAGTCTAGTTTTCAGGAGAGAACTGGAGCATAAAGACAGCTGGGCGGAGACCTTCTGGGTTCAGAACAAATATCAGACACAAACTCACAAAAAGTGTTCCTCCAAAGGAGTCACAATTTGATTGGATTGGCAGATAGAGCAATTTATGCCCTGGAGCATTGTTGAAAACAACTGACAATGAGTAAGTAGAGTTTAACAGCTGGGCAAAGTCAGGGGAAGAGAGAAAAGAGATCCCAACTAATCCCTTCATTATCCTGACAAGACTGTGGGGTTCCCCAAATCTGCACCTCGCTCAGGAGCAACACTCCTCAGAGGCTTGATGTGGAGCGTGTGTTTGTGGTGGGGAGGGGGCATGTAGAATAGACTTCTCTAAAATCTAGTTAGATGCCAAAAAATAAGCAAATTACAAAACAAGTCTTGAAGGGGATACCAGTACCCAGAGTTGCTACAATACATAATCTCAAATGTCCAGTTACCAATGAAAACTTAGGAGGCTTATAAAGAAATAGGAAAGTTGACCTACACACGAGGGGAAAAAAAGAAGATAATGGAAACTGCTTGTGGGAGTGACCAGATGTCAGAATGAACAAGACTTCAAAGTAGCCTTTGTCCAGATGGTCAAAGAATTGAAGGAAACCATGATTAAAGAAATAAAAGGAAGGCATGATGGCAATGTCATACCAAATAGAGAATATTTGCAAAGAAATAGAAATTATAACATACAGCTAAGTGGAAATTCTGGACTTGAAAAATGCAGAACTGGAATAAAAATTTACTACAGGGGCTCAACAGTTGGTTTGACATGGCAGAAACAAGGATTACCAAACCTGTAGATTAGTAGAGACCGTGCAAGATGAGAAATAGAAAAAAGAATGAATGAAAATGAGGAGCATCTCAGAGAAACACGGGAGACTGTCAGTTGTACCAATGTATGCATTGTGGGCATGCCAGGAGAGGAGAGAGAAAGGAGGAGAAAATGTTCAAAGAAATAATAACTTGGGGTGCTTAGGTGGCATGACTGGTTAAGCATTTGACTCTGATTTCAGCTCAGGTCATAATCTCCAGATCGATCTCATCAGGAGTGCCTCATCAGGCTCCGTGCTCAGCACTAAGTCTGCCTGAGATTCTCTCTCTCCTCCCTCTACTTCTCCTCCTGCTGCTCATGCTTTCTCTCATTTTCTCATAAATAAATAAATAAATAAATAAATAAATAAATAAATAAAATAAATATTTTTTAAAATAATGCCTTTTTTTAAAAAAAAGATTTTATTTATTTATTCATGAGAGACACAGAGTATGAGAGAGAGTCCGAGACACAGGCAGAGGGAGAAGCAGGCTCCATGCAGGGAGCCCAACGTGGGACTCAACCCCAGGTCTCCAGGATCAGGCCCTGGGCTGAAGGCAGCGCTAAACTGCTGAGCCACCCGGACTGCCCTAAAAATAATGGCTTTAAAGTTGTGCATAATTGTTATAGCAAGTGAAGCAATATAAAGATTATATAGAACAAATGCTGCTAATCTTTCACTCACAGCTGTGTTCCCTACTCACCCTCAGGCAATCAATTGAACTGTTTGGTGTGTATCCCTCCACACTTTATACTCATGCAAAGATAAGCAACTGTACATTATTTAGCTTTTTTTGGTATATAAAACAGAGGGGTCATGTTCCATTGCTTGGATATACCACAGTTTATTCAGCTATTTTCCTATTCAACCATTTCCCTGCTAGATCTCTAACAACTATGATTCTGTTTATCTAAGAGCAGACATTAATATGTAAAATTTATTCTCAACCATGTCTAGCCAAATTTTAGAGGTTCAGGAAAATACTCATGCTGAAATAGGTTTAATAGAATTCATTATCATGTGAATATTTAAGAGTGGGAGATCATAGTGGGAAAGAGATGACAAAGATGAACTTGTCCAGTATTCCATTTGGTTCAGCTCAATTTCCCATATATCAAGTGTGATTTTAGTAGAAATTTAGACTGTGTGCTAGTATGGCACAGAAAAAAGACTATGGATTTGGAGTGAGTGGCTAAGTTTAAATTCGGATTTAGACACCATTTCAACTGACAATGGCCACAATAATGCTTAGTAACAACCAACCACAAAATCTCAGGATTGCACAGCAGTAAGGACCAATTCAGCTCATGTATCACGGGACAGTGGTGGTGGTGGGGTTGAGTGTTTAGGGGCTAGACTGACCAAGGCTTCATTCAGTTGAGGTGCTCTGTTTCATGTGTCTTCTTAGAACCCCAAAAAACTAGGCTGGTGATGGCAGATGTACAAGAAAACAAGCCCAATTACACAAGTACTTTTGCAGCCTCTGCTTACATCCTGTCTGCTAATGTCCCATCAGCCAAAACAAGTCATGCAGCTGAACTCAGAGTCAAAGGGGCACTAGCATTTACATGGCAGTGGGAATGGATGTATGATCCTATTATTGGGGTTGAGGTAAAGGTTGGGAACCAGCACTCTGTCTATTGCAGTCATTTGCTAGCAAGTTACTTGGTGTTATCTGAAAGAGGGAGATGATAGTATGCACCTTGTAATTTTGTTTCAAGAGTTAATTGCAATATTGTATATACATCCCTTGGCATGTAGTACATAATCAGTGGCTATTAACTTCCTTGCTTTACAAAGCTATCATGGGATATATGACTCTTATATGGTCAACATCTTATACATTGTTGATCAAACATTTTAAAAAAGTGTATACTATAAATTAAAAAGTTATTTTTCCAACACACTAGTACAATAATGACTTTCACATTACCAATGAAATACCACGTGTGTAGATACTTTTGCATAGTTGCATCCAGAGTATATGGGACGTTCTGAATTTTGCTGTTTTAAATTTTCTTACATCAAAACATTGCTTTTCAATTCTTTCACTGTTTTCTTCCTAATTCCATTTTGAGGCTGTGTGATAGCTCATCATTTGGCTGACTCATATGAGGTAAACTGTTTCATGGGGAGGTTTTGAGGCCTCTAGCCTGAGCATCAGTTACCTGGGCTGGTGTCCTGTTGGTTTCAGAGAATTGATGCCTGCTGAGTAATGGCAGGGAAGGTCTCAGGGCATGGGGGTTCTTGAGCTCCTATAAATCCTCTCTTCCCTCAGAAGACAAGCAAGCTTGCAGGAAAAGTAATAAAGTCCTCAATGTGATATTAGTGTGACTGTGCCCGAGGGAGGAAAACCAAAGCCATGTGCAGGTGCTGTCAATGACGATGACACATGGCACCCAGCTCCAGCCCCACTGAGTTGATTTTATGGTCTAAGATATTTTAGCCAGATGTAGGACTGAACCTGTGTGGCTTTGTAAATCTGACGAAGGAGCCATATTGCCTCATTTGTTAAATTGAAAAGCAGTAAGTGAAGTGGACCTAGAATTGGCTTAACAAGGAAGTAGCTAAGCAAGTGTGATGAGCAGCAGGTGTGCCCCATTCCCTGGGGATGTTTAATCCAATTAGGGCTGGTTTGGGTAGCAAGTCACTGGTGTTTTCTGGGGTGGAGGTGCTCATGGGGCAAGCCACTATTGCTAATATTAGTTCCATCACTGGCCTCCAGAGGTGCTATATCAAATTAGGGACTCTGTTAAGGCAGGAAAAGGGACTTCTTTTGCTTAGGGTTGTCTGATAAACATTTTCTTGTGAACTTTCCAGGGTCTTGTGGAGGTGAGACTGGCTCCTTGTGTATCTCAACCTCTACTGTATCATAACCAGCTCTCCAGGGGCACCTGGGTGGCTCAGTGGTTGAGCATGTGCCTATGGCTCAGGTCATGATCCCGGGGTCCTGGGATTGAGTCCTACATCAGGCTCCCCACAGAGTCTGCCTCTCTCTCTGTGCCTCTCATGAATGAATGAATGAATGAATGAATGAATGAATGAATGAATAAATAAATAAATAAGGAATCATTAACCAGTTCAGAATCTTTCCAAAAAGTGGAGTGCAGTGAATTTCAAAGTATGGCTTTCTTGCAGTCTTTGGGTCAGGAAGGTTTGGTAGAAAGTATTAGAAGAAGAATTCGAATTAAAAAACTTAAAAGCTTAGAAAGCCCACCTCTCAAAATAACAGAAAGTAAGGCTACACAAAATATTAAGATTGAATTCCAAGATGAACTGTGCAAGAATACTCCAAAATATTCTTGTAACAGCTTGTCACCTGGAGTAGAAAATAATTCCATTTTATAATTACGTGATTGCAGTTGTTTCCCCCCATTCCAAGGGTTGTAATGATGTTTATTAAATCTTAAAAAATAAATTAAAAAAAAAAAACAGATCTCCAGAGGTAATTACATCTTGTTTCAGGTTTGCCCAGGAAATTCAGAGGCTTCTCTGAGTATTCGTCATATTTCTCATAAGCATTATTCAATTTCCCTGTGAAGCATTTCTTCTGTTTTTGTGCCTTGATTTTACAAGTCCAGCAATGGATCCCTGTATTAATGGAAATGACATTATGGTTACATAACTATATAAAGTGTTATGTAAGCATGGCCAATATTGGAGCATCTGGATGGCTCAGTTGGCTAAGCATCTGACTTTGGCTCACGTCATGATCTCTGGGTCCTGGGATTGAGCCCCATGTAGGCTCTGTGCTCAGCAAGGGTCTGCTTGTCCCTCACCCTTTGCCCCTCCCCCTGCTCATGCTCTTTCCGTCTCTGTCTCAAATAAATAAATAAAACCTTTAACTGTGGCCATTATTATCTTAAGATCTTAATGAACATTAATTAAATGAGATAATGCATGTAACAGTCTAAGCATATAAGAATGCTGATCTGTAGATATTATTACTATTACTATAAGATATTCAAATTTTATCTCCTTTTGGGTAAGATGTCTGAATGTTAACAGGACCCTCCAACAGATAAAGCCCTATCTGCCTTTTCTCCAGCTGAGTGTCTTGACAGAGGAAGTGTTCTGAGGTCACATAAGTTTGGGAAATGCTGCATGGTTCTGCATGTGAGTGTGTGTTTCTTTTTTTTTTTTTTTTTTTTTTTTTTATTTATTTATGATAGTCACAGAGAGAGAGAGACGCAGAGACACAGGCAGAGGGAGAAGCAGGCTCCATGTACCAGGAGCCCGACGTGGGATTCGATCCCGGGTCTCCAGGATCGCGCCCTGGGCCAAAGGCAGGCGCCAAACCGCTGCGCCACCCAAGGATCCCGTGAGTGTGTGTTTCTAATACATGTTCAGACCATACAGCCAATTTGCCTGAAAAACACACTTCAGATACATTTTCCCATAACCTATTGAATGAGAGTAGAAATTTCAGATGAGGAGAATTGTTGGGGGATGTAGAATTCTGATCTTTTCTCAAACAATGCTAATTCAGAAGCTGCCCTTGTCACCTCCAAGGAAAATGAAGGGGATTTATTAACACCTCCACTGTGCCAGGCATTGATCCTGGCACTTTAGATACATTATTGCTAATAAAAATATGCTAATAGCTACCATTTATTGACCACCTAGAATGTGTCAGGTCTTCCATATAAGTGAGTGACCTTCACCATCCTTAACATTTTTGCAGAGTAGGTATTATCATCCCCAGAGGATGGAGATCCCCAGGGCAAGTACATGGAGCTAAGGTTCAAGTACAGTTTTGAAGGCTTCAAAGCTTCTCTTTGTGAAACCCTAATGGGAGAATTTGATATTTCGAGCAGTGCTTAAGGAAGACTAGGGAAGAAAAGAGAAAAATAAGTCATCATAATAGCAGATATTTGGGCACCTGGATGGCACAGTGGGTTAAAGTGTCTGCCTTCAGCTCAGATCATGATCCCAGGGTCCTAAGATTGAGATCTGCATTGGGCTCCCTGCTCAGTGGGGAGTCTGCTTCTCCCTCTACCCTTGTCCTGCTTGTGTTCTCTCTCTCTCTCAAATAAATAAATAAAATCTCAAAAAAAAAATAACAGCAGATATTCATGTTCTTTTTACAACTTAGAAAGTGTTTCCCAGTGCAGTTTCCCATTTGATTCCAGGTGCACCTGAAAAGAGCCCATCCTCCCTTGCCAGCCTCTACATGCACAGTGCTCCTTGCCTTCCCTGAGCACCCGTCCTGTTCCTCCAGACGGTATTGTGCTGCCTTCTTTGTGCCACAGGGTTTTGTTCAAATCTATTTATTGCAGTTATGACATTGAATCATAATTGCTGGTTGAAAGAACAAATGGAGGAGCAAAGAGCAGCTCTCAGGCAGGTGTTCATTCTTTCTTGCTTTTTGTTTTCATGTTTTTGAATGATGGTCTTGAAGCTTGGAGAGATTCAGTGACTTGTCTAAGGTCATATAATGGTCAATGGTGGAGCTGGGGATTCAGCCTTGAGTTTAGGAACTAAGGATGCCAACCCAGAAGAATTACAGTGATAAGTTTTCATAGACTCCTTACCCAGTCTCTTCCCTGAAAGAGTATAACTATTAAGGCAGGATTGATGAGCTTAACAAGAGAACTCTTATAAGATAAGTGAACTTAAAAAGTAGCCATAACTACCTATTTATATGCATCTCAGAGTTTATAATTATCCCCTTGTCTAGACACTTCAACAGTTAGTATCAAGAGGGCCACATGGTCATAATGGGGTTTTGTTCCTAACTAGTTGAGATAAGTAAGTGTATCTTCTGGACGTCTTTAAGTGAAAGGTCCTGCTACAAATGCTCTCATGATCACTTGCTCTTCCTCTCTATTCTAGTGCTTTTCTAAGTCAGACCACCTCTTTTTCTCTTCTCTTTTGTTATGGTGTGAGATTTTGGACTTTTCCACCTTACAAGAGGACAATTTAAAAAATCAATTGGGGTCCTCTGACTGGCTCAGTTGGAAGGGTACATGATTCTTGATCCTAGGGTCATGAGTTGGAACCCCACATTGGCTATAGAGATCACTTGAATGAGTAAAAACTTAAAAAAAATCAATTGAAGTCAAACTTTTGAAGGCAGGAATCAAATGAATGAATAAAGGATGTATATCATAATGGAATCTAAAGGGTAATGTTGCCTAACTGCTTATTTACAGGCCATGGGAATGATAGCAAGATCCCAACCTAGGAGGCTTTGGTTAGGCAAAAGCTTCATTACTCCTATGTTTTCTTAAAATATTCCCTCTGCAGACTGGTGTAAATTTCAGGTCTTCAGTAGGATGGGGCAGCGAGATAGAGCATATCAGCGGAAGGAGACATGCTGCTAGGTTTTCCCATTAAAATCGAGTCTAAAGCCATATTAGCAACAGCCATCATATTAATATAGCTGTGACTCACATGGGAAGTCTTCCTGATTTTTCTTGGTAATTTTACTTTGGAGATAAGGAGGAAATCATTAAACCCAGATTGTGGTTTTTCAGTTCTCGGAAGTGCTTATTAGAGCAGCATTAAACATTCTTCTGGACAATGGAGACCATAGCACAACCTCAGACAGCACATGGCAGCCCTTAGGGGAACAGCTCTAAGCCTGGCCTGTGAGTCATCCTCCTCCATCACCACTAACCCTGTAAGCTTGCCTTCTGATTGCCCGGTTGGGACTCTGGAAATGTGGCTTAAGACTTCTTGAGAAGATCCAGAAAGAAGCTTTGTCTTTTTTATTAATCTTTCTTCCCCCTTGTCTTAGACTTCTTTTTCTGAGATTACAGTTGTCTATTGGAGTCTGGTGCACTCGTGTAGTAGGGTAGGCTATGAATGTGCAGCACTCACTGGAGTCTAAGGTATCATTTTATCCTGAAGCTAGCTCAGAGCTGAACTGAAGAAGCAGTCCAGTTGTGCCTGGATTAACCTGTCTCTTGCATTATTTCTTCTTATTGACTCTGAGCCCTGTGTAAGATTCAGACTTTGATCTTCTGTAATTTCACGAAAACATTTTTTTTCTTTTTCAAGAACTGAACATCTTGGATATTATATCTCAGATGAAGACTTTAATGGCCATGTATTTTTTCAGTAAAAATAACACCTAAGTTACTAGAGAATTATGAGTATAGCCTCAATTACATCTACATGAATGATGACCTTTAGAGAAGTTGCCTTGGTTGGATACACTATTACTTAGGATCATTTAGGTACAAGTGGAAGAAAATCACTCTCGCTAAATTAGACAAAAGAGGGATTTATTTGAAGGACATTAGGATGTCTCACAGAACCTGGGAACACAAATATCACCAGTTCCTGGGATCAGAAACTCAGACACCCTCAGAATTCAATTTCTATTATCTTTTATCTCCAATGCATTTATTTATTTATTTATTTATTTATTTATTTATTTATTTATTTATTTATTTATAGAGGGAGAGAAGGAGAGAGAGAATCTTAAGCAGGCTCCACACCCAGCATGGAGCTCATCGTAGGGCTGGATCCCACAACTCCGAGATCACAACCTGAGCCAAAATCAAGGGTTGGATGTTTACCGGACTGAGCCACCCAGGTGCCCTATGATTCTCTCTACATATCAGTTTCTTTCTTCCCTCTTTTTATGGATAAGTGGCCCCTCCATTTCTTTAGTCTCCTATCATAGGAAACCAGAATATAAATCCAGCCTGCACAACCCATCCTACAATAAACCCCTCAAGGACTCACTGACTTTCTTTCTTGGTTCTGGTTCCAAGGTTCCCATGCCAGCCCTTTGGTTGGCTTAATTCAGAAGAGGTGCCTGGTTCACAGGGCTCGCCTGGTAGCCATCTGGATGCATCTTGTCAGATGGCAGTAGGTGGTTGTCAGAAGAAAGGCAAAGGTGTTGAGAAAATGAAAAATAAGCATGAAAACCAGCAACCTGTCAATGTATTTGTGAGCAAACACTGAATTCATTAGTTCTGCTAAGTCAGATCAATCCATTTTCCTAGGAAGTGAGCAGTTGTAGATTTTTAACTCTATAAGCGATAGACCTCTGTTATTAATTGAATTTAGTTACTTAGAGAAATCAATTCCTTTATAAGATTACCATTTATTAAAACATATCTATTTACCTTGTCTTTTTCTTTAAGCAGCTTACAATAATAGAAAACACACAAGGCTCACTTTGCCCTCTGCATTGATCAGTGTCATATACAGGTGTACTTGCACAGTCGTTCTGGTCCCCAAAACCACCATATGAGGAAACTGAGGCACAGAGAGTTTAAAGAATTTGCTCAGGGTCAAGAGATAATTGGTGGTGGAGCTTGGAATGCAAGCTATCTAATCAAACTGGGGAGAGAAGACATATTCAAATTAATAGAGAATTGTGCAACACAGAATGTGGTAGAACGACTTTAATTTATTATTATTTTTTAAGACTATTTATTTATTCATGAGAGACAGAGATTGGCAGAGACTTAGGCAGAGAGAGAAGCAGGCTGCCTGTGGGGAGCCTGATGTGGGACTCAGTTCCAGGAACCCTTGAGCCAAAGGCAGATGCTTAACCACTGAGCCACTGAGGTATCCCAGAATGACTTTTTTTTTTAAAGCAAATGTCCTACAATTTGGAGAGATTTAAGAACCAGTATGAACCATACATGAACCAGTATGATTACTTTGCATTGATTTCCACACATACATATGTTTTCTGAGCTATCTATAAGGTGACCATTGATTAGAGAAGGCTATTTTCATGATCAGGACCTTGCTTTTGGTCTAAGTACCTACTTGTTCGAATGTGAATTTGTTGTAGTCGTAAAATAAGAGAATCATAGAGATCATCTAACCTTATTCAACCTGCTCGTTTTATAGATGGGAAAAACAAACAAACAACAAACCTTGAGATCCAGAATGCGGGAAAGCCCACAGTTATTTAGTGCCAGGTCCTAGTTTTCAATCTACACCAGAATGTCGCATTATATTACTTTCTATTGTGTTATGTCAGTATCCACTTCATTTCAGCTTTCTCATTTCAACTAATGACATTTCTATTCCTACCTCCAAAAATATAAGTTGTTGAGGATAAAATGAACATAAATTGAAAAACATTATTACAGATTAAAATTGTACAGAATCTTCAATGCCATTTTCTTTACCATTGATTTTAGCATAAGATCTATCTTCCTGTATGTTGGATAGACTTCAGCCAGAGATTTTAATGCTGGGAGGGTCCTTAGAGGTCATTTCTTTTCCCTCATTTTACAGATGAAGACACGGAGGTCCAGGGAGGCCTCTGTGACTTGCAAAAGGTCACATATAATAAAAAAAAAAACCCTTCAATATTGGACTTCTGTAAGAATGAACATCTTGTGGAGCAGCTCCCTTGAAATGCCTACACAGAATCAAGCTGAGGCTGTTGTCTATTTCACATATAATTTCCCCTCTGGTATTTGATATTACAAATGAAAACACAAGGCCAGATGCTTAATTGCTTCTAAATGGAAGTTGGGAAATGATAAGCAACTTTTTGCCATCTTTTCTGTGGGTCATTGTGTCTTCTCCAAAGTCATTGTATTTTTGTTGTTTGTTAGCTGATTTCCAAACTGGGAATTATGAAAACAATCTTTTAAGGCATTAGAATGACGTATGGCAAACTACAATAGCATTTCTAGATTTTTCAGGCATTGTACTCTACCTTACATTTCCATTTGGTATGCAATTACATGACCATAACTGGCATATTTCTAGTTGACTCTTAGCACAACAAAAAGCTGTACATGGAAAGAAAAAGACTATTCCTAGCCAGATACTCTGTGACAGTCTGATTTTCTCTCCTTATTTAACAAGGAGAGTTTACTCTTCTCAGATAATAAATGTCATCCAGACTATTGCAGACAAATTAGAAAATACTTTAAAATGTAGGAAGAAGAAAAAATATCCATGATCTCACCAGTCAGAGAAAATCTTCTTTGTGATTTCAGTGCATTTCATACCACTTTTTATGGTCTTTTATAAAAATATGTAAAACATATGTGTATAGCTTAATATATAGTAATAAAACTTAATGAATATTACTAAATCAAACATTTGTTTTAATATCTATTGCCCATCATTTGGGTCAGGAAATACATATTATAAGCACCTGAGAAAATACCTCTATGTCTCTTGTGATTGCAACCTCCTCCCTTACTAATGGATAATCACTGTAATTTTATAGTTTTTTTTATAGTTTGATTACCTATACATGTGCCCCTAAACTGTACATTAATTGTAACATTTGTTACAATGAACGAATGAACCAATACTGATACATTATTATTAACTAAAGTCAATAGTTAATTCAGATTTCAGATTTTCTTAGTTTTCATCTAATGTCTTTCTTCTGTTCCAGGATCCCTCCTATGATACCACCTTATATTTAGTTGTCATGCTTCCTCAGCCTCCTTTTGGCTGTGACAGTTTTTTAGACTTTCCTTGTTTTCTTAAGAAATTTTTTATTCATTCATTTATTTGAGAGAGAGAGAGAGAGAGAGAGAGAGAGAAATGGAGCATGAGCACTGAGGAGAAGCAGAGAGGAAAGGGGAAAGAATCTCAAGCAGACTTTGCACTGAGTGTGGAACCCAATACGGGGCTCAATCTCAGGATTCTGAGATCACAACCTGAGCTGAAACCAAGGGTTGGATGCTCAATAACTGAGTCTAGCCCCTAGACTTCCCTTGTTTTTGATGACCTTGACAGTTTTGAAGAGTACTGGTCAGCTATATCCCTCTATTGGAAATTTTTTTTTTTTTGATGTTTTTCTCATGATGAGACTGGAGTTACATGTTTGGGGGAGGAAGATTCCAGAGACAAAGTGATACTGTCATTATGTCATCTAAAAAAAAGTATATACCATTCAGGTGATTTATGACTGTTGATGTTGACCTTGGTCACCCGGCTAAGGTAGTATTCATCATTCTACCACTGTAAAGTTACTCTTTTCCCCTTCTTCCCACACTGTCTTCTTTGGAAGGAGCATATTATGGGAAATTCATAGCTGAACAGTGGGAAGGCATATGAGTAGCTACATGCATTATTTGGAATTCTTCTGTACAGATTTATCTCTTATTTTCCATTTATTAATTTATTCAATTATGTATTTATGTCATTATTGAGTCATAGATATTTGTTTTGTGTTTTGGCTATAATAATAATATTTTATTGCTCAAATTATGTCATCTTTGGCCACTAAGAGCTCTTTGAGTTGTCTTCTTGAAACATTTTTTTTTAAAGATTTTATTTATTTATGTCTATGAGAGACATAGAGAGGCAGAGACATATTTATTATGTCTATTTATGTCTTTTAAGATTTTATTTATCTAAGTCTATGAGAGACATAGAAAGAGAGGCAGAGACATAGGCAGAGGGAGAAGCAGGCTCCATGCAGGGAGCCTGATGTGGGACTCAATCCCAGGATACCAGGATCATGCCCTGAGCCAAAGGCAGACACTCAACCACTGAGTCACCAAAGTACCCCTCCATGAAATACTTTTATCAAACTGTGTGTGTGTGTGTGTGTGTGTATGTGTGTGTGTGTTTGAACACTTCCTTACTTCCTTACGGCAATACAAGACATCCCAGGTTCATCTTATTTCTTTTGTTGATCCTAGAATCAACCGTGTCTACAAACAGCCCTCGTTCCTTTTATTGGAGGATATTAGGAATGAAAATCTGGATTCTGGGTAAGCTTATGGCTACTGAAATATCATTTCTTTTACTTCCTCTTAGCTGACAGAGCAAAGAAATATGTGTGTATATATTAACTGGTATACACATATCTCTAAATATTACAATTAGGTAAACATATGTATCTATATTAAGCTAAACATGAATTCTTACTGGTGTCTCCAACTTTTGCGCATTACTGCATGGCCATTCCAGCTTCCTCCCTTGCTTATCTGTAAACTCAGACAGCGAGTAACCTGACTCCTAGCATCTATCCATTTACTTAATTGTTCAGTTGCTGTTTATGTGCATAGAAGGATTGAATTGTTAATATAGATGGTCTATTTTCATTCTATTGTTTTTCCATGACTATATTAGTAGTTACCATAGAAATTACAACATGCACACCTAACTTATTAAAAATTAAAATTTAATAAAATTCATTCCCTTCCTCTTTGATAGACTGTAGCATACTTCAATTTGAGTTACCCCTCCCCTCATCTTATTGTTAAATGGCATTTTAACCCTCTAGGGATGCGCTTTTGTGGGTTATGCATATGCATATATGTGTGACATTGTTTATATGCATATATGTGACCAAACATTATTTGGTGTGTACTTACCTACATATTTACAATTTTCTTTGTTCTTCATTCCCCCTTACATATCGGCTTTCCATCTGGGATCCCTTTCCTTTGGTTTGAAATATATCCTTTGTCAGTGAGGTGTTTGATCATGAATTTGGTTTTGTAGTGTTTGAAGAGTGTTTACTTCACCCTCATTCTCCAAAGATTATTTCACTGACTATAGAATTTTAGGCTTGTATTAATTTTCTTTCAGTACATGAGGATTTCATTGTTGCTGTTGAAGTCAGCTATCTCTCCATTGTTAAACTTTGAGAATAATCTTTTCTTCTTTCTTTCTTTCTTTCTTTCTTTCTTTCTTTCTTTCTTTCTTTCTTTCTTTCTTCTTTCTTTCTTTCTTCTTTCACCTTTCTTTTTTCTTTCTTTCTTTCTTTCTCTCTTTCCTCTTTATTTGTATCACTTTGTCTTTTGTCACAGTTTGGCTATGTTGTATATAGATATTAATTTCTTTATATTTATCCTGCTTGGATTTTCTGAGACTGAATCTGTGGATTAGTTCCATTCACCAATTCAGAAAAATTCTCAGATATTAGCTCTTCAAATATTGCCTCCATTTCCATTTTCTTTCCTCTCCTTCTGAGATTATAATCACCAATCTTCCTGTCTCTCTGTCTCTGTGTTGTACATGCATGCTGTGGTCTGAATGCTTTCATTCCCCTAAAATTCATATGCTGAAATCCAAACCCCAAGGTGGGGGTATTAGGAAGTGGGGCCTTTGGGAAGTGATTAGGTCATAAGGGTAAACCCTTGTGATTGGGATCAGTACCCTTATAAAAGAGACTCTAGAGGGTTAGCTCACTCTTTCTGCATGTGAGGACACACCAAAAAGATGCCATCTATGTTATAGGAAGTAGACCCTTAGCAGATACTGGATTTGCTGGTACAATGACCTTGGACTTCCTAGTCTCCCCAACTGTGAGAAATAAATCTTAGTTGCTTATGAGCTGCCCAGTCTGTAGTATTCTGTTACAACAGCCCTAGGGACTTAGACACTGGAAAATGTCATCTTCTTTCCTAGTCTCCCTTTAGCTATGTCTAATCTGCTGTCCAATACAACTACTGAACTCTTAATTCCTTTTACTGTATATTTTATATGCAGAAGTTCTGTTTAGTCTTTTTTTCAGATCTACTGTATCATTTTTTACAGTTTTCAGTTGCCACTGAATATCTTTGAGCTTGCTTTTTATTTCTGCACATGTAACGGTCATGGTGACTTATAATCAGTGTGCAATTCTGCTGTCTATTCCTTTTGTCAATTTTCTTTCATGTTGCCTTGCTTCCTTGTACAGCTGGTTATCTTCATCAGCTTCTGGTCATTGCACTTGAAAAATATTTGTTCAGATTCCTTGAGGTCAAAGATAAATTGGTCTTCCTCCAAAGTGCCTTAGAAGCTTGAGGCTTCCTGGCCTATGCTAGGCTATGTATGTCTGTGATTTTGGAGGTTGGAAGATGGCTTTGGTCTGGTTTGTCCCTATCCTTAAGAGTCATGCTTATTGAGGGAAAGAACTCCTGTAATAATTCCAACCTCATGCAGGCTTTGAGCCTCTTGCTTAGCAAAGCCTTAGGACCAGAGTCTAAGCAGTATGTATTGACATATAACCTCAAAGCAAATGCTTATACCTGTGATTATTCATTGTATATCCTGTATGCAATGATTTTTTTCTTATAACATGATAATATGATTGTTTTCCATATAACCTGTATCTTGATATTTATCTTTTAACAATATAATGTAATTTTAAACATTATCAAAAAATGCTTTTTTAAAAAAAATCTTCACATGATTTCAGTCATATCAAGAACTTGAACAAATGGTTTTAACAAAATTGTCTATTACCAATAAATTCTCATCACCCTTTAGACCTTTTATTGTGGAGAAATAAAAATACTAAAAATCACAAAATTTTTATCTAACCCTAGAGAATAGAAAACTGAATTTTATAATATATCAGGTGAATAACAACAACAAAACCCCAATGGCATGTCAATTCCAGGTAAGGTTAATGAAGAGAGATAGAGGGAAAGAGTATTAAGATATGCCTGCAGCAGTAACTGGGCTTTGATTTCTGGACCATTCCTTGCTGTTCCAGATAGGGACTTGTACTTACTTTCTATTGTATGCTGAAAGCTAGCCACCATCAGAGGATGATTGATTCCTGCTCTAAAAAGAAACATTAAAGTCCCCTGGATGACCCTCCTTCACTTCTGGAAGGATTGTAAATTACTGCAGCTATTCAAAGACCAATCCAACAATATTTAGTGCAATTAAGTAATCATTTTCCCTGTAGAAAATGTTGACCCTGTAGGTCAACAGCTTCATTTCTGAGTAGTGTATCCAGAGAACCTCTCGCACAGGTGGATGATAAGAATCTATGAGAATATGTGTAGAATTAAAAAGTTGGAGACAGCCCTACTGTTCTTCCCTAGAAGAATGGGTACGTAAAATGCAACCTGTGTATATGACAGAATGCCATATAACAGCCAGAAAGAGTGAAACAAATCTATAAATAGCAGTATCTTAAATATATAATGTCATATGAAAAATAGTAGGAAATAGAATGAGATCGTAGAATGGGATCTGTTACTGCTTACAAATCAATTCAAACTTACTGCCTTATAACAACTGTTCTTAGCTCACAAGGGTGTGAGTCCACATTTTGAGTTGGAATGCACAGGGCATTTCTGCTGGTCTCTCCTGGCCTCATTCCTTCCCCTACAACTGGCTGGCAATTGGAACAATTGTTACAAGGTTGTGTAAGATGGCTTCACCTGCCCAAGTGGGCATTGATGTTGGCTCTTTCTGTCTCAGAGGGCCTCATGTCTGCTACAACTTGTAGGCTCGCTTGGGCTCCCTCACCTAGTAATAGGACCCTTCCAGCAACAAGAGAAGTCAAACACCAAAGCACAAGGTGTTATTAAGCCTTTGCTTGATCATGTTTGCTGATGTCCCATTACCCAGAACAAGTTATGTACCACACCTGGAGTCACAGACAAAGAGTGTCCTTGAGAGCATGGGTCCAAGGAGATGTGTGTGGTTCACTGGCTGCCAGAACTGCAACAATCTACTACAATAGAACAATAATTGTTATAGACCTAATTGTGTTCCCTCCAAATGCAGATGTTGAAGACTTAACACCAGGACTTTGGTATGTAACCACATTTAGAGCCAAAGACTTAAAAAAGGTAATTAATGGGACACCTGGGTGGCTCAGCCATTGAGTGTGTGCCTTTGGCTCAGGTTGTGATCTTAGGTTCTGGGAATCGAGTCCCACATTGGGCTCCCTGCAAGAAGCCTGCTTCTCCCTCTGCCTATGTCTCTGCCTCTCTTTCTGTGTCTCTCATGAGTAAACAAATAAAATCTTTTTTAAAAAAAGATAAGTTAAAATGAGGTTTTTAGGCTAGACTCAATACAATCTGACTGACGTCTTACAAAAAGAGGAAATTTAGAGACCAGGTATGTGTTTACACAGAGGAAAGACCATGTGATGACACAGTGAAAGGCAGCCATCTGTAAGCCAAAGTCAGAGGGCTGAGGAGAAATCAACCTTGCTGACACCTCGATCTTGGACTCTAGCCTCTAGAACTGTGAGAAACATCTGCTGGTTAACCACCCATCTATATTTTGTTATGGTATTTTGTTATGGTATCCTGAGCTTAACTAAGACCATGGTATACATGTAAATGTAAAGGATTTACCCACAAGCCATATTTGTATTTTCCATGTCTATGAGGGAAAGAGAATAGCACTGGGGCAGGAAATAAGGTGAAAACAATCTGAAAAGTGTGTCATGCATGGATAGTTGATTAGTTGATAACAATGTGCCAGGTATTTAAGAAGGTGATCAATTCAATAATCTCTACTTGAGCTCAAAAAATGGGATGAAATAAAATAAAAATAGTCTCTTTTGCTTGAGACAGAGTTGGCTTTTTAGTGGTGATAATATCAATTTTTAAAACCTAGTATTACTGAATTCAACTATATGATATGTTGTCTTACTGTACAGTTGAGGTTGAGAACTACTGGTTGGAAGTTTAAATTTTAGTGCTAACTGGGTATTTTATTATTATTATTATTTAAGATTCATTTATTTATTTGACAGAGGTGGGGGAAGAGGGAGGGACAGAGAGAGACAAAATCTCAGACTCTGCACTGAGCACAGAGACCAACGTGAAATTTAATCTCATGATTCCAAGATCATGACCTGAGCCTAAATCAAGAGTTGGTTGCTTAACCAACTGAGCCAACCAGAAGCCCCTGTGTTTATTATTTTTAATTGCTAATAATTTATTTTTAATTTTTATTATCATACCATTTTATCATTTAGCTTTATTGAGTTATATTTGACAAAACTGTAAAATATTTAAAATGTACAATGTGATGATTTGATACATGTATAAATTGTCAAAAGATTTCTCCCACTGAATTAATTAACACATCCATTACCTCACATATTTACCCCTTCCTTCCCTTTCTTGATAAGAACATTGAAATTTTAGTAAATTTCAGTGATACAATACAGTGTTATCAACTACAGTCACCATGTTATTCATTAGATCCTTAGGTCTTATTCATCTTATGATTGAAAGTTTGGACCTTTTACTAACCTCTCCCTATCCACCCCCATCCATCTCCTTATAATGGCTAGTGAGAGCAGATTGTTAAGCATAGAAGAATTTTCCAAGATGGCTGGTGGTAGTTAGGAATTAGCCATGTGAGAGTACTTATGCTATAAAAGTTGGCAAATTTGACAAATCAGGGCTTATTCTTTGGAGAGTTGGTTTACCAGAACACCAGTGGGTAGAATTTGCATGGACTATAAAAATTCATGTATGTCAAAGGTCTGAACATGTTACAGTGGAGTGTAATGTCCATGTGTTGGAGTCAGAGACATGAGCACACATCAAACACTTTTCAACTTTATAGCCAAGTGATGAAGAGAAAATTATTTTGTCCTCCCTGAGCTTTGATTTTCTTAGCTTTTAAGTAGGAGTCATAATACCTATCTCATGGAAGTGCTGTGAGGGCTAAAACTCATGTGTGAATGCATTTAGCATTATGTACAAAATAGATCCTTGAAAAATACCAGGAGCGAATATGACCAAGGAGCGAAGTCTAGCTAATACAACCATAATGCTTTCAGGAAATGCAGATGATAGTACTACTTACAGATGTTTAGTGTATGCCTAATATTATATTTTTCATGCATTGGTCTGCTTCACTTACAACAATTTTTCATGTAAGTGCTGTGCTTTGCCATCATCTTAAAGATGATTGAACTCACAGAGCTATTTTTTTTTTTTTTTTGGTGGGGCATGGGTCTGTTTGGTTTCAGAGCCACTCCTCTTAACTGTCCTGTGCTACTGGTAAAGGGTGGTAAATGCTAAATGATGATAATGCATACAATAAACATGATCACATGTGGTAAGTGTATCTGCCTCTTTCAATTAGGCGTGAGGTCATCTGGAAAGCAGCACCCTTTGTATCAATTAACATGGAATCACAACTTTATAGGTCCCTCAGGGGCTGCCTGAGATCTTCGCCAGAAAGTATGCCATAAATTGTGGTCATGTTTTACATAGTGCAGTCACTTTCTTTAATCCTACGGGGATTAGAGTCTTACTGGAAGAGGTTCTTACTGTCTTAGGCTAAACCAGCTTGAAGCCCCATTCTCGTTCTATGATCTGATTCACAAAACTTTGATCCAATTATACTGATAACTGCCTGCCCCCTCTTCTGCCAAGCCTAGGCCAGTTCCTTTAAAGAATATAAAGTGTAGTCACTCATTTCATCCCAGTCTCCTCACTTAATCAATTCTGCTTCGTCTGGGCCACTAGGAGATCTCAATTTCTTCATCTATCCACCTGCATTTCAAATAAGGGCAAGATTTGAAATGGGTTGCTCAGTGGTTAAGCATCCCTAGGTCATGATCCTGGGGTCCTGGGATTGAGTCCTGCATTGAGCTCCCTGCAGAAATCCTGCTTCTCCCTCTACCTATGTCTCTGCCTCTCTCTGTGTTTCTCATGAATAGATAAATAAAATCTTTAAAAAAAATAAGGGCAAAAATATTTTTTCTCCTCTGGAATTTCTCCTCTGGTCTGGTGTCCTGCAGAACAGAGACAAAGGAGCTTCCTCTTTAGTTTTTATGGAAAAGAAACCTCAACAATGATTTTGGATCCCTACCATTTATTTTTTATTAAGCAGCTACCCTTATCCCCCTTAGAGAATAAGTAGCTTCCCCTCTTCTTCCTCCCGTCCTCCTGTCTTCTTTCTTTCTCTCTCTTTTTCTATCACTTTTATACAATGACTTCTGTAATAGATCGTGCCAAGCATAATCTCACCTCTGAAGAGGTGCCAAAATAGTACTCTGAATCTACAGAAAATGAAACACCCAAAATAATCTGTTTCTACAGCAGAAATGATCAGATTTTGAGAGGAAATTCAAAGTCTTGATTTGAGAGTTTCACCTTAAAATATTTTGCATTAGCCTTAATTAGTGAATAGTATTCCTAAAGCACACCGTATATGTATAACCCAGGTGGTTGTTGGAGATTGTTTTTTGGTGCATCTTTCTGTGTGTGTGTGTGTGTGTGTGTGTGTGTGTGTAGTGTGCACAAATGAATCTCTGGGGAGGTTCTGAGGATTGATTTAAAATGATTGAGAAAGGTTTGAAGAACAACAAGCTGATTCCAAGTAGAACCATATTTTAGGGAGGTTTTAGAAAGAGACTGGTACACCCCATTTCAATTAGAGAGGGAAGCAAACCCTGAAACTCTACAACTACAAAAGGATAAATGTGAGCTTTGGTGTGGGGTGAGCCTATGGCTGGGGTACTTGGGAGTGCGTGAGAGTGTTTGTCATTCCTCAAAGATGACACCATACCTTTTTGCCTGAGGCTTTCTTTGTCTTTCCTATAGCCTGTTTCACATGAGAATTCATGGCACATAAGGAATAACCCATGATTTGACTCTTTTTTTTTCCATTAGCAAGTTTTATTATAATAAATGCTGGGTTAAGAGTCTGGGCATTAAATAATCTGGAATGCTGGTTTTATCTTTGCTGCCTGTGCAAATCGAGACAAATTCTTAACCTCATAAGCCTCAGCCTTCAATTGGAAAATAGAATTGTTCCACATCTACCTATAGAGGTTAAATGAGATAATGCCTAGAAAGTCCTCTGTACAAGTTATGATGATAATGATGATATTATTATCATGATATAATATATATTATCATGATATAATGATGTATATTCTGTACAGGCACAGAATAAGGGTTCAACAAATGTGAGTTATTTTAATTGATTTTATCTACTCATTTAATGAAGATACATCAGATTTCTTCAAGTCTTTGCTCAAACATCTTTTCTGAGAGCTTTTTCCTGGCCTTTCAAGGTACAGTTTAGGCAATGTATCATTGAAGCTCAAAACATGTTGCTTTGTGATTTATCTGTTTTTTATCTGTCACTTCTAGTGCACCGAATTCTCTTGACCAAAGGGAATGCTGTGAATACTCTTCATCTTGATATATGACTAATGACTACCTAGCCCAGTATCTGCACGCTGTTTCTGTTTATTCATTAGATATTTATTGAGTGCCTGCTATGTGCCAGATATTATGCTAGGAGCTAGACATGCAATGGTATGCAGTCCCTATCTTCAGGAAGCTCACAGACTAATGAAGAATATGGGTAAAGAGTATATTAACACATATTGTGGTAAAAAGGGAAGTTCAGCTGCACTTTTTATACTTAGAAGAGGTCAGAGAAGACTTCTTGGAGGAAGAGGTTATGTCTAAAATAATAATGGGGGGCACCTGGGTGGCTTATTTGGTTAGTATCTGCCTTTGGCTCAGGCCATGATCCCAAGGTCCTACCTAGGATTGAACCCCACATCAGGCACTCTGCTCAGTGAGGAGTCTGCTTCTCCCTCTGCTCTTCCCCCTGCTCATGCTCTCTATCTCTTTCTTCTCTCTCTCTCACTCTCTCTCTCAAATAAATAAATACAATCTTAAAAAAATAAAATGATGATGGGTACATAGGAGAATTTGGAGGTCTTGCTTTAGGTTCTCCCAAAAGCAGAACCTGAGAAAAGGACTAGTTTGTTTTGGAGTTTATCCCAGGAGGCAGGATTGAGATAGGAGGGAGAATGAGAGGAAGGAAGGAAGAAAAGCCAAGAAAGGTGCAAGATTGAAGTACTTGCTGTGGTGAATGTGATGTTGAATACACTGCACAAATTCCCTTTGAAGGGCCAGACATGGGACAGTCATTTATTGGCTCAGTCTTCTATTGGATGAGAATAACCTCAAGAGACGTTAACTCTTTGGAAATTCTGGTTCTTTACAAAGTCTGAGCCAGTTTCTTTGACCACTGAAAGAATCTTAAGGCAGAAAGTGGAGAAAGGTTTGTGGGAGGTGGAAGAGTGCAATGGGAACTGTCCAGCAGAGTTTCAGCTGAAATCACATCTAAGGTGACTACGTACAATGCAGAAGGCTTTGGCCATTTACTCATCATGGTGGAAGAAAATGCCTTGCCCTAAACTTCATGAGAAATCTACAGGGTTCAAGAAATCTTAAGAGCTATGAAAATTACTTCAGAAGTTCCTGAAGTTTCCCACAGTTGCATACTGTCAGGGCTCAGTCTGGCTTTCTTCTGTAACCACCCAACTGTAGTTGAGAAATAAACCACAGGTTTAAAAAAAATGTGTAATATATTCATTGGGTGTGTGTTTGATTTACATTTTTTCAGAATAAATTCTAGCATTTTTTGAAACTAAAACTTGTTTTATATTCTCTCAAAGCCTGATTCATCTCTCCCCCTTCGCATGCCTTGTCAAATCAACCCCCTGAGGAAGCAGCTGATGTTGTTTCCTGAAAAACTAACCATTTTTTTTTCTTAGCAAGAAGACAAGTAGTCAAAGGGAAGGAGAAGAAGAGAATGCATATCAATTCCTCATGCCAGGTATAATATTTGAAAAATAACACAATGGCCACAGTTTCCTTTTGGAGGTGTGGTGAGGTGAGAGTATAGTATGACTTTGAAAATCTCTAATGGTTGGAGTCAGAAAAGGTTAGGCATAGTCTTTAGCTACCCCCCCATTCTCCCAATAACTATTTTTGAAAGGATGGCTACCCCTCTACATACTAACCTTCTCTTCAAACTATAAATATCCATAAAGATTATGATTCTTTTGTACAGTGGGAAGTGTATGTGCTTTAGAGGCAGAAACAGCTGAGTCCAAGTTCTGGCTCTGCTGAATACAATCTGTGACTGTAGGATAAACATTTATTCTTTCTGAGACTCCATTTCCTCATCCTCAAGGGAGAGAAATAATACTTCTTTCAGTTTTTTTTCCCAAAGATTAAATGAGGTGCTATCTGTTAAACTGAATGAAGAGTCAATATTCAACAATGTTAGTTCCTTTCCTATTCCCTTAGCCCAAGGGGCATGAAGCACTGCAATCAGAGACCCACATTCCTCAGGAGGATATCTTTCACATACAGTACAGTTATCATTGTTGAGTTTCCAGAACTCTGAGAAGCAGACATGAATTAATTGTATTTACTTATTGGATTTTTCAATTATTTACCTAATTACTTATTTTATTTATCATTCACTTATTAGATTCTTCCTCAATCAGGTTTTCCATGTACTAGACTCTTATAAAGTAAATAGAATATGGGGATTATTTAGAACAGACTTTTATAAGGGTCATCAAAAGGAAAAGGAAACAAGAATATGGACATGTAATTAGTGGAAGCTGAAAAACAAATGGTCAATAAACACATGAGAAGATCTTCAATCTTAATCATGTAAATGAAAATAAATATTATGAGATGTCATTTCAAATCCATCCAACAGCAAAAACGTAGAAGACCGACAGTACTAAGAGACAGTGAGGTGGTAGAGGAGTGGATATCCTCATATACTGCTGGTGGTTGTGCACATGAGTAAAGCTACTTTGGAGAGTGATTTGGCAATATGTAACAAAGCTGAAAGTACACATACCCTTTGACCAAGTGATTGTAGCTGTAGATACATCCTCCAAAGCAGCTGTCATGTGTATCCATGGAGATATGTGAGCACGGTTGTTAATAGCACATGTGAAGGAAGGGGCAATCTAAATGTCCAGCAGTGGGGGCGCCTGGGTGGCTCAGTTGGTTAAGTGCCCAACTCTTGATTTTGGCTCAGGTCTTGATCTCAGGTCATGAGTTCAAGCCCTGCATTGAGCTCCATGCTGGCATGGAGCCTACTTAAAATAACAAATAAATAAAAAGAAAATAAATGTCCAGCAATAAACCTGGACTAGAAATAGTGCTTTCCTAACCTAGAATACTATGGAGATGTTATATGATGAGTTAAATAACATGGACAGGCATGAAAATATCTCCTGTACTGTCTCATTAAAAACATATCACAATGAGGCACCTGGGTTTAAGCAGCCAACTCTCAATTTCAGCTCAGGTCATGGTCTCAGGGTCATGAGATGGAGTCCCAAGTCAGGATCCCTGCTGAGCATGGAGCCTGCTTGAGATTCTCTCTTTCCCTCTCCCTCTGCTCCATCCCCCACCCCCGTGAGTGCTATTTCTCTCAAAACAAAACAAAACCTATCACAACTCTTTCTCAAGTGCACAGGGATACAAGCACAAGGATGTGTGTCAGTATTTACTATTACAATAGTGAAAAGGTGGAAACAAGTTAAATCCCCACCAGCAGGGGAAGAGATAGCAGCTAGATTAAACTAGAGGAGTTGGATCAATATGGGTGAATATCAAGTGCAGAAGAAAGTATGTGCATCTTTTAAAAATTAAATGTATGCAAAATTATACTAAGTATTATTTAGTAGTAGAGTTGACTCTTGTATAATGCATAGGTTAGGGGCACTGACACCCCTGCAGTCAAAAATCCATGAATAATTTAGCACTCCCTAAAAATCATTACTAGGAGCCCACTGTTGACTGGAAGCCTTACCGATGACACGAACAGTCCATCAACATATATTTTGTATATTATATGTATTATATACTGGATTCTTACAATAAAGTAAGCTAGAGAAAAGAAAGTATTAAGAAAATCATAAGGAAGAGAAAAATATATTTATAGCACTGTTTTTATATTTATTGAAAAAAACTCTGCCTGGAGGCAGGCTATGCTGGGGATGGCAGAAGGCCTGGGATGGAGATTTTCCTCAGCTTAGAGGTCTTGGTTCAGTAGGCAGCTGGGGGCTACCCCATAGAACAGGGCATAGAGGCACAGTACAGCTGTCTCATCTGCCTGGAGACACACCCCCTGCCTGTGGCCATAGACAGCTGTGGCCATTCATGAGTGGGGTTGGGGTGCAGTAGTAGGGAGGGGTACAAGCCTAATCCAAGAGGGATCAGAGGTCTGCCACTTTTGTACAGCCCCGAAGCTCAGCATGGGGCACTGGTAGGAGAGAGGGCAGAGAAGCTGGGGCTGCTGGGCTCCCTGCACAGTACCACCTCTGCCCTCTGGACATGGTGCTCTGCTTCAGCCCAGCATCCTGCCCACTGGTCCCTACACTTGACTCTACCAGCCCTTCTGCGTGGGGAGGGGGAACCTGTAGCATTGATTGGTACCAGCCCTGGGGTGGTGGCCTTGAGGGGGTCTTCCCCAGGAGCTCAGAAGGCAGCAAACATGACCTCTGTGTCTTCTATTCGGTCACATGGAGACTGGGGTGGTAGTTGTGAATAAATGCCTTGTGGCTTTTGCTGTCATTTCTTAAAAAAGAAAAAGATCCACCCACAAGTGGATCTCTACAGTTCCAAACCATGTTGTTCAAGGGTCAACTGTATATACATATGTAGTTGAAGTAGGGATGCCTCTGTGGGAAAAATAATCACCAGACTTAGAATAGTTGTCATGGGGGATGTGGGGAGGAAAGAGAAACTAAAGGGCGGGGACGGGGCTATTTTATGTATCTGAAATCTTTCAAAGGACAAATGGAAAATAAGGGTCCTAATGGAGGGAACATTCCCTCTACTAATTTAAATAGTATTTTAAAATTTAAAAAACAACAACAAACCAACCGTATCATGTATCCCTTCCTTTAACTACAAGATCTAGGCAGGAAGTGCCTAAGCTGTATTTCTAAACTTTGGACTTTGCCGAATTCATTAGGTGAGTCCTGACTGAGCAAGGTTCAGAGACAAGGCAGAGGAATAGGACAAGCCTGTCTGGAGACTGATGCTCCAACCAGATGTCAGCACACAAACCCCTCCTCTCTGCTTCATGCACTCATTTCCCCATCGTCAGCCCTTTCACCTCCCCATAGCTCCTGAGCTCCACAATCTTTCCTGAAGACTAGGAAATCCACAAGGTTTTCATCATATTCAGCCCCTGTGAACATCGTTGAATAGTGCCCAATTCTTTGAAATTTTCCCACAGTCCTTGTCAGTGTGATGAATGAACATTCCCACCATGTGCTTTGTTTTAAGCTGCTGTGGATCCCAACTTTTGTCTCGATGGTTGGGAAAAGAGAGGGGGGATGTTCATTTGCTTTATGGGATTGTTCACAGTCCTAAAACGTCCAGCTGAAGAAAGATGTTTTTAATGGACAGAGACCTTCTTGTACACTGTGTGGAATCTGCACCACTCCTGGAATTAACCCTGATATAAGAAGCTTCCCTGTTATCTTCAGGGATTTCTTCCACTGGGAAAAAAGGCAGAATGGCAGACAGGACACTAGATAGGGACTGCTTTCTGCTTCCTGGACAGTCTAAATCATAATGATTGCTTTGGGTGCGTTCCACCCTGTTGACATCCTGCCCATGAAACACATGTTGAAGCTGAGAGAAGGATGACCTACATAAATGGATGCAGGAAGAACCCTGCAGTGTTAACTCACACTCAAGGAGGGTCCCATCCAGGACCAGAATTTCTTTTTCTTCTTGAGAATAAGGCCTGATACCAGGCATAGGATTCTATCTAGGTGAGCATCTTTTGGGATTTAAAAGGCATAGTGCAGTTTGATGAATTTTCTTTGCCCTTGAAGACAAAGAATGTAGGAGGCCAAATGAGGAGGTTGGTTTCAGACGGGGCTGGACAGGGCTCTCCAGGATGTTAGTTCCCATGAGGAAGACTGAGCAATGTTCTGGGTTCTGGACACTTCTTCTTCAGGCTGATTCAATTTTGTTTGCATATGAAAGCTGAGAGGAAAGCTATCAAGAAGAAGAAATAGCCCTGCTGAGCGTGATTTATCAGTTTGCTTGATGAAGTGATCCTGCTGGGGAATTAGTTTAACTCTGTGAGGTCTGGCCTTTCAAATGCAGGACTCTGGCTTTATAATGGAATCAACTGCTTAAAAATCTAGGATAAAATGGAGAGCACAACAGGAAAAAACCCAACTCTACTAATAAGTGCGTAATAAGCCTTGTGTATGGAGGAGATTCTTTCATTTACCCTTTGAATGAAGCATGGACATTGTGTGCTTATTGGAAGGCTGTTCTGTGCTCAGGGCAGAAGAATTTAGCCAGGGGAATTGAGTGCAAGATGGTTGCTCTTGCAACCTGTGCTTCTTACCTGAACAATGATCTAAAATCAACTTCAAAAATAGGAGCAGAGCTGTGACTGCAAGGAGGTCACATAGTTTAACTGTCACATGGTTTGCCATTCGTGACTGACATTCAGCTGGTGTGCATCTTTACGGATGTGCCAGCTGGTTTTTGATCTATTGAGTGTCCCTCAGTAGATTTGATTTGTTACTTACCATTTCATGCAGCTTGTTAAGCATAGTTAATTATTGCCATGATTCCATTGTTCCATGGATATATCATTGTTTATTTGATTGGTTCCATATTGATTGGTGCTGAGTTATTTTCCTCCCAATTTGTTTGCCATTATAAATATTGCTTCAGCAAATACTGTACATATGACATTTCACACATGAGCAAGAATATTCGTATGATAAATCACTGAACTTCTTGATCAAACGATATGTATGTATCATTTGGAAACACTGATGAATTATTCTCCATAGACGTCGCCCAAAAGTCATGAGGTGAAAGGATCAGAAGGGGGTTATGATATGTATTTGTGTGTAGCAGACCCTTTTGTTGTTGCTCATCACATCCTGGTGCGTGGGGCCGCCTTGGATGGCAGCTGTGGCTGAGCTAGACAGTCATGCATCTGCTTGCGTTGGCAGTAACTGCACCCACCTGCAGTACATGGATCCTTTTTCCACTTTCTGCAGTGGAGCATTCCTCCAGGTAGCTGGAAGTGGGGTTGGAGGCAGTCAACCCCCCTCATAGTGGCCCTATCCAAGATGGGATGGGAGCAGGGGTGCTCCCAGTGCTCACTTTGCAGGATGTGGTGTGCACTCCTCTGGGCTCCCTACAGAGCCCAACCCTGTTGTCTTGCACAGTGGCTTTGGAAAGGCACCTTTCTTGGCCTTATACTCTCTGCCTCCCTCTTTCCATTCCCTCATGTGTGGATTCAGGCTTCTCCTTCTGGATTTCTTACTCAGGTTCTGTTCATTTTAAAAATGCCAAATAAGACTCTAGGTAAGGGGCTAATCATTTGGTGGTATGCAAAACACGATAGGTATTACTGGGTTTTGAATTTATGTTGGATGCATAACCAAAGCAACTGGCAAATCCATTCTGTTTCCTTGTCCTTTAAAATCTGCTTCAAATGCCCCTACAACCCAGCACCTTGCTGGTCATTAGCTAACATTCACAATTCTGGGTAGAAAATGTTAATTTTAGGGATAATAAAAGAGACATTTTTCTCCCTTTTATAGGTGCTTGGCTTGACTGAGGACAGGTTGGGGGAGAGGATTGGAATAAGGAGAAAGACGCCATGTGTAATAACTCAGAAGAAATAATCAATTCTTTATCTGATGGCTCTCCTTGGTTTATACCTCACTTCCTTTTCTCTCAGGCACGCCTATTATCTCTGCATAGTCTAAGCCTTGGAGTTCATCCTTGTATGTCAACCTGGCAATAAATGACATACACAAGGCAACTAGGCCTTGTAACAGCTCTGACATAATTGCAGGAGTCAAGTAGCATGTTTGCTTGAACATCAATTGTACTGTGGAAAGTCATGGAGTTTGAAAGCTGTTCATTCCATGATACAAAATTCCTAGAATACGTGGTGTTCATATATTCTCCACACCCTTGTGATTCTGTGGCAGGGAAATGGATAGGTTAATATCAAGTTCAAATCTAAATTGATGGCAAACAAACAAGGCATCTGGGTGGCTCAGTCGGTTAAGCGGCCGACTCTTGATTTTGGCTCAGATCATGATCTCAGGATCGTGAAATGGAGCACCACATCGGGCTTCACACTCAGTGGCAAATATGCTGGAGATTTTCTCTCTTCCTCTCCTCCTGTCCCTCTCTCCACTCTCTCTCTCTCTCTCAAAAAAAAAAAAAAAATAAACACAATTAATGGCAGCAGAGGAAGGTGAGAGTTTTGGCATACTCTTCTTGGACATTCCTGGGATAAGTATTTGAGGTTCGAAACTACATCCAGTGCTTTTGATAATACCAGACTTTGTTTTCTTAAATTATTAGTGCAATTGTTTTTCCTTCTAAGTAGAAGAATGGAAAAGAATAGAAAGAGAAAAGTCAGGGAGAAGGAATGAAAATAGGAATAAGACCAGAAGTAAAGCAATTACAAACTGGGAGGACAGAAAACATATGTAGAAGCAGGTTTCATGTTTTCTTTCTTCTTTATTTCCCTAGGTTTTTTTCTGTAGGAACAAGACAAATGCTGGAAGGTACTGGGCTAGTCCTCTAGAATGAAGAAATGTTCTAATCACAATGAGTTTAAACAGAACATGTCTGGGAAAGCTGAGGTCAATAGCCCAGAAGCAAGATGACTTTGGCACTGAGGGAAAGTCACAGAAATGAGGATATACTTTCTCAGACTGGGAAGGCTTCAGCCTGTTCCTAACCCTGTTCTTGCTTTGGCAGTGAGGCTTTGGTCCAAGATCACAGGTAAATGGCCCCACCTTGACTTCAGTGGTAAGGTCTTGTCCTTCCAGCTGTTGCTGCCAGGTGGTGGAGATCCTGCTTTGATGGGGTACGAGATAGGGTAGGAGTTTCTCCTCACACTGAGGATGCCTATTTTGTGTGCACATGTGCAGGACTGTATCCTTGTGTTCGCTTCGGAGATTTTTAAGGGTAGGTCTATGATCTAAAGTCAGATATAACTGTCCTAGATGGTTTGCCTGTGATTTTGGATGATCTTCATGTCAACTTACCTCTCGTATATTTGAGTGGTGGAAGGGGACACATTTCAGTTTCCTAAAGAGACTTCTGGTTGGGCACTAAGGAGTGAGCCAACTGATTGGGGTCACGGTCAGTGTTTAAAGGCCATGTTGCCAATAGAAAGAGAAGACAAAGGAAGAATGACCCAGAAGAGAGCAAAGGTCGTGCTGTGTGCTCTGATGATTCATGCATCCCTTGCAGTTCCCTTTGAGCGAAATGGTAACTAAAGACCCTTGGGGCAGGGGCTGTTCATTGAGGAAAGGAGGAGAGTGATTTGTCTCTATGGATGATACCTAACACTTGCACAGTATGCTGAAGAATTTCCACAAGTATTATTTTGTCTGCTCATCTCAATAGTCCTGTAGAGTAAGTAGGATTAGCTTCATTTTATGTGTGATGACACAGGATTAGAAAGGTTAATTGCCTCCCCTAGTTCCCAGGGCAGCTCGGTGACCTGGGTGCAGACTCTGGCTTCGTGATGCTAAGTGTGAAGTCCATCAGATCAGTACCACCCTCCTCAAATGGGTGTGGCTCTAAGTGGAGGCAGGAGAGAAGCATTAGCAAGAAACTATAGCCACATCTAGAACTAGTCTGAACCTCCAGCATGTTGCCCACAAATAAAGTTTACAAGCACTCTACTGAATGCTTTTGTGTAACTAAAAAAAAACCTGGATGAAGAGTGATTATATCTTGGTCAATAATGACAAGGCCTTTCCATTCTCTTCTCTCTCGTGTGCTCTCTCAAATTTTGTATTCTGACTGGGGCTAAGTCTCTTATTTCTACCAAAGATTCAATTGATATGGAAAGGCAGATTCATTTATAGCATTGACTCTGCCTATGGAAACAGGCAAGTAACATCACTCCAGTTCTTGGTGAAATAGGGGTCACAGATCCATCCCCTGGAAGACCATGGGAAAGATTTACTCTGATAATGCATTTATTGTGCTCAACACAGTGCCAGAGACAGGATAGTAATTATTGTTAGCTGTAACTCCTACTAGTCCAATTTAAACTAAATCACTAAATGGTGATTACAAGTATGTCACTAGGTCCCGACCTTGGCAGCTAGTTGCTAATATACCTGCATCAGCTCCTAGCTTCAACAAACACAATTCCTGGGCAGCCTGGGTGGCTCAGCAGTTTAGCGCCGCTTTCAGCCCAGGCGTTATCCTGGAGACCCGGGATCGAGTCCCACATCGGGCTCCCTGCATGGAGCCTGCTTCTCCCTCTACCTGTGTCTCTGCCTCTCTCTCTCTCTTTCTCTCTCTCTCTCTCTCTCTCTCTGTGTCTCATGAATAAATAAAATCTTTGGAAAAAAAAAACACAATTCCTAAAGGATCTGGTGCCAGGGTTTTGGAGTATAAGGACTGCCCACTTCTTTCTATTTCTCAGAATTTGTCTCTATTTTTTTCCTCATGACGACTGGCATACTTGAGATAAACTAATATAAAAATGCAAAGCACTGTTGTCTCAAAAGCGCTGTTTAAGTGTGAAATAATAATGCCAGGCCTGTCTCAGCAGCAGCATCCCACCCTCAAAGCCAAATATCTGCTTGTTCAGGCCCAGCACTCCACTGAGAAACTGTAGTGTTAAGCCCCGTGTCCCTGTCTCCAGGCCCATTCAGTCCTGGAAGAGAACCTCCCCACTGTGATCCCTGGGGCAGACCATGCTTAATTGATTCTAATGAACACAGAACAGCCAGCCCCTGCTCATCCCTGAGATGTGGCCCAGGGGGTTAACCTCCCATCTCCTGGTTAATCGGTTTCCTCCCCAGGCTGAATTAAGCCTCAATTTTTATTTTTGATTGAATCTGTCTTTGCTGACAGATGTTTTCTGGGCAACCCGGAAAGTCCTCAGCATGTGATAATGTGATGGGGCCATAATGAATCCATAACTCCTCTGCTGGAATTATTTTCTGGAGGCTTAAAGATATCAGGGCTGCACCATCACGAGGGAAGTCACTGGGCTGGTAAATCATTCACCTGGTAAGTGTTGCCTCACCCTGCTTCAAGCATATCCTCCTCCTTTTCAGAGGCAACATGGGGGCTGTGGGGCAAGATTAGGTCATGTGGGATTTAAATCCAAGGGCTGCCTTTTACCAGCTTTGCTCATCTTGCTATGGAGATCATATTAACAAGAGTAAGAATAGTAGCTAATAACTATGATTCTTTTTTATCCTCATTACTCAAAATGTGGTCCTTGGACCAGCAGCATCAGCATCTCCTGGCAGCTTGCTAGAAATACAGAATCTCAGGCCGTACTCCAGAATCTACATTACACTAAAATCTCTACATAATTTGTATACTCTTGAAAATTTGTGAAGCATTTGTAATTAGCTAGTTTATTTCTCATTATAATACTGAACATTTCTGGAAGGTATTGCTGACTCCACTTCTTTCTTACTCCCACTGCAAAGACCTGGTGACATTTGCTCCAGGTCATGTAGTTAGGCCATGTAGCAATCCTCTGATAGAGCAGCATCTTGTTCCCTTTCTCTCGACAAGTATCTTAGATTTTTCTAGGGCAGAGATGGGATGAATTCAGGATTTTCACCCTTTATTTTCATTTCTCAAGAGAGTTGCATAAATGATCCTGTCTCTGGAGGGCTAGAGTTTTCACAATTTATTTACTTTGGATAAAGAAGGAGTTCTGATTCATAAACACATTTTTTAAAAGGATGAGCATGTTTATTGTTAACAACCAGTTTCTATGGTTTTGGTTTCTCAGTAATAAGGATGATAAATCATAAAGGACAGGAACATGGTAGAAGTATTTAAAGAAGAGAGAAACATGGGATTGGGACTGAATAAACAAGAATGTATTTAAGTACCATGATCCTATCATTTCAGAATCCAATTTTTCAACAGATGTAACTGAGATCTTATTATGTGTTCCTCAGAGGACAGATCAGATAAGAGTATATGACATCCACACTGCCTATTCAACCTTATCTTGGACTTTAGTCATGAGCATACCATGAGGAAATTGCTTGGGGACAAGATGGAAAGCTTCTGGGGCATCTAGCTGGGTGAAGGCCATAGAGAATCAGATTACTGAAGCAGTATCTTTCATTTGATTAATGTTTCTAAGAGTGACTTTAAGAAACCACTGGAAAATGGATTTATGACCACATTTTAGGAAGAAAATTCTGGAATCCAGGAGAAGAAAGAAGAATGTGCATATACCTCAGAGATATGACTGCCCACAATGGAAAGTATGTTAGTTATTTATTGCTGAATAGCAACTTACTTCAAGACTAAGTTATTTGAACAGCAACACACATTTGTTATCTCATACAACATCTACGTGTCAGGAATTCAGGGGCAATCAATTAGGCTGAGTGGTTCTGGCATAAGGTCTCTTGCAAGGTCATGGTCAAGATATTGATAGGGACTACAGTCATTTGAAGGTTTGAACAGGACTGGAGGACCCATTTCCAAAAAGATTCAATCACACACCTGGAAAGTTGGTGCTTTTGGCAGGATGTTTCTGTTCCTTGCCATGTGGACTTCTGAGTGTCCTCACAACATGGCAGCGGGCTTCCCTCAAAGCAAATGATCCACAAAAGCAAGACACAAATCCCAATGTCTTTTACAACCTAGCATCAGAAACCCCACATTGTCATTTCCTCCATATGCTATTGGTTCTAAAAGTCAGCCTTCTTCTGTGTGGGAGGAGATGATACGAGTGTGTAAATACTCATAGATAAAGATCACTGGTGGCCATCTTTGAGTCTGGTTACCAAAGAAGACAAGATATAACTATTTAGGAACCCAGGGGAAGCATCCTGCCTGGATTCCTAACTTTCTTCTTAATTGTATTACCTTGGATCATTTGTAATTTCTTAGTCACAGTTTCTTAATCTCTGAATGGTTGATCTAGAATAAATGTTAAAATAGATGATCTCAAATGTTGGGATGCTAGAGGCTCTTGAAATGATGGAAAGATCAGAGCCTTGGTAGTCTGAGGACACCAGTTCAAATTACAATTCCCTCTCACTTGCCGGAAGGTCTAAGAAAAGTCCCTTGCAACTCTGAAGAATGGGTTTCTGATCTCTAGTAGGGCAGTCCTGAGGGTTAAAACAGATCATGGATGTGGAGGTGTCTTGTGAATCTAAGGTCCGTGTACTAGTAAGGTATTGTCTTATTTCCTCAGGAGGAATCTGAAGTAGAGGCAGCCAGAAGGCAGCTTCATTACCGTGCGAAATAAAATCACCTGCTACTCTGCAGTGCATTATGAGCCCTCCAAACAGTCTCTTCTATCTGTCAGCCTAGGTGGTGAGCTTTCAAGTTATGCCAGGTGGTTACTATAATAGAAACTAAAAGCCATATTATTTCACATGTATATTTTACAATTTACAAATAGATTTTATTGACATTGTGTTATGTGGGTCTTGGTTATTTTTTATGCCAACATAAAATAACTTGTTCATGAAAGTACTTTTCAAGCTAGTAATGTTAAGAAATGTGAAGGTATATACCATTCATGCTGGTTATTATTTTTATGATTGATTATCATCCTCTCCCATGAAGTAGGTAAAGTCAGCCAGTTAGGTTCTATCTTTATTTTCTATCACACGAGAAATTTGCACCTCAGAAAAGTTAAGTTGCTTATCTAAGCTCACAGAGCTACTTAGGATGAATCTGTGGATATATGTCTTATGTTTATGGTTATATTTTACTTTTAAGAATCCTGTTCTAAACTACTGAGATGAAAAACACCATAAAAGGAATAATAACTATTATTATTATTAAATTCTAAAAACACATGTTATATTCTTCATGCCAAGTACTAGAGTCAAACAGAGGAAGAGACTGTGAGTTGTGGCTCACCTGTTGGTGGACATGGTGGGTATGGTCAGGCTAGACATACAGGTTAGTCATTTCAAGGTAGTATGTAATATATCTCTTTGCAGAAGTTTATGAAAAGTATATGTGTCTTGGGAGAAAAATTGGTGAGCAAAAGAGTCTTCTGGTTGAGGTTATGAAAAAAAAGGGGAGTTGTGCTTTGAGCTGGACTTTGAAGACAGTAAGGGAGCTGCTATGTAGATGAAGGTGAAAGGCATTGTGGCAGAGTGGTGAGCTTGGCAGCAGGATGCTTATTTCAGAAGTGATGTGGAGATTGGCACTAGATTTGAATGACCTCATAAGCTTATCACAACTATTTTGAGCTTTGTTCTCTAAGTGATGGAGAACCACTGGCACATTAAAATATTTTTTTCCTGATTATCAAAGTATATAGAAAGCTTTTGAATAGGATGATGGCATGAATAGGGTTATGAAAAATATGGTTAAAAAAGGGGCAAGAATGAAGGCAGTAAGCTTATAACTGATCAGGCTGGAATGAAAGGGAGTTTTGTCTTGACCTGTACTTGAGTTAAATGAATTTGTAGCCTTTGAGCAGTAATATACCATAGCTCAGGGGTCAAGAAACATTTTCCATAAAGGGCTAGATCACAAATATTTTAGACTTTCCTGGCCATATGGTCTCTATGGCAAATACTCGACTCTACAATTGTAGTGAGAAAGCAGCCACAGGCAGTATGTAAATGATTACATATGGCTGTGGTCCAATAAAACTTTATTTATGGATGCTAAACTTGAATTTTATATAATTTTCACATAATTTCATAGAATTTTCACATGTCATGAAATATCCTTCTTTTGAATTTTTTCAACCATGTAAAAATGTGGAAAACATTCTTGGTTCATGGCCTTCCAAAAACAGGTGATGGGACACATTTCACCCATGGGCTATAGTCTGTCCATCCTGTGGTAGCTTCTTGAACTTCCATTGCCATATTTACCTGTCCGGTATTAGAAAATGCACACGCACTGATCATAGTAAATGCAAACTTCATAGAGCAGCCTTCTGTTTCGTAATAGTGTTCTCCAGGTCACAGTTAGAGTTCAACAACACTCATACATAGTAGAACTGAAGAATGAACAAGGGGAGAATGCATTTCTATTTGGACCATCTTCCCCATAGGCTGCTGAGATTCTATGGGCAGTGGGGGCACTCCTTGAATTTCTGACTCAGACTTTTTCATGTGCCTCTGCACTGGCCATCTCAGGTGGGGGGCCTTGTGGCTTCAGTCAGGCCAATGCATGAAGTAGCTTGGCTCAGAAGTCATAAAAACATGTGAGCCATTTAAGTGGTGATGGGAGAGCTGGATCATGGGGAGACATGTGAATTTGGCACATTAGGTTGAGTAACCTAAGGTCTAATATTGTTTAGGGGAAATGTCTATTCAAGATCTCTGCCTCATTTTTAAGTCAGATTATTTGTTTTTATGATGTTGAATTGTAGGAGGCCCTTATGTATTTGGGATTGTAATTCCTTCCCGTGGTTTGAAAATATTTTCTCTCATTCTGCAGCTTGCTTTTTCACTCTGTTGATTGCTTCCTTTGCTGTGCAGAAGCTATTTGTTTGATGGAGTACCACTTGTCCAATTTGGGATTTATTTCATGTACGTTAGGTGTCAAATCCAAGGAGCCATTGCCAAGCTCTATGTCATGGAGTTTTTCCCCTGTGTTTCTTTAGGAGTTTTATAGTCTCAGGTCTTATGTTTAAATCCTTGATCCAATATATTTTTGTCCATTAACTTTAATAAGTATTCACAGAAATGTACAGAGTACTTGCTTTATGTCATTGTTAATACTTATAATTGTGTTTCCTACATGAGAAGAAGCAAAGCCAAAAGGGATACAGTGTTCTGTTTAGAATTACTCAACTAATCGATGGTTAAAGCTGGGACTCACCTTCAGATCATTTGACTCCAAATTCTATTATTGTTCACCCACTGCCCTCTGTCTTTTGATACATTTTTAAAAAAGATTTGTCTATTTCTTTGAGAGAGAGAGTGAGAGAGAGAAAGAAAGAGTGAGCATGAGTGGGAGGGGCAGAGGGAGAGGAAGCGAGAATTTCAAGCAGATTCCCTACTAAGCATGGAGCCTGACATGAAGCTTGATCTCACCAACCTGAGATCATGACCTGACCTGAAACCAAAGCTGAACAGTTAACTGACTGCACCGCTCAGGTGCCACATTATTTGGTATGTTTTGAATGGGGTTGAAGGAGGCATGAGAAGAGAAGGGAGGATGAATGGAGCACCCAAGAGTCTGCTTCCTTCTGAACAAAACATGGCAGGGACATATTCAATCTCCTAAAGAGAGAGATCAGTTTTCTTGGTCCATTTTTACCCCCTGACTGCCCCTGCTCTCCTCCCCACCCTTGTCTCTCTTCCCCATCCCTCTTGCCACCTACTATGAGCAAGTGCAAGCAATAATTACTGTGTCGAGGCTAAAAGACATAAAAGTAAATGATATCTTAGCAGATATGATTTTAAAACACAACAAATCAAGTATTTGAACTTTAGTAACATGTGGCCAATGCAGATTCTGTTTTTCATCAATTATATTTTTGGCAAAGAGGGAAGGACAGAGCTAAAGAGACTACATGTTTTTTTCAGTGTGTTATAAGGAAACCTCTGGTCTGCCTTTATTTAGCATGGTGAAATAAGAAACTAGGAGCAATCATGAATGTTCTCCAGCTAGATTCCTTCTCTATCTAAATCAGATGTGTCACTTCAAGGACTATCAGAGAGCATTTAAATCTATGATCCTCATCGAGCTTTGTGACAGAATAGAAAGCTTTCTGAATGAATGATCTGGGTTTCTATTTAGGTTGGCTAGACTAAGAATGATATCCTAGAAGCCAAAGCAGCTTATTTTATTTCCTGAGATTGTGGAGAATTGGGTGATTTCCTCCCTACCTCCTTCTTTTTGCCTTCAGCCACATCTGATACATACAATCTAATTCCACACCTTTCATCCTCCTTATGCAACATGGAGCACGGGCTTCACTGCTTTCCCATGAGAGTGCCTTAGTGGGGGTTGTCCTGTGGGCTGTCTCTTGCCATTCCTCACCCATTTTCAGATGGGGGTCAGTTCCTCTTCACATTTCTAGACTCATACCGAAGCATTTATAAGTAGTTTAAATCTTCATGATGATTCTGAAGATAGAAAGAAGAGGGAGGCACATTGCCTACCCTAGAGCAAATTTCTCAAATCCCTGTGGACATATTCTCTTTTTCCAGTCCTTCTTTCTTGTTACCTCCCACTCAACCCTTTTTTCTGATGTTACCCTCCATATCTCTATTCCTTGTCCTTCCTTCCCACTTCTAATCATCTTCTGGGTCTTTTAACCTCTCAATCCAGTGTGATGAGCCATTGGCTTTACCCAGCTTCTACTTTCAAGATCCTCCAGATACCAGGATCCACCCTCCTTAGAGAGCTGTAGGGGGTTTTAATGACAAAGATTGTTCTGTCATATTTAGAGGACTCAATTTCATATCTTTGTTTTATAATTTACAAGCTGTGTGAGATTATGCAAATCTTTATGTCTTGGAACCAGTTTCCTTTCCTTTCTGTAGAATGAAACTAACATCTGTTCTGCTATCTGGAGGATCATCAAAATATAAAATCATCATGGGGAATGTGTGTGGAGCACTGACCCTGTCCCAGGTACCATACTGAATGCTTTAGGCATGTGGTCCCACTTACCTTATGATGTTGAACTAGTACCACCCTCATTTCACAGACTATTAAGTTGAGTATTTGAGCTTCTAAATAATTTGCCCAAGGTTTTCTAACTGGTGAGAGGCAGATCCTAGATCAGAATTTGAGATATGAACATCCATACACAAAATGTGCATTATGGAGACTCTATGGTGGTACCTGGCCCAGTGAAGCACTCATACCTATTTGCTTACTGAATCAGGGAACTAGATTACATGCTTTTCTGGTAGGATGATAGGAGGTATTGTGTGAATTTCCAAAAAAAAAAAAAAATCAGAATAATATGAAATTACTCATTTTATTAGCTTTATTGATGTTTGACTCTGCTGTGCATGAAGTATGTCCGGTAGACGCATGCCATTCTAGTGCAGTGGTTGTGGAAAAAGTCCAGGATTTAGGAACTTAAACTTTCTAAGACTCCCTTTTCATCTGTACTTTTTATAATTCTGATTTATAAAAGCACCCATGTTATAGGTTGCTATAAAGGTTCAATGAGACCATGCATGTGAAATGTTTAACATATGGCTTGGCATATACTAATCATTCAACTCATCTTGTCTGTAAATGACAACCACAATAATAGTGAAATAATAATGAATTGCTAAAATGCCAGCATGGAAGTTCAAATGAGTTTTGATTTTGTACCGCCCCCTGTCTAGTGGCTGCATGGCTTTTATGGTCTCCGTTGAGTGGTTTGACATTGGCAGGGGGCGCAGGGGGTGTTTTGAGTGGGAAGCCAGAAGACTTGTATTTAAATCACTTCTATTTGTGAGGTTGAGCAAGTTAACTTTTTAAATCTCACTCCTAAAAATAACAATGAAAACACCTGCCCTTCCTCCCTAGCCCTACCTTATGAGGTTCCATTGATACAGTGTTTGCAGAGGAGCCTTATGAACTTAAAGTGCTGTGTTCATCTTATTTTTTCTCCCTTCCATTTGAGAGCAATGCTTTTCAGTTCCCCCTAAAGGACCCAGCACTCTACCCTTGGTTAATAAACACGTTTGCGCATGAACATTAGGCTAATAATGAAAGCTGTGTTTGCCATCCCTTGAACAGCAAAGTGAGCCATTGTGAGCTAAACTGTAGCAGTGACATTTACAATGATAAGTTTATAAGAGCAATTGCTACCTTGCCTGTTTTGCTAGAGTGGCATAACAGAAACTATTTAAGATGCTTTGATCAGTAAACTGACAGTTTGAAGGGAATGGTCAGAAAGGAGAGTGAAAAGAAACAAATGTCTGAGATCCTGAATTTGCAACCAGATTAAGAAGGAATAGCCTGAGAATAGCTACCATTTATTTCAGGGCACTTTCTAGGAAACTTCTCTAATGATTCTGATTTATAAGAAATCTACTTTTGGTCATTCAAATGATCAAAATGTATTTATTGTGTTTCTGATCCAGAGTTTCTGGCTTATAGCTCCTAAAACCCTTGACATTTCCTTTGATTAAGTGTTCTATAGGTGTCTTTTGTTATGTTAATAAGGTGGCTTTTGGAAAGCTCTCAGGTAACCAAAGCAGGAGGGCTGGTTGCCAGGAGAATTAAACCTGTGATTGCAAGGGCTGGGACTTCCAGTTCACCTGCAGGGGAAGGGAGAGGGGCAGGAGGTTGAATCAGCCAATGGCCAATGACTTATTAGTCAGTCATGACTATATAATGAAGCCTCCATAAAAACTCAAAGGGACCAGATAAGGAGAGCTCCCAGGTTGGTGAACACATGGGAGTTGGTGAGTGTGGTGCCCTGGAGGGGGCATGGAAGCTCTGCATGCTTTCCTCATACCTCATGCAATGCATGTCTTCACGTTGGTGTTGATTCACGTTGGTGTTGATTTCTGACCCTTGACCATATCTTTTCATAAACTGTAAACTTAAGTAAGTGGTGTTTCTCTGAGTTCTGTGAGCCACTCAAGCACATTCATCGAACCTGAGGAGGAGGTCATTGGAACCTCCAGTCTGTAGCCGGTAAGTCGGAAGCACAGGTAAACCTGGAGCCTACGACTGGCATCTGAAGTGAGGGTGGGGCAGTCATCCTTAACCCATGTGGAATCTGAGGCTATCCCTGGGTAGATAGTGTCAGAATTGAGGCAAATCCTCGGGTACTCTGCTGGTGTCTGAGAATTGCTTGGTGTTGTGTGTGTGCGGATGCCCATCTCTCTCCCCACCACCATGTTGGATTGGGTGAGAACAGCTAAAAGAATGTATTACTGTCCTTATTTTGCAGGTGAGAAGACTGAGGTTCAGAGGTATAGGTCATCAGTTGGGACCCCTTTGAGTTCTGTCTTTCAGAGTATGGAACTGCCACCTATCTGGTTTCACAACTCAAAGTCTTCTGAGTCAGCATTGATGTATCCCTTTCTCACACTTTTCAGATCCAACTTATCATTAAGGCCTAAATCATTTTAGTTCCTAAACATCCCCTAGATTCTGCCCCCTCTTTCTGTCCACGTTATTACTAGCTCTTGTATGAATCACAGCACTGGCCTTCTACCCCTGTCCCGGTGTCCATGCTATCCTCTTGTCTTCTCGTGCTTGGGTCTGATCATGTTCTATATCCCCTATGCCACTCAGAATGAGGGCAAGCCTCCTAACCATGGCCCTAGGTGCCTCTCCATTTCTTGAACCTCTCCATGTGCCCCTCCTCTCTGCTTCATGCTGTGCACACTCTATCTCCCAGACTGGACATGGCCCATCCCAGCACTGCACCTTGTATGGGATGCTGGCTCTTCCTCACTCCACCATCCACTTACCCTTCTGATCCCCACTCCAGCTGCTCTTCCTAAAGGATGTCTTTTCTGACCTTTATAACAGGGACAAACTTTCCTGGTAGATGCTTTCACAGTTCTGGGAACCTTCCTTCCCACACTTGTAACAGTTACATTAACTTGGGTAACAGGTATGTTGGTGTCTGGCAGTGCCTCCAAAGTGTAAACGCAAGAAGGCAGAGACAGTATCTGTTTGAGTTCCTAGAGCCTCATGTGCTCAGCGAGATACTGTTGAGTTTATGAGTGACTTGAGCAAGGCATTGCAGCTAGGAAGTGATGGACTTGGGATTTAAACTCATTTCTTTCTGACTTTAAAGACTTTGCTCTTAATACCATTCACTTTCAGGCATTGCCATTCCAGCAGTAGGACCGATAAGTATACTTTATAGTAAGATCAAACATATTTTGGTCCCATCAGATAAAGTTTGATAAAAATGGATTATTAAGAACAGATTTGATAAGCAGAGCTGCCTGCCCAAGATTTGAGGATTTTGCATCAAAGAGAAATGTAATGAAAATGGATCATCCTGGGCTGATGGGAGGGGGTGGAGGCTGGTGGGTGAAGGAGAGTGGCTCCTTCTATACTGCCCTTGACCTTTGCCTCTTCTTAGTTCTGGCTGGAACTCCCCACCCTCAGTAGAGTAAGATCATGATGAATTATCTCTGTTGGACTGTGTGTGTTGGCTTATGTATGAGTGAAGCAGTATCTTTGAACCAATGAAGTTGTGCAATTGAAGAATTTGTAGAAAACTGCCACGGTGCATTGGTGCTTAGTTCTGAGCTCCCCTCCCTGAAGCCACATTATCTTGAACTTGCTTTTATTTTCCAGTGGCACTGCAGGCTGCAGAATTGGAGGGGAAGGAGAGAGAGAGGCCAACATTTAGCTCCTAGTTCTGCTACAAATAAGCAGACTGACTTTGATTTACCTCCTTAACCAGTCTGGGCCTCAGTTTCCTCTTCTGAAAAGTCAGAATGTATAAGCAGGCCTGAGTGCCTTTCAAATCGGACACTCCATTATCTTTCTTCCCACTGTTGAAATACTTGTGTAAGCCATTATTCTCTTATTCTCTCTGTCACGTGGACGTTATGACTTCTATACTACAAAGGTGATCTCCAACCTAAATGGCCTCTCAAGAAAATTAAGTCTTTAGTCATTTCCACCCGTAAAGTGAAAGGCTGAAGGAAAGAGCTAGCCATCAATAGCTCTGCGGATGGCAAATTAATTCAGTGGGATAGGATCCGTGCAAACACGTGCTTATACAGCCATAATTTGCCTTTCATTTTCCTTTGCAACTTAGAAGAAAGTGAATAATTTCCAATGAGCCTCTCATTTGAACATATTGAAAAAACATGTCATTAGCAAAAGGAGCATTTAGTTGCTTGATTACCGTAGTTCTCCAAGTATGGGGAGCAATCATTTTTTCGATTGGGGGCAATTAGCTGAGCAGAAAGTTGCAAAATCTTGGGGGCACCAAAATCCTTGTATGTCTTGTCAAGACAGCAAAGTGAAAAGGGGAGAGAGGATGAGGACATTAAATAACAAGGGAAGGGGTCAGCTGCATTTCCCGTCATTAGTCAGAAGTCTCTAAAGGAATGGAAATAAACTTGTGATTGGAAAGGGTCTCATTAACCCAAGGAAAGTGCAAAATAGAAAAGGCAAAAAATGATGTAAATTTTAAAATTCAGTATTTCATTTACTTCTCTGCTTTTGGTGCCTTCTTACTACCATAGTTCACATTTTCTTTCTTGTCTGTGGCCACCCCGGCTTACTGGCAAGATGCTTAAATTCTCTATATTTTCCATTTGGACACTTTGGGGCAAGAACTCTGGATTTTCACACCTTGAGGCATGGCTGTTCAGCTTTCCTAGGATAATTGGTTACACATGTGCTTTGGAACACTCATTACCCAACACACACGGTGGACAACCTCTGTGGGCTGAGGGCAGGTGCTTCCTGGGGTTTGGCTATTAGTAACAGGATGGCCTAGAGGGCAGTGTCAGAGAGGGTGGTAGATTCTAGATTCTTTTCCTCCAGTAAAGAAAGATCCTTTTTTTCCTCCAGGAAGACAGCATTGCTCTTCTATTTGAAGCCACCTATCTGCACCTATATTTCCTTCCTATAAGGAAATCCTAAGGTTGTCAGAGCTTTGCACTGACTCTAGAGCAGAGCTTCAAGATTGCTGGGGCAGTGCCATCATTTTCTATTACAAATTTTAGCCAACAGGTCGGTCATGAGCCCTCTTAACATGCAAGAATCTCATTGATGGTGGGAGTTGGAAGGCTAGGGTCACATCTTCTTTCCCTTCAGGCTGGGCAGTCCCAGGAGGGCAATGTGAACAATTTAATTGGAACATATATCAGTGGTAATAAGGAATCTATCTCTTAAAGACTTCCTAGGAGAGTTCCTGATGATTTATAAAAGACACAGTGTTGATTAAATGACTCATACTTCCTTCTCCATAGAGATAACTCAGGTCACTGGGCCACTTAGGACTTTCTGTTCCCCCTTGGCTAACAACCCCCACTCATAGGATATATTTAGGGAATAGCTCATGCTATTTAACTCAATATTTTGATTAGCAGAGCTTAGCATTCACGGAATATCAATATAAATTGCACTACCATACCAGACTTCATTTAAAAATTATCTGGCTCTAATTCAACTTTTCTTTAAGAACAGACTTATTTTATATAACTTAGTTTATCATTAGGACTGTGAACATTTTATGATGTTGGAAAAAATTATTTGAATTTCTTTTCATTTAAAACCTCTAGCCATGGGGCACCTGGTAGCTTAGTTAGTTGGGTATCTAACTCTTGATTTCAGCTCAGGTCATGATCTCAGGGTTGTGAGATTGAGCCTAGTGTGGGACTTTATGTTCTGTGGGGAGTCTGCTTGAGATTCTCTCTCTCCTTCCTCTGCCCCTTCCCCCACTTGCATTCTCTCCCTCTCTTAAATAAATAAATAAATAAATAAATAAATAAATAAATAAACAAACAAACAAATAAATAAATCTTTTTAAAAAAAAACTCTAGCATTTTTTTAAAAAAGATTTTATTGATTTATTCATGAGAGACACAGAAAGAGAGAGGCAGAGACATAGGCAAAGGGAGAAGCAGGCTCCATGCAGGGAGCCTGATGTGGGACTCCATCTCAGAACTCCAGGATCACTCCCTGAGCTGAAGGCAGATACTCAACCACTGAGCCACCCAGGCATCCCGTTTCTAGCATTTTATGTAAGCCAACTTTCACAAATATTGTATTCTTCCACTATAGAAAAATTGATATTCAGAGAAAAGTATGAGCAAAAAGTCATTGATCACTCCAACTCCAAGGTAAACAACTGTTAATATCTTAGTCTACTTTTGGTTCTTTTTGCTGTATCTGTATTTCATATAGTTTCATCATATTGCACAGACATTGTATATATTAACTTTAACCCATTTTTATTGTTATAAATGAAATACATGTTTCATTTGTACAAATATAACACATAGAAAAATATACAAAGGAAAGTTAAGATCACTTAGAATCTTACCATTTAGACATAATCACATTAAAATTTTGATGTATTTTCTCAGAATTATTCTTACCTATTTCTTTTCTCTTTTTTCTTCCTATTAAATTCTTCAGAAATAAAGAAAATACAGAGATTGATGTAACCAACACTCATGGATCCATCATCAAAGAATCAAAAATATGGATATTTTTCTACATGTATTTCAGATTCTTTTATTTTTCTTTTGTGTTATTACCCAGAGTCCCCCTATTCCCCCCCCCCTTTTTTTTTGGCAAAATGAAACATTACATATATAGCTGATGCTCCCTGTCTTCATTTTTATCTTTCCAAGATTTATCCATATTAGAATATGTAGCTCTAGCCCATTTGATTTCCCTGCTAATATTAAATCATATGGACATAGCATACCATAAGTAGTATACAACTGCCATATGTATTCCTGTATAGGTCTCTTGAAAATATCTGTTATGTATGTGGCATTGCTAACATGCGATGCAGCTTGTCTCCAACTTTACCAGGCATCGACGAATTGTGTAAAGTGGTGACGAATTGTGTAAAGTGGTTGAGATAATTTGTATTTCTGTAAGCAACATTGGACAGCTTGTTTTGGTTTTGGCTTTACTTGGTATTGTTAGGCTTTAAAGTTTTTGCTAATCTTGAGAATATAAATGGCTTCTTTCATTATATGTTACCTATACCTTATTATTGATGATGCAAGTAACCTTTATTTCTAAGGTCACAACTGGTATGGATTTCCTTTTTGATTCAACTCATTTATTGAACACTGGTCAAGTGCTAGGTTTCCAGGTTGCTATGCAGGGCTGCTGCCTAATTGGGCTGCTCAGATCTACCTTCTCCAGTCCTATGCCACCAGCATCAGTATTGCTGTCTTCCAGTTATAGAGTTCTCCCTCTTCAGGGTCTGAGAAGGTTCTGGCTATAGAAATGAGCTGCAGCAATAGGAAGGATTCTATTAAAGCAACTGTCATCTTTTTGCCTTCTACTAACCATGCTAACTATAAACATACTTATAAAAGTTACACAGTTTATATATGACACCATACAATTCTAGAGCATATAAAAAGTACAAATCCTCTTCCATTCTTTCCCCCTTTACCACTTATAGATAACCTGTGCTTTTTCCTTCATTTGTGTTTATGTACAAACATGATGAATACTCTTGAACATGTCTCTTGGGCTCAAGTAATTTTATAACTTAATGTTCTCTGTCAACATCTGTGCAGTATTATATAATATGGAATAATAATATAATAACTAACCCAGTTCTTCTAATGATGGGCATTTAGGCTGCTTTCAGTTTTCCATTATTATAAACAACTTTGTGGAAAATATTGCTGTGAATGTTTTTGGACATCAGTGTAAGAATTGCCTCAGGAGAAATTTCTAGAAATGCTATTTACATGCCAATTTTTTAACTTCCTGATGAATTGGTAACTTCTAAGTTAGTTTTAGACACAGTACCTAGATTCTCTGAGCTTCAGGTTTTGGGTAAAATGACAGGAGTAATAGTAACTACTTGATAGTGTAGTTCTGAGGATTGAATGAGATAATGTGTAAAAGTCCATACACAGAGTTTGGACCATAGTAGAGGTTCAACTAATGTCAGTTTTTTTCACCTCTTTCCTGGCTGGCAAAAGGGAAATGTGAAAAGCAGGGAAATGAAACCCATTTCCACTCATATCAGACTTGGTCTAGAGCTGGCATTGTTCCCAAATATCTCTAACAGGTTCCCATGGAAAGAAAAATATGTTTTCCATCCAGAATGTAATAGGAAGCATAATAGAGGGAAAACCCTTTGGTCTTCTGTGTGGAAAACTATCATTTTGACTATGTTTCTCAAAAGGTAAAATGAGGCATAAAGGCAGCTCTCAATCCTTCTTGGTTTCTCACTATCAGCTTCCACTGCTTTTCTTTTCTCATCTGAGAATAGCTGTAGTGATTGTAACAATTATAAAAAAAAAATAAAAACAGTATACAAAATTTCTTGAGTGCAGTGGATCAGTGTAAGGAGAAGTCAGAAATGGTTTATTTCATTCCTTCACTCTTCAGAGTTGCTCTGGGAATTCATTCTTACCCATCCATTGGATGAAGTCTTTGGCATCCCATATTTTTTCTGAACAGTTGTGAGGTTTAAGAAATCCTGTCCCACTTAATTGCAAAATTTAAAAATCTCATGCAAGTTAAAACTTATCCTCCCTTACATATTTTAATGCATAGAATAATCAATGAGAAATGATTAAAGGAGACATATCTAAAATTCAGTGGATAAGTTAAAATGGAATCATAAAAAATATTTAAATATTCCAAAATAAGTCAGAGAAAAAAGGACCAGGGACAAAAAGCTGGGAGGACAAACAGAAAACAAGGGAAATAGCAAAGCAAATAATAAAATGATGGACCTAAATCTAATCACACTATTCAATTGCCCAGTAAATAAATATTTAATAACATTAAATGTTAATGAACTACACACTCCAATTAACATGTCAAGATTGCCAGAATTGATTAAAAAAATCCCAAGACCCAATTATATGCTGTCTATAAGAAATTCACTTTAAATATAAAAATATAGATAGGTTTAATAAATACATTGTAAAAATATTCTATGAAAGAAGTTTAGAGTAGCTATATTAGTATCAGATAAAATGTGCTACAAGTCATAAAGAAAAAGAAGGATCTTTCATGGTAATAAAAGAGTCAATTATTAGGATGATATAAACATTAAAAAAAGTAAGTTCCTTGGGATGAGCACTTGGTGTTATATGTAAGTGATGAATCACTAAATTCTATACCTAAAACCAATTTTACCATATATGTTAACTGACTAGAATTTTAAAAACTTGAAAAAAAGAGATAAAAGAAAGCAAGTACCTACTAACAGAGCCTCAATCTACATGAAGCAAAAGAGGCAGTAATAGACAATCCTTAATTTTTATTAGTGACTTTAATGCCCATCTCTCAAACAATCAATAGATCAACTAGACAAAATTTAGTAATGACATAGTTGATCAGAACAATACTATCAACCTACTTGAGCTTATAGAAGACTACACAACAACCAGAGAATACACATATGTTTTAAGTGTATATGGTATTCACCAGCAAAGATCACAGTCTGGGTGATTAAAAAAGATTTAGTAGTTTAAATCAAAGTGAAATCCTACATAGTATGTTCCCAGACCACAATAGAATTAAATAGAAATCAGTAATAAGAAAGTCTCAACTATTTGAAGATGAAATATAATCCATGGGCCAAAGGAAAAGAGTCACAAGAGAAAGCATAAAACATTGTAATCTGAATGGTAATAAAAATACAACAAAGTAACATTTGTAGAATACAACTATAGTAGCATTTAGAGGGAACTTTATAGCCATATATGCTTATACTAGAAAAGGGGAAAGGTCTAAAATCAATGGCCTGAAGAGGATAGGAGGAGCAAAAAAAAAAAAAAATACCCAAAGGAAGTAATATGAAGGAAATTATAAAAATAAAAGGGCAGAGGTCGAACACGTGAAAACAGAAAAGAAAATTCACAAAGTGAAAGTTGGCTCTTTGAAAAGATTGAAATTAGTGAACTGCTAGCTACTCTGATCACTAATTCTCCATATCAGAAATGAAATAGGGGTTCTCATTACAGGTCCTACAGACATGAGGAGGATAAAAGAGTATTATGAACAAGCTTAGATGATGAGGCTCCATCTTTCTACTCTGGCTGTGGCTCATTTCCCTGTCTGCCACCCATCCTTTGGTGCAAACAAAAAAGCAAGTAGATTATTGGTCAGGAGAAGAATGTCATTGAAACAGACTTCCAGCAACAAGTGCTTTGGAGGATTGCAGAAAGTTTTTGAACATGAAAGTGTTGAACTGAACTGCAAAATGAAATTTGCCATCTACTTACCAGCAGAGGCAGAAACTGGAAAATGTCCTGTGTTATATGGCTGTCTGGTTTCACTTACATGGAACAAAATTTTATATCAAAGTCTGGTTATCATCAAACTGCCTCAGAATATGGCCTTGTCATCATGCTCCAGATGTCAGCCCTCATGGCTGCAATATTAAAGAAGATGAGAGCTGGGACTTTACATTGGTGCCGGGTTTTACGTGGATGCCACTCAAGATCCTTGGAAAACTAACTACAGAATGTACTCTTATGTAACTGAGGAGCTTTCCCAACTCATAAATGCCAATTTTCCAGTAGACCCCCAAAGGATGTCTATTTCTGGCCACTCCAGGAGAGGCCACAAAGCTCTGATTTATGCTTTGAAGAATCCTGGAAAGTCTAAATCTGTGTCAGCTTTTGCTCCAATTTGCAGCCCAGTGCTCTGTCCTTGGGGCAAAAAAAGATTCTACTGGATATTTGGGAATAGATCAAAGTAAATGGGAGGCTGATGATGCTACCCAGCTTGTGAAGGCCTATCCAGGTCCTCAGCTGGACATACTAATTGATGGGAAAAGATAACTTGTTCCCTACAGTGGGCAGTTACTACCTGATAACTCCATAGCTGCAGGTACAAAAAAGAAAGTTATTATTTTTAGATTACAAAACAGTTATGATCATAGCTACTACTTCATTGTAACCTTTATTATGGAATGCATCAGACATCATGCAAAATACCTGAATGCATTAAAAAAGTTCAAAACAGGAAATTTCTACAGGATTATAAAATTATAATAAACAGAACTACAGGGAGAAAGGATTTCAAGACATTGGATTTCATAGTGCTAAAAAATGCATCATTCCATAGTTGAATCACTTTCTGAATAAATATATAAAACCTGAAAGAAGAGAGACTCTTATGAACAGCTTTAAGGTGACAAATTCAACAATGTTGTTGGAATAAACAATTTTTTTGAAAAATATACCTAATAACAAATGACACAGGTTCTAGCAGAAAAGTTGGTAAAAACTTCTGCTAATCAAAAGATACATTAAGACAATGAATATGCAAGCCATGGACTGGGAGGATTTATAGTTATAAATCCATTTTATGACAGGACTAGATTGGAGGGTATGTAAAGATTTTTTATAACCTGATAATAAAAAGATAAAACAAAAACAGCAACAACAACAAAAACCACCCTCCAGAAGAAGAAAAGATTTCAGGAGACATTTCACAAGGATGATATGCAAATGGGAAAAAGTACTCAACATCATTACTCATCAAGGAAATATAAATGAAACCACAATGAGATGCCACTACACACTTACCAAATGGTTGTTTAGAACAATTAAACAATAATGTTGGCAAGAATGTGGAGGAAATTAAACTCTCCCATATTGCTGGTGGAAATATAAACTATAACCTCTTTAGAAAGTTCCTGGAATTTCCTTATAAAACTAAACATACACTTACCCTAAAAATCCAGTCACTTTATTGTTAGGTATTTACTCAAGATAAATGAAAATATATATTTTAAAAAACAGGATTTGCAGAACAACATAATAGCTTTATTCATACAGCTGAAAACTGGGCACAGTCCTGGTGTCCATAACCATGAGAATGCATAGGCAAACTATTGTAATTCACCTGTGATATACTACTCAGCAATAGGGTTGAATATCAAAAACATTTTGCCAAAATGAAGAGTCATTACTATATCATTTAATTTACATGGAATTCTGCAATTTGGCAAACCCCGTCTATGCTTGAAAAAGATCTGAGTCTATGGGTAGGGATTGAGTAAGAGGGGACGGGAGAAGGACTGTTGGGGTTATGGTAATGTTCTTTATTCAATAAGAGTTTGGGTTATACGTATGCATTGTCAAGACTCAAAAACTGTACTGAACTCTAGCTAGTGCATGCTGAGATATTTAGGAGATGGATACTGATGTCTACAATTCACTTTGAAATGCATAAAAGCTAGGATGGAGTAATGAATGGATAGACAGATGGATAGATCAGTGAGAAAGCTAGGTGGTGGGTATACAGTTATTGGCCATAAATTTTTTTCAACTTTTGCTGTATGTCTGAAAATTTTCATAAAATATATTGGTAGAAAACCTCCTCATCCTTCCCCCTCTTTGTTACAGCCTCAGCCTGAGCCTGAGAAATCTGTGGTGAGAAAGGGAGAGGAAGATGTTGTGTTCCGTGTCTGTATGTCCCCCTCATATACCTTCTTGGTAGTAGCTTCCGGCCCTTCTAGGGTTGACTAAGGGGTGAGGAGAGAGGAGAAACAAGGGGGTCTTATTGAATAGGTCAACTGCATTCACTATCCTCTTCTGGTATGTCAGATGTGCAGTGGCCAATCCTTTTTCAGGGGACCTATTTGTGGGTTCCTCAGAGATTTCCCTAGTAAGAATCTCTGGCTACAGTTCACTAACTTAGGTAATACCTTTTCTGAATAGCCACTTATAATGCCCCTACCATTGACCTCTGATTGCACAGTGCAGCCTCTTCCTGCTGAGATTGCCTTACCACCGGTGGGAAGCTTTTTGGGGGCAGTCTCTTTAAAGATCTAGGCTAGTTCCCTCTGGTGGAGTACATATTTGGCATTTGGAAAACACACACCTTTTTCCATCCTTGGACTTGAAGTATGGGCCACTCCCAATTCAGTTCTTTCTTCTTTCCACCGGATTCTTCCAGTCCAATCTGCTTCCCTTTGGACTTTACTCAGATGTGCATGGCAGTCCCAGAGTTCTTTAAACTTTCTGGAGCACCTGTCAGTTTCCCTTGTGGTGGGGGGGGGGGGGCGGTTGTTGTGAGGCTTGTCTTCATGCAGCTCACCTGTCTTAAAATGAGGGGAAAGCATTTCCCTTTCTATGGGAAAGGTGTGAAGAGGGCATACATATAGCACATATCCCTTTTTTAAAAAGTCCTTGCTCCAAGCCCTCAGTGAAATTTTCTTCTTTTTAAATAAAGCTGGGGAGTAAATAATAGTCTACACTGGTAAAACTGGCTCTCTACCCTTTGCAAGGCTTGCATAGAAGGTCTAGACCTAGTCACTTAAAACTTGACTTTTAGGGCAGCCCCTGTGGCTCAGCGGTTTAGCGCCGCCTTCAGCCCAAGGCATGATCCTAGAGACCCCGGATTGAGTCCCATGTTGGGCTCCCTGTGTGGAGTCTGTTTCTCCCTCTGCCTGTGTCTCTGCCTCTCTATCTGTGTCTCTCATGAATAAATGAATAAAATCTTAAAAAAAAACACCTGACTTTTAAGTGAGATTCTTGACAACTATTGTTTGGTACTTAAGCTTTGGCTCTAATGCAAAACTTGGAGAAGACGCAGTTTCCATCAACCTGCAATAATAGCTGATCTGTTTCCCTTTGCTGTCTCACATGTAGCAGAATATTTATGAGGTACAGATGTTTGCAGAAAAAACTCTAATGTGGAAAGGGACCTCCCCCAATAGCCCTGATAGGACTCCCAGACCACCTGAAACCGCTTCCACTGCACATCATTTGAGCAGTTGCCCCTTTAAAAAAAGGAATTGGCTTAAAGTGCTTGGTTTGGCTTTGTGAGTCAGCTGGAAGGTGACCCATGGCTCTGAACTAGGATTACAGAGAAAAGGGACCATTTGTCCTGCAGGGTGGAGGAGCAGAGCACTGGGACTTCTCAATTGCCTTTTGAATAGCCGAGTTTGTGTCTGACCCCAAACTCTGCCTCCATTGGATGCTGGAATCTTTTTGCTGTCTGTAGTTCGTGGTGGGCCTCTTTGCTTCTTACCTTTCTTCCAAAGAGCAGGGCAGAACTTGCATTTATGGCGCTTGCTCTCTGGGGGGTGAGATCTGTAGAGTCAGGTAGCAAATGAGTGGCCAGAAGGCAGAGCAGCCAGTTAACAATGGTTTTCACGCTTTGGGCTGAGGCTTCTGTTTATCCTGTTCCCCGGAGCTGTTGTTGTTTTAGGATCCTCCATATAGTGTGGCCTCAGGGAAAGGAACTAGATTATCCTATTCAGCACTGCATATGGACTATAGGCTAGGACTTTTATGGTCATAATTTCATTTCAGACTCATGACAGCCTTGGAACGATGTTTCCCTTTCACAGATGAGAAAGTTAAGTCCTTGTTCAGAGTCATAGAGTCAGAGGTGTAGAGGGGTCACGTTCTTCGAGCAGTCCATGGGACCTCCCCACAAGAATCCAGAGATAAAAACTATAGCATTGATCTCATAGTTAAATTAATCAAATTGACATTTAATGAAAAGCAATGGATTGCCTCCTGTAGCCTCAGGAAGAGCCACTTGACTATAACTAATCAGCGATATAAATGTCTCTATCAAAGGAATATGTGATCAGAATTTACAGGCAACAGTGAACATAGGAATGTGGGAAAGAGGAATGAGCCTCACGGGTTATTGGAGAGGAATTTTTCTAGTGTGCCCCAGCCTGGCCATGGAGGGGGGGGTAGAAATGGGGAGATGTTGGTCAAAGGGTACAGACTTGAAACTTGAAGATGAGTAAGTTCTATAGATCTAATGTACAGCATGATTGTAGCCAATGATACTTTATTATATGCTTCAAAGTTGCTAAGAGACTACATCTTACAGGTTTTCACCACAAAAAATAAATGATAATTATGTGGTGTAGTAGATGTGTTCATTTAATGCTACTGTCATAATCATATTGCAATATGTAAATACTCAAATCAATAGATTGTGCATCTTAAATTTCCACAATGTGATATGCCAATCATATCTCAATTAAAAAATGTCGGGCAAGCCTAGAACAATGAAACGAAATAAATCTCTTTTTTCTGGGAAAAAACAAATACAAACCTCTGTTGATTGGCATCACTGTGCCCCAGGGAAGACCACCACATCTTGTTTGAATTACCTTCATCAGTGTCAAAACTTTTCAGTTTGGTGAGAAGAATTGATTTAAGACTGTCTTCCCTTAAAAGGATTGTTTCAGCAGGGAAAGAGACACAGCTTATGGAGTTTTTGATGTGAGGAGGCATTTGCAGAGGTTCTGAGGGAACTTCTGAGACATTTTCAAACAAATCTCCGATGGACACATCCCTCCTTCAGACAAGGGCCTGTGAGAGGGGTTTCCCATCCTTCCAAATCCATCCCTGTTGGTGTAATGAGGGAGAAAGGGCCAGGGTGGGGGAGATCTCTTTAACTATACCAGCCGACCAGTCCCAGGTGTTGGGTCAGCACCCATCAAACATTAGTCAACCAGTTGGTCTTTGTGGATTTCTTCATGGGTATGAATTGTACGACATGTAAATACTATCCCCTCCTCTCCCTTCCATCACCATGACTGTGCTTCTTGCTCCATATCTTTAATCAACTATTCAATGACAACACCTGTGGAAGTAAATCTTATAATGCAAATGTTGGCAAACACTATTCTGGTGCTAACAGTAGGGGCAGGAGGAAGGGTGGTCACCAGGAGTCCAAATGTGCTCTTCTAAAGTCGAGAGAGAGCCGTGGGCAGTGTTGGAAGGATGAAAATTATGCTTTGAGGTCTCCTTATTTGTAATGTTGATTTCTCTCATTTTCCATGATGCTTTCTCATTTTTTTTGATTCCAGCCAAACTACTTCCCTGACTTTCCTTTTTCTCTAGGTATGGGTTTGCCTTTCTGTTTTGGATGTATCCTATCTCTGCATATATGTGTGTGCTTGGAGATTTTTTAAAAATTGACTTTGGGATCCCTGGGTGGCGCAGCGGCTTGGCCCCTGCCTTTGGCCCAGGGCGCGATCCTGGAGACCCGGGATCGAATCCCACATCGGGCTCCCGGTGCATGGAGCCTGCTTCTCCCTCGGCCTATGTCTCTGCCTCTCTCTCTCTCTCTCTGTGACTATCATAAATAAATAAAAATTGAAAAAAATATAAAAAAAAATAAAATAAAATAAAAAATTGACTTTGAAGCTACAACTTTTCACAAGGGCCAAGTGTTTCTGTAAGGCTTATTACAAATCCTAACATTCTCCTGCCTCTGGTGTCCCTGTTCTGTGCTCTTCAGAGGCAGTCACTTACGATTGTCATAGCTACTTCTTTGGATAGCTTTCATATCTCTAAATAATATGCTTATTCTGTTACTTCTCCATTCTGGAGGATTTAAGCATTTTGTAATTTCTCCTTTCACTTTTCTTTATATTGGCACATTTCTCATCCTCCCCTTCACCTCATCCTCCCCAAATAGTTACACTGCTTTGGTTAGATCAATATTCAGCATTTACATTTTTATGACTTTAAATAAATGCTATTCATAGCAGAGCTATATATATATATGTATATGCTATTATATATATATGCTATGATAAATTTTCCCTTCTGGTGTAATATTTGCTTTCTCTGAAGTTAATAATTGGTTTCTGAGTTGTTTTAGACTTCTATGTAGTTAAATCACCCTTAAGCTCTCTCCATTGCTTATTTCTGCTCTAGTAACCTTAAAGCACCAAGCATTCTACAAATTTTATGTGCTTAGAGTCTTCTCTCCTAGAGCTTGTTTCTTGCTGTGACATGGAGTAGTTGTCTCTGGCCAGCTTGTGCTATTGTCAACCTGGGAAATACAATAAACATGAAAATTGATTTGCCTTTTAAAAAATTATTTATTTATTCATGAGAGACACACAGAGAGAGAGGGGCAGAGACACAGGCAGAGGGAGAAGCAGGCTCCAGGCAGGAAGTCCGATGTGGGACTCCATCCCAGGTCTCCAGGATCATGCCCTGTGCCGAAAGTGGCGCTAAACTGTTGAGCCACCCCAGCTGCTCTGATTGGCCTTTTTTTTTATTGGGTTGAACCCCCATTTCTTAGATGCCATATCTTTCTTAGTTTTTTTTTAATGCTCTCTCATTTTGGTGCCACACATCTTCCAATAGCTTCCTGGTAAGGGATACATTGTTATTGGTGGGGCATAGCATTCTTCATTGGAAATATTTTTTCCTTTCATATTTGGAACATATTACTCCATTCTTCTCTTATTTCTTGTGCTGCCATTGGGAAGCCTGAAACCACACTGATTCTTCATCCTTTGTAAATCAATTTTTTTTCCCTCTTGGAAACTGTTGGAATATTCTCTTTGTTCTATCTTCCAAATTTTCGAGGTGATGTGCTTTGGTGTGTGTTTATTTTCATCTGCTTCAATATGGGAAGCTGTGTCTTTAAACTGTGGGAACATTTTTTCCTTCCCCTTCCTCCTCCTTCCTTCCCCTCCCCCCTACCTTTCCTCCTCCCTCTTCCTCTTCCCTCTTCCTCCTCCTTCTCTTCCTCCACGGCTGCTGCTGCTACTGCTGCTTCTTCTCTTTTTGGTGTCCCTACTTTTTCTGTCTGTTCTCCTGTCCCTGTCCCTATTTTTCCCCCAAATAAAGCCAAACTCATTATACTTGACTTTGTCTTCTTACTCTTCTAAGGAGGATTTTAAAAAGTTCTGCTCTCGTATCTTTAATTTTAAAGAACTATCTTATTTTCTGGACTGAGTTCTTGCTTCATGAAGATAATAGTCAGCTTTTATCTCTTTGAGGATACTCATGATGGGTTTTATCTCCTCACATAGTGGCTTTATTTGTCTGTTTACTCTGGTCTCTGCCTTTCATGTTAGAAGCTTTCCTCAGATGTCTGGTGACCCTTAGCTGCCTGTTTCTGTTAATAAATGGAGCCCCTAAAAGCTGTTAGAAGCTCTGTGTTTATGGGCTTCCTTGGAAGATGATCTGGCTATGTCAGTTTTCTGGGAACTACCTGCCTGTCTACTCCAGTACCTATATCTTTAGACTTTTTTCATTAGGGTTGGTGAGATCCTCTCCAGAGAAGAATGTTCTTATCTCCTGCCTGAGTGTCTGCTATCCTTTTTATAACCAAATAGGAGGAGAAGTGAGAGATCTCATATTCACTATGTGAATGACCATTTATTGCTAGTGTTTTCAGCAATCTATGTATGGAGAGCTCCTGCCCAGAGACACCACATCTTACCCTGAGAAAAGAAACCTCTAGAGTGCTGCCACCTTAAGGAGTCGGTAGACTGTCTGGGCTATACCTGTGACTTAAATAGAATTCAATCTTGTCTTTGCCCTTTATTTTTGCATCCAGAGGCAAATTATGCTGCCAGCTCTTGAGCATTTGGGGCGTTATGGTTGCTTTCCCGTTGCTGGCTTAGGGTTCTACCTTCCTGGGCTTTGTCGGGTACCACTTATACTTTCTGCTGTCCAGTTTCCTAAATGCTCTAGGTATTGTCCCTTCTTTCTTTCTTATCCTTATGGCTTATTTATTTATTTATTTATTTATTTATTTATTTTAAAGATCTTCTCATTGTTACTTTAACGTAATATAATGTAATGAAGTAGTGGAGGTGTATGTATTTATTCAGTTGCCCCTCTTAGCCGAAGTCTGTATTTTTCTGTTAGAGAAATATTTTAATCGTTCAATGTTTCAATTAATTAAAATTCTCTATATGCATTCTACTTGATGGGGGAGAGAGAGAGAGAACAATGGAGGTGTGATATTAGAATAAACAAACCCACTGGTCTATGTTTTTTGGAGTCAATATGGGTTTAGACCTCTTTTCTCTTTAAAAAGCGATGCTCAGGAAATGACTCTGAACATTCTTGAGGGGAAGAGTCAACTGTATTCAGTTTATAGTTCTTGGACCAAAAGGAGGAATATTATAAAACACAATTTTAAGTTTTTACAAGTGATGTTTTCTGATTGACCCTCCAAAAATTGGACATGAAAGGTAGCTCATTCACCTTTGCTACATCAGGCTTCATTGTGATTTTCTCTGTGTCAGTGAGTTCTCCTTTACATTGATATCTTTTCCCTTCAGCCTAACATCATTAAGATTTTACTATATTCTCTCTTTATACTTTTTTTTTGTTCTAGGCACTTTTTTTTAAAGGTATTTTTGATCATGAAATTGTCTTAGATGATGAATAAGAAAGGACCCCCCAGTCTCCTCACACTCCAGTGTCCCCAAATGAAAGTGACTGACTTGGGAATCCCATATCTTAAGTTTATAGGTTGACATTATGTTTTGTGTTTGGTTACTCTGTTGTGCTATCTCCCTAGAACCCTCTCCTTCATTCCCTTCTGCTACACACACAGACACACACACACACGCACATAATGTGTAGTCCATGTGGAAAAACAATACTATTACTTTCCAGAAGGAGGGACAGCCACACTTTTACAGATGACAGAGGCAGCTCTGTTTATGAAAGGGATTTTCTATTAGACTTGGCAAGAAGCTGAAAGGTTTTTTTCTCTCTATCCAATGGAAGTGTGTGTGGGGGGGAGGGGTGATTGGGAGAGAGAGAGGAGAGATGGATGAAAGAACAAATGCATTATTGAGAGGAGCACATCCTGACTGAATGAGGAGCAGGCAGCTGCAGAGATGAGATAGGAACTTGGAATGCCTGACGGTGCCAAGACTGTCAGAACTGCTTCTGGGTTCTGAAAGACGACAGCAGGATTCAGCGTTCCTCTGACAACCACTCAGAAAATAGAATGTGAAGAAGTAGGAGGAAGGGAAGATGTGGGTCAAGCCATCACAATACTTCCTCCTTCTTTATGGACAACTATGAAATATTGGGCACTTCAGGGGCACAGGTAGGGGACATTTGGACAGGTGATCATTATGGTGCTGCCAAGCCAGCCACATAGCCCACTCTCTAAGAGTGAATCTTCTTAGCTTAAATAGTTGGGAAGATTACCCCTTAATGTCCATAGCCCCCAGTTATTTATACTCATATTTCCCTTTTCTCAACAGTTCTTTCCCAACTGATTGTCTATGCCAGGGGTCAGCAACCATTTTTCTATAAAATGCCAAGATAGTTAATAGTTGAGGCTTGGTGGCCCATATGGTCTCTGTCACAACTATTCAACTCTGCTCTTGTAGCATGAAAGCAGCCATAGAAATGCGTAAATCAAAGAGTGTGGCTGACTTCCAATATAATGTTATTTATGGACATTGAAAATTGAATTTCATTTAATTTTTTTGCATGTCACAAAATATCATCATTCTTTTGAATTTTTCCAATGCTTTGAATAGGTAAAAAACATTCTTAGCTCATGGGCCATACAAAGACAGGCCACAGGTTGGATTTGGCTATTGGGTCAGGGTTGGGCAAACCCTGGTCTCTATCCAAATCAGGGCATTGTAGAGGCAGACAGAAGGGCTCTCCAACCACACCCACCCCTTTCCTTCTCTTCTCTCCTCTTCCCTTTCCCTTAGCTTCCCATTGTTCTGATTTAGAAATAAGAACTTTACATGGAGGAAAGTAAAGGATGATGTGATCCATCAATATTTCTTGAACCCATTGGTGAAGTGCTTTAGGATTGCTCTGGGTCCAAAAGGAAGTCTTTTTTAACTTCCTGTTCTAGGATTCTTTTTTTTTTTTTTAATTTATTTATTCATGAGAGAGAGAGAGAGAGAGAGAGAGAGAGGCAGAGACACAGGCAGAGGGAGAAGCAGGCTCCATGCCGGGAGCCTGATGCGGAACTCGATCCTGGGACTCCAGGATCACGCCCTGGGCCAAAGGCAGGCGCCAAACTGCTGAGCCACCCAGGGATCCCCTGTTCTAGGATTCTTGAATACACAGTTAGTTTATACTAATTAGTGTGCCTGGTGACACAACTGGGCTGTAGAGATAAACCAGGTCCAATCCTGTCCCCTAGGGCTCACTTTTCTAGGGTATGCTTTTGAATAATGCATACAAACCTACTTATGTGTAGTCTTACCCTTAAAAAGTGAAATCTAGGTGTATAAGTTACAATTATAGTTAAAGTTTGGGAGGAAATCCATCCTTAGAGCAAACAGGCAAAGGGAATAAAAAGCAAATGTGTAAGTTACCCTCTTACCTGTGCAGCAGGATTTAAAATAACAAGACTACTATTTTGAATTTTGCCTCCAAATGAGTATAGTTCCTAACAAATTCCCCATCCTGGTTCCAGACATATTTGGAAGTGTCCTTACTGCTTAGGTTGATACTTTCTGTAAAGCACTACCAGTCAAGTTGATATCCTCTGCGGTTGGATGTTTGTTTTTGAAAATGATAATTTTTTAAAAGATTTTATTTATTTATTCATGAGAGACACAGAGAGAGGCAGAGACATAGGCAGAGGGAGAAGCAGGCTCCTTGCAGAAGCCTGACGTGGGACCTGATCCTAGGATCCCGGGATCATGACCTGATCCGAAGGCAGACATTCACCCACGGAGTCACCCAGGTGCCCTGAAAATGATATTTTTTTTGTGAAGTCACATTTTCCACATTTGCTGAGTTACCTTTCTGGGTGATAATGTTTGAGTCAAAAACTTCATGAAAAAGCCCATAGTGTTGAGTTGTCACGACAAAGACCCCCAAGCATTGGGTTGAGGTAAAGGAGTGTAAAGAACAGACTTCAGAGTGAGATAGACAATTCAGAGCCCATCTCTAGCATGCATTAGCTATGCAATGTCAGAGGGGAAACTACCTCTTTGCGACTCGGTTTTGCTACCTGTAAAGTGGGGCTAGAAATACTTCCCTTCCACTGTTGTAAGGATTAGAAATGGTGTATATAAAATACTCTGAGCGTGGTAGGTGTTCAATGTATATTAGATACTCTTACTTGGCCAGTTTACTGTAAAGGATAGTTTATATGAGTCAGAATTTTTTCAAAATAGGCTTTTGGAGATGGATTCCTTAGCAGTGTTAAATAAATGAATCAAGATGTTTTTCACTTCTGTTTTTGAATATGCGCCTTCTTGGTTTTTTTCCACAGAAAAAATTGACACCTCACTTCTGATTCACACTAGAGACAGCATGTTTCATCCTAGCTACTGTTTTCTTTTTTTTTTTTAAAGTGTTATTTGTCCAGCTTCTTTTGAAAGATCAGCTAAATGTCACATTATCTTGCTTCTGCTAATCTTTCAAAATGCTCACTGCAACAGTCATAACAATTGCTTCATGCTCAAGTTATTAAAGAAGTGTATCTCTAAATATAATGTTACTGAATTTTCATTTTTATTTAATAAGTCCAGGTTTATGTTTCCACATAAAAATATGGATTCATTATAAAACATCTGGAAAACACAGCAAAGTCAGTTTACATTTTTTCTCTTGGTCTTATGACACAAAGCTAGCTGCAGTTAAATCACTGCTGACATTTTGGCATATATTGTTCTAACCCATTGACCATTTTTGCTATAGCTGTACCCACCCATAATAATGTGGTAATAAGGTGATGTGGATGTGGATGTGTACATATGCCTATATGTGATCCATCAATATTTCCTTTTGAAATGGTATCCGTTTATTGTTGGCCCTAATAATTTACAGATTCATCATAGAGAAGTTGAAAAGTACTGAACACTGAAGAAGAACTGAAAAACATCCCATAATTCCATCATACATTAATCATTTCCTTAACATTTTTTTCTCTTATATTTTTAGGGTGTTGAGATATTACCACATATTCTGATTATTTTTTTTAAGATTTATTGATTTATTTTAGAGAGATCGAGAGAGTTGGAGAAGGGGCAGAGGGAGAGAATCTTCAAGTAGACTCCCTATTGAGTGTGAGGCAATGCAGGGCTTGATCTCAGGACCCTGAGATCACAACCTGAGGTGAAACCGAGAGTCGGTTGCTTAACCAACTGAGGCACCCAGGCTCCTCACTATACATTTTGCTTCTTAAGTATAGTTAACCTACAAGCCAGAATAAGTGATTTGGAAAGGAATTTGGTGACAAGTATTTTGTTCCAGGGCATATTAGCTTTTTCCAGTTCAAGGAGATCACTGCCGAAAACACGGGCTATTCAACGTGGGTTTTGAAGACAAATTCCTGGACATGAAAATAGACTTCATGTTTTTACCAACAGCTCAGTTTATTTTATTTTATTTTATTTTTTAACAGCTCAGTTTAAAAAGAAATTGATTTTAATTTCTAGAGCAGTTTTAGGTTTACAGGGAAATTGAGAGGAAAGTACATACATAGAGTTCCCATATACCTCCTGACCCTACATCTGCATGGACTCCCTATGGCCACCTTCCCCCACCAGAGTGGTACATTTATTGCAACCAATGAACCTGCATTGACTCGTCATAGTCACCCAAAGTCTGTAGTTCTCATTAGGGTTCACTCTTTGTGTTGTACATTCTATAGGTTTGAATAATTGTATAAAGACATGTATTCACCATTATACTATCATATAGAGTAGTTTCACTCTCCTAAAAACCTCTATGCTCCACAGTTTCATCTCTCCTCTCTGCCTCAACTCTTGGCAACCACTGATCTTTCTACTGTTTCTATAAGGTTTTGCCTTTTCCAGAATGTCATGTAATTGTAATCATATACTATGTAACCTTTTCAGATTGGCTTCTTTCCTTTAGTAATATGCATGTGAATTTCCTCCATGTTTTTCATGACTGGACAGCTCATTTCTTTTTAGCACCGAATAATACTCTATTGTCTAGGTGTACCTCAGTTTATCTACTCAGCTAGAAGACATCTTGGTTGCTTCCAGGCTTTGACAACTATAAATAAACATGCTATATTCATGTGCAGGTGTTTTCTTTCTTTTTTTTTTTTTTTTTTTTTTTTTTTTGTGGTGATGGGTAGACATAAGTTTCCAACTCTTTTGGATAAACACCAAAGAGTATGGTTTTTGGATTGTATGGTAAGACAATGTTTAGTTTTCTAAGAAACTGCCAAAGTATTTTCCAAAGCAGCTGTATTATTTTATATTCCCACTAGCCATGAGTTGAGAGTTCCTGTTTTTCCACAAACTTGTTAGCACTTGGTTTTGAATATTAGTCATTCTAGTAGATGTATAGTGGTATTTCATTGTAAATTGCAATTCCCTAATGACATTTGACATTGAGCATCTTCTCAGATGTTTATTTAACATCAGTGTATCTTGGTGAGATGTCTTTTCAGGTGAGATATCTTCAGGTCTTTTGCTGATTTGGGGGGGTTATTCATTTTCTTATTGTTGAGTTTTAAGATTTCTTTGTATTATTTTGGATAACAGTCCTTTTGCAAATATTTTCTTCGAGTCTGTACATTCTCTTGACAATGTCTTTCACAGAGCAGAAGTTTTTAATGAAGTTCAGCTTATTGTTTCTTTCACGGGTCGTGCTTTTGCTGTTGTCTCTGAAATGTCATCACCATACCCACAGGCACCATACACCACATCCACAGTGTCCTATATTATCTTTTAGGAGATTGATAGTTTGGAATAATAGATTTAAGTCTCTGATTCATTTGGGCTAATTTTTGTGAAGGATATGGGGTTTGTGTCTACATTCTTTTCTTTTCTTTTCTTTTTTTTATATAGATGTCCAGGTATTCCAGCACCATTTGTTAAAAAGGCTATCTTTTCACCATTGTATTGCCTTTACTCCTTCATCAAACTGTATTTGTGTGGAGTCTATTTCTGGGCTCTTTATTCTGTTCCATTGATCTATTTGTCTCTTATTTTGCCAATATCACACTGCCTTGATTATTATAACTTTATAATCGGTTTTGAAGTCAGGTAACATTATCCTCCAACAGTGTTCTCCTCTTTCAATATTGTATTTGGCTATACTGGGTCTTTTGCTTCTCTATACAAAATTTAGAATCAGTTTGTCAATATCCACAAATAACTTGCTGGGATTTTAATTTGAATTACATTGAATCTATAGATAAAGTTAGGAACAAATGACATCTGGGCACTATTAAGTCTTCTAGTCCATGAACATGGACTGGACTATATCTCTATTTATTTGGTTTTTATATTTCTTTCATTATAGATTTGTAGTTTCCCTCATATAGATCTTGTATCTACTTTGTTAGATTCATACTTAAGTATTGCATTTTATTTTGTGTGTTAATGTAATGGCATTGTGTTTTTAATTTCAAATTACACTTGTTCATTGCTGGTACATAAGGTACTTAGGATTGATTTTGTATTCTGAAACCTTACAATAATAGCTTACTAGTTCTAGAAGTTTTATGTTTTTGATGATGATTCTTTTGCACTTTCTACATAAGCAATCATGTAATTTGCGTACAATGACAGTTTTATCTCTTCCTTCCTAATCTGTATAGTTTTCTTTCTTTTTCTCATCCTACTGCATTAGCAAGAACTTGCATTGTGATGTTGAAAATAAGTGGTGAGAGGACACATCCTTGACTTGTTCCTGATAGTAGCAGGAAAGCTTCTAGTTTCTCACTATTAAGTATGATGTTAGCTGTAAATTTTGTTGTGAATGTTCTTTACCATCTTTACAAACTTTGAGGAATTTTCCCTTTATTCCTTGAAAATTCAGGTGGCTTCGGTACTCAGAGGGTTCTGAAAAGCTTATCCCTGCAGAGGCTCCAAAATCCAATTCTTCTTCTATGTCTACTCTTTTCCCACTACCAGGGTGTTGGATTTTGCCAAGAGTTTTTCTGCATCTATTAATATAATCATGTGATTTTTCTTTATTAATGTGTTGACGTGATGGATTACATAATTAATTTAAATGCTGAACCAGCCCTGCATACTTGAGATAAATCTCACTTGGTTATGGTGTGGAATTATTTTTATATATTGCTCCATTTACTAATATTTTGTTGAGAATCTTTGCATCCATGTTTATGAGAAATATTGGTCTATAGCTTTCTTTTCTTGTAATGTCTTTTTCTGGTTTTGGTATTAGGGAAATGACCTCTTAAGATGAGTTGAAATATTCCCTCAGCTTCTATCTTCTGAAAGTGATTGTAGAGAACTGGTATAATTTCTGCCTTAAACATTTGGTAGAATTCACCAGTGAATCATTTGAGCAAGAGCTCAGTTTTGATAGAAGAAAAACAAAAAGACGTTTGAAATAGTAGTATTTTCAGCACAGATTTGAAACGTCACGAATGGTTCTTCTATTTTTATCAAGTATGGTTAAAGGAAGAGAACTATTTATTTTTAAAAGAGGTCATCAGAAGTTGTAAGGGAGTCCATCTGAAAGTGGGTTAAAGGATAAGCCTCAAGGAATAAAAAAATCAACTTCCTGGTAGAAGGAAAAGAGTAGACATAGAAGAATTGGATTTTGGAACCTCTGCAAGTATAAGCTTTGCAGAACCCTCTTATTACCCAACCCACCTGCATTTCCAAGTCCCAGAAATCTTTTCCATGAATATTTCATTTTAAGACAATAAATTATGACCTTTTATTTTTTAAAGATTTTATTTAATTATTCATGAGAGATACACAGAGAGAGAGAGAGAGAGAGAGAGAGAGGTAGAGACACAGGCAGAAGGACAAGCAGGCTCCATGCAGGGAGCCCAATGTGGGACTCGATCCCAGGACTCCAGGATCGCCCCCTGGGCTGAAGTTGGTGCTAAATTGCTGAGCCACCTGGGCTGCCCTATGACCATTTATTATTAACCAATGTGTTCTTAATTTTTTTTCATGGAGGGTATACATATATAATGCTTTCTGAAACTTTCCATATATGAGATTCCTGGGGTGGAGTGAAGGGCGTATACAGATACTGCTTATTAACACTATCTCCATTTCTTCCAGGTTGGAGATACTATTTTGGATAGCTCACTGTCTTTTGGGGAAATGCTTAATCTTTAGAGATCTTCATTTCCCTGCCTTTCATACCTTTGAGACAACTGAGGACAAGAGACTTTGGATCAATGTGGTGTATTCTAAATTTGCACTGGTCTCTGCTATAGAGGGATGAGTGGGTCAGGTTGGATTCAATATAGGCTGGTATCCACTGAGGATTGACAGGCCTCATTTGGCCCTTTGGGGCATGTTGTGCTGGTGCCCACTACTGAAGTTCTAGTCATTTGTCTCTGGTTTTGATGTCCCTACAAACAGTGACCTCTCTGTCCCAACTGAAAACTCTGCTGATCACTACCCCTGTTGTCACTTCCTCTTTTACTCCCTATGACACATGGAGACTTCTGCATCTCTATGCTCCTCTTTGGGGAAGGTGTCATCTTGCTCAGGTGACCAGTGAATTTCAACCTTCCAAATAAAGACTTATAATCTTCTAGTCTATGTCTGGGAACATGAGGGAAAATTCCTTCTAGGATCTCCCAACTCACTTGGTTGTTATCAAGACAGCATCCTCTGGGATTTTGTCCTAGCCAGTGGACCAGATGAATATATTTGCATGTGCTCACCCTTCTCTTTTAGAAACTCTCCATCTTCCAGTCCCAGAACTTCTCCACTTTTTTTCCAGACAACTTAAACTTTTATTCATTAGGTGCTGAGTTCCTTAACTTCCTTTTACAGTAAAACTCCATGAGTTCAATCTCAAAACTCAAATGAGTTCAGATCTCATTTTTACCATACATTTTATTTGATTAGTAAAGAGTGTTTTTGTTTTGCTTATTTGTTCTTTAATTTAGAAACTCTTTTCACTTTTGACAAAGGCTGATTTTCAATAAAAGCCCTGTTTGTTCTAAGTAAATCTTGGCTTTCTCCTCCTGACTAAGAATGCTATGGGTGGGGAGCCATGTGGCAACAAGATTTTTGACATTTAAAAATGCACCTGAAAATATTTATAAAATATTCTCCTATTATGGACCATTCTCAAGTATAATTGGTCATTGGACATTTGTTGATATCCTTGGGATGTCAGTGTTTTGTGGAAAACCAAAAATGTGGGCTTCTGTAAAGTTTGAGGGCTCTGGTTGTGACACTGTTGGAGAGAGAAGATGGGCGGGGATCCCTGTGGCTGGTGTGACTCACACACTGTAAAATTAGAAAGTCAATTCAGGATCTTAAATGAAATCATTTATAAGTTATTTTCTTCAATATATTTATGTAGTACTTTTCATCCCAATGACTCAACTGTCTGAGGAGTGAACAGCCAGGACAGAAAAGTATTTGGAGAGGGCATACTTCTCAAAGTTCTTGACTTCCTTCAAAGATGGCAATTTATTAGCAAGGCTTTGACTTGATTTTCCAGACTTAATTATAAAATAAGTAATTATTTTTATAGCTCATTTGCTTTATCTCAGTCACTAGGCCTGTGATGGTAAGAACTATTGCTCAGCTGGTTAGGACACAACATGCAATTTCTCCAAAAAGACCATGGTCTTAATTTGATTCAGTGATGTTTTGCACCTTCTCTAGTTGGTGTTTGCTTCTTAAAGGAAAGCTATGTTCCTGTCCACCTGCCAGTCTCTCTTCCACCCTCAGTTGCTAGTTTCTCCTAGTTTTGGTTTTACCATCTACTTAAGAGGGTCGATTGAGTTGGCCAGACACGAGCTCACCTTCAGCCCCTACCCTGAAAAGTCGTTCCTCCAAATCCATTCCAGAATACTGTTCTCTCTATCTGGTTTCTGTGTAATAACCAGTTTTGCTGGAAGTAACATACATATGCACCATGGTAGTGGACTGATGTAACATAGATATGTATTCAATTTCAGGTATAAATGAAGTCTGGTAAGAAGTGGTTCATGTGGGAGCACCTGGGTGGCTCAGTTGGTTAAGTCTCTACCTCTGGCTCAGGGCATGATCCTAGTGTCCTGGGATAGAGCCCCACATCAGGCTCCCTGCTCAGTGGGGTGTCTGCTTTTCCCTCTCCCTCTGCCCGTTGCTCCCACTGCTTGTGCTCTCTTTCTGTTTCTGTCAAATAAATTAATTAAATCTTTAAAAAAAAAAAAAAGAATTGCCCATGGGTATGATAGCTTTGCCCCTAGGTCCTCAGAGACCCAAACTCTTCTAGCTTTACTACTCTACTCTCTCTACAGATGACCTACAGCTTTTTAGCTTTTGGCAGTTCCTTCCTTCCGGGCTGCAGTAAGAAGGAAGGGATGTACAAGAAGGTGAGGCTCCAGGGCATGTCCCAACTATTTGTCAAAGAAGGGGGCCTGGAAGCTGCCATATGACTTTCCCCTCAGCATACCATTGGCCAAAACTTAGTCACATGACCACACTGAGCTCCAAGGGAGCCCTGAGCAGAGTTCAAAATTGTCTTTTTATGGAAGAGGAAGGAATTGATTCGGGGAGGCATCCAGCAGCTTCTCCTACAGCCAAGAAATTAGTTTTCCTTTGTGATTTATAATCTGTTCTAAAGCAGCTCTAAAAATATTTTTGATAAAGGCAGTATCTCTGGGGCAAGATTCTGGCCCACCAGGCTTAAAAAGGAATTAGTGAGCAGGGTGTGAGTTTTCTTTGTTTGTTCTTAAAATCTTTATTAATATTATTAAAGCTATATTAAGATTATTATCTTAATCACTTTCTCTCTTAAATTGCCTGTTTATCTTTAGACATATGACATTCTGTTTTGAAAAGAGAAAAATTATAAAATTCAACTTGCAGGGTTTTTATGAAATAATAGTAACAGCTCTCCAATGGGAAAATGGGCTCTTTTTTTTTTTTTTTTTAAATATTTTTTATTTATTTATTTATGATAGTCACACAGAGAGAGAGAGAGAGAGAGAGGCAGAGGGAGAAGCAGGCTCCATGCACCGGGAGCCTGACGTGGGATTCGATCCCGGGTCTCCAGGATCGTGCCCTGGGCCAAAGGCAGGCGCCAAACCGCTGCGCCACCCAGGGATCCCCGGAAAATGGGCTCTTGAAATATATTTTGGTCTAAAATAATAGCCTTGCAATGTACCAGAGTCCAGAGGAAGGAATGATTAAATCTAGGGCAGTTTAGAACATGGGTGTTCGGGTTAGTGGCTCTTGCTGCCCTCCCCCCACAGCTCTGATAAGAAATTCACAAACAGGACTCCCAGCTTGTCCACTCAGTGGACAACAGAGCTCAAAAACTGAAAAATGGGACTCATCTCTAGACTCCTTTATTGTTTCAAAACTGCTAACAATAGGACAAAGTTTGCCCAAGGCAGAAGCACCACTATTTATCTGCTGCTGCCATTGGGATCCATTTAAGTTCATGAGTGGTTCCTTATTCACTCCATAAAATTTTACTGAGGGCCCATGATGTGCCAGACACTGTCCCGGAATTTGGAAAACAACAGCATGCAGTCATTTGCCATTTTGATTACTGACCCATTGTCTGATGTTTCCCCACTCTGCTGCAAACAACATTTTTCAGGTTTCTTTGCCAACTGGCTCTTGGTTAGGTTTCAACCAATGGGAGGAAATCAGTGGTGAGAGGAGCAGAAAGCCTGGGTATTTCTCATTAACTCTCTTCTTTTGAGAATTATTTGTATTCTGAGATACAGTCTTAGGTAGACCATGTGGCTTGACTTGGCATTTGTGAGCTGGATATCATCTGATCTGTCAAGACGTGAGCTTGTGTGTGTGTAACAATGGTATATCATCAAGTGGAAATAGTAAACGTGAGACCAGGCTCTAGAAGTTCAAGAAGACACAAGTAAGGTGTATGAGCAAGTGACTCAGATCCCCAAGGCATTTACTTCTGTGGCTTTTCCACTCCTCTTTCTAGCTACTTCTATGCCTAAAGGAGAGTTTCCTATGACTGGTTGATGGAGGAAATAGAACTTGCACCTGTGAATTGATGGGTCTACATGATACCCAACAATAGCTGGAATTGGGCTGTTTCTGCTTTATAGCTCCTTTTAGGACTGATGATGGGAAACTTCCAAGTGGGTAGAACCCCTGGTAATATATCTAGTCATCTGTTTCATAAGGAGGGAGCAATGGCCATAAGTTTATGTCTGTACTAATTCACAGTAGTCAGGGACTGGGAATGAATCAGACTGGAATATTCGTGGCAAGGAAGTCTGGAGAAGAGGAATGAAGAGGATGGACTTCATGGAAAGGGCACAGAGTGTGAATATATTTACCTCATGACTATGGTCCCCTTAGAGCAGCTCCTGAAGTGTAAGTCCCTAATAATCAGGAGAACAGAGTGGCCTGTACTATGCATATCAGTTTGTCTCTTCTTCAAAGCCACTTCAGAATGGCTAGAGCAGCAGTGATAAAGGCCATTCTTAGGCTCAACTAAGTGGACTTCCCTCACCAAGGCTGAACTGGCTGCTGCCACTAGTAAGTGCCCGAGCTGCAGCTGTAGGAGCTGTAGGATCAGTGCTATGCAGTATCATACCAAGCTTATGACATGGAACTCTTTCTACATAAAGGGATCCATCCTGGGAACTGATTTATCTTCCCTTCTCCCAGAGTTTCTGTCAAATGCCAAATTCACCATCACAGCATTCCATTTAATCATGCTGTGGTGAGAAACAAAGGCAGAAGAAAAATTATTAAATTTCCTTAGTACTTACAGTCCACTGACAAGTCCTTAAAACAAGCAGAGTGACATTCCTCTGGGGACTCAACTGCCTCCATGTTAATGCTTTGCTAAGGGCAAAAGGCAATCCAACCCCAGGATCCTGTGAGTCTACTTTAACATATAAAAATTCCTTTAGATATGAAAAAAAAATTCCTTTAGAAATTTCCTTTATTTTTAAGCACTCCCACGAAGATACATGTTGGCAGTCATCACCCAAGCATATGGCCCACTGATCTATACCTGAAGGGTCTCATGACTAAAGTTTTATTAGACAGTAATAAATCATCTTTTTCCAACAATAGCTAACTCCCTTAATGTTCTGGAGACCTTGCTTCCAAAATTCCTTAGAGACTTACACTATTCCTAACCCCCTCCCACCTTGAAAGTACATAATGGGCCATTCCTCATGACCCCAGTGTCACTCCTTCTGCCCACGGGTCCTGTCCCTCTGCTTTAATAAAATCACCTTTTTGCACCAAAGATGTCTCAAGCATTCTCTCTCAGCCGTCGGCTTTGAACCTTAATGTCTTTTCCTACATCACTGCCGAACAAGGGATTCATTTTATAGTGAGAGGGGTTGACATCAGTCTCAGCATAGACTTCAGTGTCTTAACTACATAACCCTGCTGCTTGTAGGACAAGGCATATGCTTTGAACTATGATAGAGGTATGGTGTTCTTTCTGCCTTAGCTAGAATACATGGGTCTGGGAATTAAAGGTGGAAATGGAAACATGTCTTCTTACTATTACATTAAATAGCCCCACTTACAACATAGTCCCCCTTGTATCAGCAACTATGGTTTAGAGATCTTAATTCTCAAAGGAGGGATGCTTCTATCAGCAGATACTATAACGGTTCCATTGAACTAGAAGTTGAAAATGACACCGAGATGTTTTTGGGCACCTTGTTCTACTGAACTGGCCAGTGAAGAAGAGAATTCAGATTTCACCCAGGAGACATTGGGTTGGGGCTACACAGTGGGGGCAGGGAGGACTGTGTTTGGAATCCCCAGAGATGGAGATTGTAGATCCCTTTGCAGAAAGAGGTGACAATGCCTTGGTTTATATGAAGGCCTGGACCTGTTGTCATCCTAGGGACCAGGATGAGAATAAATGCTGAGTAGCTGAACTGGTGACTATCCCAGTCATTTTTACTGGTTTGCTTTCAGATTCAGCTCCTGCCCTTCTCAGGCTTCCTGCCAAGTATCTTCTAGTTACACTTGGACACGTAGGACCCATAGATTGGACTTGACGAAGTAGGCTCATTGGTGGTAGGTTGGAGGGTAGTAGAAGGAGGAGCAAGGATATTTCTCTATCCCTTCTCCCTATTTTGAGAGAATCCTATGGTAGTTACCCTTCCCTCCAGGTAGCCTGGCACCTGGGCTCAGGCAGCTTCCTTTCCTTTCCTCTTCCCAGCCCTGGGATGGAGGTGGTTTCGCAGGTGATAATTTCTGATTTGCCTCCCCTTTTCCTGTTTGCTCTTTCAGCAATTCTAACAACTTTGAGGCTGATTCCTGTTTCAAATTCCCTCCTTTGAACTATCTGGCACAGCCTTCAAATTTCTCATAGCCCAGTGGGTAAAATACTGAAAAACACAATTACAGAGCAGTGTGATCATTGGTAAGAAAAGGATAAGCACGGTGTCCCCTGGAGGCACAATGGAAGGGTGCCTAATCTCTTCTTTGGGGTGAAGCAAAACAAACAAGCAAACAAATCCAAGGAAGGAAGATTCCTGGAAGTGGTAACATCTAGACTAATCTCTAAAGGACTAACAAAGCACTGGAGATTTGAGGGGAGTTTTGGGGAGGTAGTTGCCTGGAACACAGGAGGGGAAGCATTGTGATTCAGAGAAATGTGTGGAAAAGCTAAGGCTCTGCCTTTCACCAATGTCGAGTAAGATCCGGCTCTACTGTGTATAAAGCATAGAAATAATGTCAATTTAATGTTGCATGATTTATGTTTGGCCAGTAGAAAAAATACAGTATGAAGCCTATCAGCCAATATTTTGTGTTTCTATTGACTTAAAAAATATTTCTGCCCCATTTTCTTGAATAAAATATAGTTGAAAATCTGTGCAGGTTCCTCCTTGAAAGATAGATTATAGTTGTAAAATTTTTGTGGAAATAGTGTTTTGAGAGTAGAATGAAAGCACATATATTATGATTAACAGCACTCCTCCACCACAACAGACACACACACACACATGCACAGGCACACAAACTGTTTAGTGAGCAGTATTGATAAGAAGGTTGATAAGAAGAATTGTAAAGGGGCCCTGGGTGGCTCATCAGTTGAGCGTCTGCCTTCAGCTCAGGTCATGATTCCAGGGTCCTGGGTCCTTGCTCTGTGGGGAGCCTGCTTCCCTGTTTCCCTCCCTCTGCCACTACCCCTGCTTGTGCTCTTTCTCTCTCAAATAAAATCTTTTAAAAAAGAATTGATGAGAAACTTATTGATATAATAACCTTGTAACAAGGTTATTTGGAAGAAATAAAATGAGTTTAAATTTAAGGGAAAAATTTCTGGTTCAATGAGACCTCATGGAGAAAGACAAAATAAGGGAGAGGAAATGGCAGCATGTTTATATTCTTGGGATGACAAGAGTAAGGGAAGCCAGGGGCTCTGCAGTTGGAGCTGAAGATCCGACCATCAGGAGTTCCAGCCGAGGGTGAGCAGAGGCTGCAGTATCCCTGCTTACTTTCATAATGGCACACTTCTGCTGATGGTACTCAAATGAGAAAAATCTTGCAAAAATAACCAGAAGAGGCACAATCCTGCATGATCCAATGAGCTCCACCTTGGAGGGAGTCTGGGAGTTTTGGAATGAAGGTGAGGTTCAGTGGGGTAACATGTGGGGCTGATAGCCATGAAAGAATTCTTGAGACATCCTTGGTGCAAAATGCTGGTTTTATTAAAGCACAGAGGACAGATCTGTGGGCAAGAAGAGCTGCTGCACCAAGGTTGTCAGGGGTGGCTGATTATATTATACACTTGGGATTGGGGTAGGGAAAATGGAAGGTTTTCAAAATAACTTTCATATGCTAAAGAGGACCTACAAGATCCTGGAGGCCTTGCTATTGTCAAGTTAAGGTTGTTTTTCCTTGTAGCCAGGTATTAACGTTAAGATAGTTGGGAGCTTCCCGAAGGAGTGTCACACATATCCCACCCTGGAGTGGGGTTAGGGGGAGGTTTCCGGGTGTCAGCTTGTACTTTGTCCTCAGCTAGCCTCCTGCTTCCTCATTATGGGGAGGAGTCTGGGAAGGATTGTGTTGCACACAATGAATGAGATAAAAATGGAACATTCTCTCTGTATAAAAGTAACTGGAACACCTGCTTGTGAATTTTGGGGCACTTCTTCACAAGTATTCCCTGCTAAAGTCAGGGTGAAGAATAAACTCTGATGATCATGGTTATCACTTGCTGGATGTCTGTTGTTCCCCAGAAACTGTACCAGAAACTTCGTATGAGCTACTTAATTATATTTCCCCAACGTGCCTATCAATTAGATATTATGATGATCATTTTATCGATGAAGACAATGGAACTGAAAGAAATCAATAAATTGCCAAGATTAGATAAAACCCCGGTCAACCTGAGTCTTGAACCCTTGCTCTTTCTACTATGTGGCCAAGCTGATCACATACACAAAATTATTCCATTTGTTGAGGCTATTTTACTACCTGCTTGATTTATCCATGAGACAATCTAATCAAATGAGTAGGACTACGTAGCTGAGAAAGAATGTGAGGAAAAGATTAAATTAAAATATTTGACACACGGTCAGAGTATTCTGTTGGTGTTTAAAAATGAATATGAGGAAAAAAATTAATACTGACATAAAAATGTCATTGCATAAAAGATGTTCAATTCTTCATATATAACCTTGGAAAAGAAAAGACCTATTTGCCTAGAAAAATTAATGGTGGTGACCCAATGACAGCCATTGCTGGAGGTGAAATGTCCATTTTATCCTGGGCCTTTGGCCTTGGTCACCTGTCTCCAGGGATGAAGATATCTGATCTCAAAAATACTCTCTTTTACAGGCATTCAGAACATGCAAGGGTGCAGAGATCAACACTAGTGCTGAGCGAACAGAAGGCTAGCTGAGGACAAAGCATAAGCTGACACGCCGTAGCCCCCAGCCCCCAGGCCCCAGGTGGAATGTGTGGGACGTTCCTTGGGCACTCCTGGCTGCCCTAAAGCTAAGGAAAGGAAAAACAAATGTTGACTTATAGAGATCACAATTGTACAAGACGGGAATCTCCCTCAGTTTACAGATGTCTTAGTAATTTACAAGAACAAAGCATTTTTTAAAAAAAGATTTTATTTATTTAATCATGAGAGACACAGAAAGAGAAGCAGAAACATAGGCAGAGGGAGAAGCAGGTTCCCTAAGGGATCATGCCTTCAGCTGAAGGCAGATGTTCACTTGACCACGGAGCCACCCAGAGGTCCCAAGAACAAAGCATTTTTATCCATAACCTAGCTTTCACAAGGAAATGTAGATACAATTAAATGTACTTATACCTGCAGCTCATTGACAGAGACTTGAAGGGGGTGGACTGTAATGCTCCTCCAGGAAGCTCCCAACTGTCTTCATGTGAATCCCTTGCTTCAAGTGGAAACAACCTTAACTTGACAACTGCAAGGCTTCCAGGATCATGTGAATCTTCTTTAACATATGAAAATCCTTTTGAAAGCTCCCTTTTCCTTACCTCCCCCAACTACCAAGTATATAATCAGCCACCCCTCACAACCCCAGGGCAGCTGCTCTTCCTGCCCATGGATCTGTCCCCATGCACACCTCCCCTTGAATGGAGTGCCTCTCATGATCCTTGATGAGGAGAGGGAACTTGAAAAGCTGCTGTACCTGGGCCCCCCTTTACCCTTGAAGATGCCCTCTCTACCCTAGGAGTTTAATCTGTTGCAATCTCCAAGCGTTCTGTTGACCCTGGATGCTGAATTGCCACCTGTTTGCTATGATATATACATATATATTAGTATTTAATAGTTTGTGTGTATATTTTGTATTAATAAAGTGATTCTTTAACAGAAAAAAAAACATTTTGCACCAAAGGTGTCTCAAAAATTCTTTTTTTTTAAAATTTTTATTTATTTATGATAGTCACAGAGAGAGAGAGAGAGAGAGAGAGAGGCAGAGACACAGGCAGAGGGAGAAGCAGGCTCCATACACCAGGAGCCCGACGTGGGATTCGATCCCGGGTCTCCAGGATCGCGCCCTGGGCCAAAGGCAGGCGCCAAACCGCTGTGCCACCCAGGGATCCCTGTCTCAAAAATTCTTTCGTGATCCTCAGCTCCGGATGTCACCCCACCAAGCCTCACCTATATTCCAAAACTACATCACTAGCAGAACTGAATTGTATGGATGACAACGTTTTATAGAGAAAAGAACCACTTTCAACTAGCATGCTTGATAGCAAATGTTGCTAGAAGCTGCTACAATGCCAGGTAATCTGACACAGTAAGGGCCTAGACCATTTAGGAATAAAATATCAGGTAACGTCCTGGGGCCAGGAATCCTTATTATCTGAGATTCTGGCTATAGGTAGGAGTCAGCAGGAGGCAGGAGTCTGCAACAAAGTCAGAAATGTCAGCTAGACTCTCACTAAATCAGTTTCAGCCACAAAGGCAAAAATCTACTGGCATTTCTGTTTACAGTTTGTCTATAAAGTATATCTATTAACCTTTAGTTAGATTTCTTGAACTTTCCCTCCCTTCATAGGATATGTAGCTAGAGAATATCAAGACAGAATTGCTATAAATCTAAAATACAAATGGGTATCACCCAGAGGATCTGGATTCAGAACAATGTGGTCTCCTGATATTGGCTCTTGCTTAGTAGCTGGATATAACTTGGCCTGTTTCCCACTGGAGCAGAGAGTGTTCTGGTTATTATTATATATGGAATAATTACTTCTGGCTGTATAGAAAGAAGCATCTATGGATGTGTGGGAGAAAGAGAGTGGGTACATACACACACACTTACACACACACACACACCCTAGGCAGCCAAGAGGTGCAATGTAGAAACACAAACTGGGACGTTTGCCCAGCTCTTAATGATTTCCCCAATGCCATGCTGTATGATATACTCTGTCCCCTGGGCATGGCTATTTGTTCCAAGAATAGAGATACCTGACCCAAGCTGAGTGAATTAGATCCTCTCTCCTAGCAATTTGAAACCTTCATTGAGACATGTGGGAATAGAAAGTGTCTGGAGCTGCGTAATCCTCACAAAGCCTTATAAAACATCTCCATGTTTTGTCCCTAGTTGCAGGAGGTCCCAGAACTTCTCCGTTTCCTTGTTCCCAAAGCTGAATCCCCAAAGGAATTCCCAAAGTTCTTCCTTTCTTCGAGGACCATCTCCAATATCTTGGTAATACATCCTTCTCTTGAAATAAAAAAAAGGAAAAAATAGGGCAAGGTGACTGATCTTTAAACAGAACCAAGAGGGCAGATATAAATGTATGTATTTCTTTAGAGGGCTGTGTTCCTGTATCACAGAAAGAAAGAAGAGGGAGATATGCTAGGGAGGTATGTATTTCAGATGCAACGGGTCTAATACCACTTGGAAATAGATTCTGTCTCTATTATCCACTTTGCTCATGGACCCTCCTCTTCTTTACTGAACACCAGTTCTTGAAAGTTGGCTCTTCTTTATGTCACTGAGAATTGACTTAACCAAAAGTAAAACAAAAGAAAACAAATCAAATGAGATGAGAGAAAATAAAATAGCATAAGCAAGTAGGGGATTAGTTTTTTCTTAGAAGAACTGCAAAGGGAGACCTCAGGTGGCAGTTTGCTGGGAACTGTAGGAGCTCAGACATCTGTCTTCCTGCCACACTGACCTATGCCTGTGGCTCTTATCCCCATGGTTACAAGATGACTGCTGGGGCTCTAGCCATCAGGTCTGCATGACTGACAAGAAGGATGAAAGGTAAGAGGTGGCACCAACAGATTTTTGCTGATGTTTCAGTGACTAGAAGTCTCTTGTATGGCCCCTCTAGCTATATTGTAGGCCGGAAAATTAATTTCTTTTTTAAAAAATATTTTATTTATTTATTTGAGAGAGCGAGAGAGAGCATGAGCGGGGGGGGGGGGGGGGGGCGGGGAGAGGGACAAGCAGGTTCCCTATTGAGCAGGGAACCCAATGCAGGGCTCCATCCCAGGACCCTGGGATCATGACCTGAGCCAAAGGCAGACGCTCAACCACTGAGCCACCTAGGGACCCCTGGAAGATTAATTTCTTAAGCGAAAAAAGTAAGAAAGAATAGGGTTGGGATAGGTGCTGAGTGAAGCAATTGACTAACTTCCATGGCCTTCCAAAACAATCTTAATGCATCTTCTTGGGTATAAAAGTGTTTAAAAATAAAACCCCAATTTGGCTCCCCAGTCTAGTTTTTTGGTCTCCTGGACAGAAATTCAGGCACACTCTGAAACCTGCCCTCACTCACACCTGTGCCAATAGACCTCATTCACAAATCTGTATCATGATCCACTCAGCAATCCAGTGTGTGTGTGTATAATTCCATTTTAAAACGGGCAATATACTTACATTCCACAGAGTCAAGATACATACAAGTTTACCTCTCAACTTCACGCATTCAGTTTCCCAAACCAGATGCCATCAATGTTGTCAACATTGGAGATCTTTCCAGAAAGCTTTGGAGATCTTTCCAGAGAGTTCATGTATTCATAAGCAAAACTATTTATGAAATGCAATCCTCAGGACGCCTGGGTGGCTCAGCAGTTGGGCGCCTGCCTTTGGCTCAGGGCATGATTCCGGATTCCTGGGTTCGAGTCCCATATCAGGCTCCTTGCATGCAGCCTGCTTCTCCCTCTGCCTGTGTTTCTCTCTCTCTCTCTCTCCCTCTCTCTCTGTATTTCATGAATAAATAAATAAAATCTTAAAAAAAAAAGAAATGCAATCCTCTCTTACAATAGCTGGCTCTGTCCTTGCACACTTCCACAAGCATGTGACCATGCCAAAGTCTTTACCAAGGGAAGAGGAAGGGCAATTAGCCTTGACTCAGGGAGTCTGAGCCAGGTGCCTCCACACACTATCTCATTTAACCCTCATCATGACTCTCCAAGGTAGATAATATTTGCATGTTCAGGTTGGAAAGCCGGAAGCTCAGAGTAATTAGATGACACACGTTAGGCTAGTGAGGAGGTAGTAAACGGTTGAGCTGGAAGCTGAATCTCTGAGTGTTGGTTTATCGGCCTCCGGAAGCACCTATCGCTGAGCTGCAGTCCTGGTATGCCAGCCCTCCATCTATTACATTTCTGCCTGGCAGTTTGCTCTACCTGCCACAGTTGACCACACAGGTTCTTCTTCCTCTGCTGCACTACCTTCTAGCTGATTCTTTGAAAATCTATGCTGAGGATTGCGAGAGCTTGGATTATTTCCTCCTGGTGCTTACAGCAGTGATTTGCAATGAGTTGACTGTTAATTAAATTATCTGGACTCTCTCTGACCTCCGCCTGAAGCCTCTCCATTGTTTCCTCTGCTCCTAACTGCTGCAGAGTTAACCATTGTTTTTTCCTTTTAGAATTTCTCCTCTTACTATTCTTGTCTCTCTAGATCCTTCCTTGCTAGAGGCCTGTGGACCAGTGGCATCAGCATGCCTTTGAGCCTAGTTATAAATGCAGATTCTCAGGCACCACCCAGACATACTGAATCAGAATCTGTGTTTTCACAAGAGACTCTGGTGGTTGCTACGCACAACAGTGTTTAAAGAGCACTGTTCTAGATATGCCGGTGGGCCAAATCTAGCCAGCTGCCCGTGATCACACTTGACACAGTTATGTAAGTACCCATATGATGTACTCAATTTCTCCTCTTGGCCTGAAAGGCCTACAATATCTACTATCTGTTTTTTTTTTTTTTAAGATTTTTATTTATTCATGAGAGACAGAGACACACAGAGAGAGAGGCAGAGACACAGGCAGAGGGAGAGGCAGGCTCCATGAAGGGAGCCTGATGTGGGACTTGATCCCGGGGCCCCAGGATCATGCCCTGGGCCGAAGGCAGGTGCTAAACTGCTGAGCCACCCAGGGACCCCCCCTACTATCTGATTGTTTAAGATAAAGTTTGCTGAGGGGCCCCTGGGTGGCTCAGTCAGTTAAGCATCTGTTTTTGGCTCAGGTCATGATCCCAGGGTCCTGGGATCAAGTCCTGTGTTGGTTGGGCTCCCTGCTCTGAGGAGAGCCTGCTTCTCCCTCTCCCTCTACCTGCTGCTCCCCCTGCTTGTCTTCTCTCTGTGTGTCAAATAAATAAACAAAATCTTAAAAAAGCATATTAAGAAAAAAAGAAGTTTGCTGACCCCAATCTAGAGGATATGCCTTCCTGTACTTGAATTCTGGGTGGTTTTTTATCTTGCTTTCACCCAAATGCCACCTGAAAGGAGGATTGGCACAGATTTCCCATCTTTATGTCTGTCCACCTGCAGACTTTGCTACATTTGTATGGACGCCTTTATGCTATGATTTATTTTTTGTTTGTATGTCTATAGGTATGTTTCTCTATCTGGGCAAAAAGCTCCCTGTGGACAGGATGAGACCAGGCTCCCTAGAAGCAGAGTCTGGGATGGGGATTCCATTTAAGGCAGTTATTGAAGCTACCAGGAAGAACTGGTAATAAAGGGAGGGAGACAGGCTAGGGAGGATAAAGTAGATAGGCAAAGATGAAGTGGTCGCACCAGAGTCTGACCTCACCCTGATCCCGTGGAGAGCTCTAGAGAGGACAGACACCATAGAATTGTCCCACCAGAAGGCAAAGGACTGAGCTTTTTGTACCCTCTCATCAGTCATTGGTCTGGGTTGCCCTAGGGGGAGGCACAGCCCCTCAGGCTTTTCTGGATGAGGCTGCTTCTCTTGAGAGGCCACCTGTGAGCCCTAGGCAGCCAGTGCTCAGGCAGCTGGGAGTGGGAGTCAGCTCCGTTGTGTCTTTTTATTTTAATCTCTGTTTCCTTAGTTGCTAATACAATTCCTGGCACTCAGCAAGCGTGCAATAAATCTTGGTTACATGAATGATTCTCTTCCTAATATAATATATACTCGCTTGTTAATTAAGACAGGCAATATCCATTGTCTTTGTTTATGTTCACCGAATTGATAAAGTAAATCATCTTCTAACTAGTTGGTTTAACAAGACTAAATGAGATAATCCAGATAAAGGCACCTAGCAAACCCTCTGATACATAGAACAGGCAACAATAAGTGTTAGCTTATTTCCCTTTGGAATTAAGTAGGCTATGTAATATATTTTATTAGGAAGCGTGTCAACTTTCTGGTTTATGGCTTGTAACAAATTCAAATGAATCAAGAGAAATTTTCATTTTTATTACTTGTGCAGTCTCTACCTGGGGCTTTCTGATATCATCACCTTTAGCTGTGAGGAGGCATAATGGGAATATAATCTGGGATATTATAATAGCAATGGCATTAAAAAGTGTAGGAATATTAAAAAGTATAAGAATATGAAGAAAATATGGGCACCATGAAAATGGTTTACAATGCAAATAGCCGTCACAGCCATAGATATTAATCCTATTATAGGCTAGACACTATGCTAGGTACTTTACATACCTTATTGCTGACCCTCAGAATGACCCTATATGCTAGGAATTAATTGTAAGCGCTAGTGCACAAGAGGTGGGCAAGGTATGTAATTAGGAAGCCAGAAATGCAGGGGTACCACTATTTTTTTTTTACTACTAAAAATATTGGGATACCTTGGTGGCTCATTCGGTTAAGCAACTGATTTTTGATCTCAGCTCAGGTCTTGATGTCAGATGATGAGTTCAAGCCCGTGTTAGCATGGAGCCTCCTTAAAAAAATAAAAAATAAATATCTTCTTAAGTTCATTATGCTAGAAATCAGAACTTTGTGAATTTCTTTACACTGATTTTGTTATTATTTTTTAAAATTTTGCATTACACACGGGGGTCACTATTATCTTGATGCACAGGATTTCTAAAAATCTTAATTGCATCCCCCTTTCCCCTTGCAGATATGATTGCCCAATTTTAGAAATGAGGAAATTAAAACTCAAGAGTTGGACAGCTCCTGAATCAGGGTTGCTAGAGGAATAGGGAAAAAAAAAAAAAAAAAAAAGAAATGATACTTAAATGAGAAGCTGCATTAGTTCCTTCTCTGGAGTTGAGCTCTGGACCCTATAGAAACCAGCTGGGAATACCCCAGAGAGGTGCCGGGCATCTAGGTCTGGAATCAGCTCAAGCTGGCAGATCTGGAAAAATCCAGATGATGACACCTATCAGTGTCCAGCAACTGCCACCCTATTGGGTTCAGAAGTGAAGGCCTCTCTTGTCTTCCTGCCTTCTGATCTTTTGCCCGTTCCTCCTATTACTAGAATCTGAACAGGAAATCAGCAGATGAGGGAGACCAAGTAGAAGAATCTGCAGACTCCCAGGCCTGCAGAGCATATTAGAGGAGGGTGGGGATGGATTGGAGAGATGACAGGCAAATGCCCAGGACATATGTACAGCTGGAAAGGCACATGACGAGGCTGTCCTTATGCTGCTTGTCTGTACAATGTTTATGTTTAATGGAAAAGTGATACTATTGAGTTAATCTTACTTTGCTTGAAAACTCATGTCTGAGCTAATTTAATTTGCTTTGCTTGAAAATTCACATTTCTGAGGACTCAAAACTGGTTCATTTGTCCTCTGATTCCTGCTCTTTATTCAACTTTGAAATGGATATTTCGAAAGAGAGGAAAATTTTTCCATATTGGTGAGTTTATGAATATTGGCATTGGCACCCATGGGTTGAAATCGTAGCATTCTGGAACCCTGCTGTGATCTTTTGCAGCTACTCACTATGATGTTATCTCATGTGCCAGAAAGCATGTTTAAAACTAAAATGAGAATTTATATCACTATTTGCATTATCTCAGTGATTTGGTAGCAATTCTTAACATTCTTAAAATAGAGCCAAATGGCATTGGATTTTTACATTTCTGGTGTTCTTTCAATGGCCATTTATTAAATAAATACCACTGAATTAGGTACTGAGGAAAATAGAATAGATGAGATAAAATTTCTGTTAATTGGGGGCTCATACCCTAATATTTGACTAAACAGGGGTAGTTTTTATTAGTTCCCAGCAAACACTTTTCTCTGAGGGAAATATTTCAACGGAAGCTGTATATTTTATTTTCTTCTTAAAGATACCAATTCTCTACCTCAATCCAAGGAATCAAAGGCCAAGGAAAGGCATTAAGAAGGGTAAATTTTCTATCAAATCACATTCTTGGGATGGTTGCCAGGCTAGCCAGATTTTTGGCTAGAGGTCCTATAACCTGTAACATTGGTCCTCTATGTCTCTGCCAGAGCAATAATGGCTGAGAAATGACTTTACCTTGAGAGTACCTATTATCTGATAATGGAAGGACAATCAGGAATACTATGGCCTGGTTTCATTCGTTGTTGCTGCCACACAAGGATCATGTCTGTGACCATCAGAAGATAGTAAAGGAGACTGAGTTCTATAACTCAGGACCATCACAATACTCTAGTACTATGGGATGTTTTTGCTTGGCATGCTAGCACTTCTTGTTCAAATAGATCTCCAGCCTAAATTCCACCTCTTTCAGGAAGCTCTTTATGATTTGCCCCACTTAAAACCAATCTAGACCACCTCTGCTTTCCCATAGTGCTTGTGTGTTTCCACAAGTTTGTTGGTTGTTTATAGAGAAGGTTGCCCCTGTTGCAAAACTGCCATGAAGTCAGGGACTTTTGCCCACCTTGGTATCTTTATCATGTCCTGCCCATATGAGATGTCGATGATTTAATTACTTTATAGAAAGGAGAACATTTCTCCTTATATAGGTTATTGATGATTCTCTTTATAGACAGATCAAAATTTTCCAAATTTGTCTCCCTGTTTTTATTGTATGGAATGACTTCTTTCCCATCTAGTCTCTGCTCAAATGGCATATCATAAATAAAACCTTTCTTGAATCTACCTAGATTAAAGTTATGTTGAATTCCTTGAATGTCCAACAGCAAGCACAGTTTCTATCCCTCTCTGAGGACTCTGGGCTTTCTGTCATATATTATACAGCCACATACATGCCTATTCTGCACAAGTGTAAGTTACTTAAGAAAAGATCCATGTTTTAGAAAAATGTAAGGGTATCAAATCTGTAGTGCAGCAAACAGGCTTCAGAGGCAGCCATACCATTAATATCTGGGGGGCAAAAGACTTGATGTCTTTGAATCTCAGTTTCCTCACTAAAAAATGAGGCTGCTAATGTCTCCTTTAGACACTGTTTCTTTGTTTTGTTTTTTTTTTTGTGAAGATTACATTCAATAAGATCAAAGTAACTTACCAACATTGAGTATTCAAAATTATAAGACCCTTCTCCTAGATTCATCTTTGAAACTTCCTCAGAACCTTGGACACTCTTCTGTGTGAAGTAGACACTCAATTTTTTGTTTGCTTGCTGAATTGAATTTTCCAGAAAATGTTAATGAGAGTTATGTGGGAAAAAAGGCTTCATTGGTAAGATTGGAAAAATCAAGTTGTATCTGAATGCATTTTTTACTTTTAAAAAGATTTTATTTATTTATTCATGAGAGACACACAGAGAGAGGCAGAGACATAGGCAGAGGGAAAAGCAGGCTCCTTGTGGGGACCCCGATGTGGGCCTTGATCCCAGGATTCTGGGATCATGACCTGAGCCAAAGGCAGATACCCAACCACAAAGCCACCCAGGTGCCCCTGAATACATTTTTTTAAAAGAATTTTTAAAACCTTTTAAGATTTTAATATGCATTATTTGGCTATACAGTTAACCTTTGAACAGCACGGTTTGAACTGTGCTGGTCTGCTTATATGTGGCTTTTTTTTTTCAATAAATACAATGTAATACAATACTGTAAAGGTATTTGTCTTTCTTATGATTTTCATAATAACATTTTCTTTTCACTAGCTTGCTTTTTTGTAAGAATACAGTAAATAGTACATATAATATGCAAAATATGTGTTAGTTGTTGATGTTAATGATAAGGCTCTGGTTGACAGTAGTTAAATTTTGGGGGAATCAAAAGCTACACACAGATTTTTGACTGTTTGGGTGTGTAGGGGTCAGTGCTCCTAACCCTTGCATCATTCAAGGGTCAACTGTGTATCTCTTCACAGAAAGTCTCATAGGACTAGTGTTCACTGCAGGAGAGGCAGGAAATACAGAAATAAGCCACTGGACCTAAAGACATTGGGAGAAAAGCCTATTTGCTCCCAGAGTACCTTTCCTGCCTAAGGCTGATGGGCAGGCTCTGTAGAGAGCTTGCAAGCTGGCATTTCCTAGGTAGATTCCCAATGGCCTACAGTCTGATCTTATAGGCCCTTAAAGGTTCCTTGTCAGCCAAATGATGTGGACTCTCTCATATAGACTGACTCACATTAACCAAGTTTAGAGACTGACAAATAAACATTAATCTGAATTGTTAATCTGTCTCGAGCATTCTTGCTTCAGGTGGAGGATACCATATGAACTGGCCCAATTACATAAGGATTTCCCTCAGAGGCTGATCTACAGAAAAAGGTCAACTTATAATGAGAAGATCTGCTCATTAGGCTTGTGACCTTGGGGAAGTTATTTCACTTCCTAGTGCTGCAGTGCCCTCCCCTATAATAGCACCTACTCCAACCAGAGTAGAGAAATTACCGTATGCAGATGACTTAGAACAGTGCTTGGGACAGATGGCTTGAATACCTCTTTAATGTGCACATGGGATAGATAGGTTGAACTTTCTCATTTTTATTTTATTTTTTATTTATTTATTTATTATTTATTTATTTATTATTTATTTTATTTTTTACACAAGGAAATTGAGTTTCAAAGTGATTAATTGCTCTGCCCTAGGTCACACCCAGTGTTGTGTTTGCAAGTAGTTGTGTTTGTTCAGGACCAACTTGCAAAATCTACTGTTTATTTTAGAAAATCATGGATTTTGACACCCTGGGGGAGGCAATAAAACATAACCGTTCTGTGGGCTTTCATTTCTCTTTTAAAAAAATCTAAGCTTGTGGAAATAAAGGGTAGACTCTAGTTTCTTTGTTTATCATCAACTTTTGATTAATTTTGTCATTTTCCATATTTATCTCCTATGACTTGGACCTCCCTCAAATGATGTCCTAACAAATGAGATCAATTTTCCTATGAAATAATTTTTTTTTTAAGAAATTACAGTCATCCCAGACTCATGTTCTTAAGGAAGAAACAGTACATTTGGCAATTTCCATTGCTTCTGGTTGTGATCAGATTGAATTTCAGGCAGTCATCTTCAAGCTATGCCCTAATTAAGATGAACAGATATTGTCAGCTGGCTTGTCTAATCAGTTTCCCATCTGGTGTAATCATGTTTATGAGCAGGATCTGCTTTTGCTTGTCTTGGGCAATACCTAAAATCAACAGAACGAGGCAATCACATCTCCTAAGGTAAGAATGAGGGCCCCTCTTCACCTCAAATCTTTGCTGGGAAATCACAATTTCAAATCTACAGAAAAATGTGTGGGATATTTGCACTGCTGGAGCCCCATTAGGCTCATGGTGTCCATCCGTCCATTCATCCATCCATATACCCATCCATATTCATGCTTACTTCCATCGATTCCACTCTAGTAAACATTGCTTGAACCTCTCATATGTGTGAGGCTCTTTATGACCCAGGACATTACTATTATGCAAAAAAGTGTATTTCTGCTCTCGAAGCTCTTGGTGTAATGGAAAAAGCCTCAGAAACATATGGAACTGAAAAATAAAGCCTAGTGCTTTTTTAGTGAATGGTAGAGTATGAAAAATTATCACATCGAAAATAATTGTCTGTACAGTTTTGTATTCTGTCTCTGAGAATGATGATTGTGCCAAAGAAGGGTATAGAAGCTGACCTTTGTTCACTATTTTCTCAAAGAAACATGCCTTTGATAAATTATTTGTATTTCTATGATGGATGATGCTTTATTGATCTCCTGACTAAACAAAAGGCACACAGCACTGGGCAGAGAGATTTGAAGTTAACTCAGGTATGAGTGAACCAAAAGCACTGCTTTCCATCAGGAGAACAAGTTGAGGATAAAAAAAATAATATCTTTGGGAAAGGTGCTGCCTATCTCTCTAGTAGCCTGTCCATATTTCAGCCAATGTTGTAGCTCTTGTAAAAAAAAAAAGATGCAGGAAGATGCTAAAATGCTCCTTGGTTCAATAATGGCCACAATGTTACCTTTTGGAAGAGATTTAGTCAAAGTTGTGTTAATAGGAGACTTAGGAGACTATGTTGATATAGGAAGAAAATGAATAATTGCTAAGGGGAGATGTGCTTGCCTTTAGGAAATACCACTAAATACAGGTTTCAACCTTTATTGAAGAACAGAATGAAATGGAATAGGAGTCCTCATCTTTTTTTTTCACATTCTTAGTGTCCAAGCCTTCACAGCTCCCTGAAAGTTTGTGAAGACTGGGCAGAAAGCGGCCTCCACTAGCATATGGGGGAAGTCCCTTGGAGATTCGGCTTCCTTTTTTAAGTAAAGAGGCTGGAGTTTTCTTATACAGGTACTCCTGAGGTGTGACTATAGAAGGAAGATATGAACTTGGAGCAGCAAGAGGGTCACTGAGGAGAAGAGAGATGAAGAGATGCATAACATTTAGATGTACAGCCAGCAAAGGCCCCAACGATAAGTCCTCTGACACCTCCTCCAAAAGTCATAAGTGATTCTGGCCAAGTTATAACCTTCTGTCTCTATTATTTTGGTGCTTGCCTGAATCATTATTTAGTAAAAGAGCTCCTTACACTTCCATTTGAGTTCTGTGTCTGTTTCTTTAAAGGAGATGGTGTGGGATTATTCACAAATGAAGCTGTTCCAGATAGTACCTGGTGATGCTCTCAGGGAGGTGTGGCAAGTGGAAAGGAGAGTGTTGACCTGTCCTTGGAGTTACTGTGCTGAGAAAACCACCCATCATTAGGTGTTCTGCTGGACAATGCAGACTATGGTGTGGATTTCCTATATTCCCCTGATAACCTCTCCACCTAGGGCCAGGAAGGGGGCCCTGCTGTACTCTGGTTATATGAAAAAGTATTTCATAATGGTTTAACTTGTTTAAATGGGAGGGAGGAAGTGAGGTCTTGGTGCTGAATGTGTTTTAAGCAGATGTTGATCAACTAATCAGAAGGGGTATTTGAGATAGGACTCAAACATTGTCAGGATGACCTGAAGCTCCCAAACTTGGCAGCATATCAAAGTCAGTTATTGAGCTGTTAAAAATACAAGTATCCAACTCTGAGATTTTATGTTTCACATGAAAACCAGTTGGAATCTCAGATAAGCTTTGGCAGCCACCTACATATTGGATCATTTTTTAAGCTCTGATTCTTCGGTATCGTGTAGAAATTGGGTGAGTTTTGTTATGCATTGCAAGGTTGTCACACTATGTGTGGTTGCATTTCAGTTGCTACCCGCTGGGATTGGCAGGTAGAGCTGTGAGTGACCTGTCATGTGAGTTCCTAGTGATCTACAAATAAGCTGAAAGAGGTTTCTGGAATTCTTCTTGGGACATTGAGACCCTTGCACATAGCAACACCATCTGGTACCATTTTTTTTCTTCTTTGTGTAGGCTGAGGTCAACAATGAGAGAAAAACATAATGATAAAGACAAAGGTATACAAAACAAGTGGTGAAATACAAGCATTTCTCAACATTGACTTTCCCACATTGGTGTCATGCAAGCAAGGGGTAGAGGTCCATACTAATTAGCCATTTTACAAAGGGTCCTGGGAAAAAACCTTCTCTCTGAGGTTCAGTTTGGGACTTGTCACCAAATAAACAAAGACTTTTGGAAGATAGATCCAGGGAAGACCCCAATGTGGTGGGTATAGTGCTAGGAAGGAGGTTGTAGAAATTAGCACATGAGCCTAAGTATTCATTTTTGAACACTTCCACGCTTTCACATCAACCTTAGTGATTTGGTTATATCCCAAGTTGCTATCATACTCTTGCCTCCATGGAAAATTCTCTCCAAGTTCACTTCCACTCATCTGCTACATCCACTTTTCACTTTCTTGAAATATTTCAATGGTTCTCCATTGCTAAAAAGATGAGGTTCAGTTCCTTTGTAAGGAACAGTAGCCCTAATGATGTACCCTATTCTCACCTCTTTAGATTGATCTTTTTCCACTCCACATTTTTCATGCCCTACATTTGAGCTATAACCTCCTACCTACCCCTGAATAAGCTTTCTTGGGCTTTGCTTGGCTCATGCTACTTACTCCACAAACATCTCTTGACAAGCGAATGATTTTTCAGGCTACAGGTGGAGCTTCTTCACAATGTTTCATCTAATTCTCCACCCCTAAGCAGAGTTGATCTCCAGGCTTTGAGCTACCAATGTACCTAGAACATAAATGTATGTATCATTTATTACACTCTTGCAATGATTAGTTTGTAAGTGTGGTCTGTTTCTTCTAGTGGACTGTAGATCATTGAGTGAAAGCATGGTTTATTGTCTGTTCAATACCATGTTCCCATTTCTTGCCTAGTATCTGGCACCTAGAAGGTGTTCTATATATATTGGTGATGAAAATACAGCAACTGTGAGCCAATAATTAGGGGATTTTAATTTTCTTTATGAAACAGCAAGTTCCAGGAACTTTGGGAGATATTTATGTATCAGGAGTACGTTTATTGTGTTCACCCTAAGATTCAGACCAACCAGGGTATGTCTAGAACACCAAATAAGTAGATACTAGATATTTCTGGAAAAGAAAGTATGACAAAAGAAGAATTACACATTTATTCTGAGGAAAACTGGCTAAGTCAGAGAGGAAGAGTGATTCTGAGCACAGCTCAGTGCTTATTATTTCAAAAACTGTGTGACCTAGTCCTCATGAGCCAAACCTCAAATCCTTGGAGAAAGGAACATAATTATATGGAGTAAGTAATAAAAGAGAGAATTTAGTGGGATCCATGTGGGACATTCAGAGGCATTTTCTGGCAAAAAGGGTTCCTGGTAGGGGTAGAAATGTAATTTTCACACTTGGAGTGATACTGTTGAAACACATGTTGATAGAGATATTGGCCTAGCCAGAAAGCCAGATGAACCTAAACCTGGGGGTTGGGGGGAAGGAGGGGGAAAGAGAGGAAGAGAGAGAGAAAGAGAGCAGGGCCACATAGGCAGAGGAAAGGAGAAAAATGATGGATACAGGGTGATTGAACTCAAGCCAGACATTCCAGGATTCCCCAAATTATTTGGGAGATTTTGTTTCTTCAATATGGAAGAAAGGCAGAAGCAGAGAAATACTCTTTTTAAAAAAATTTAAATTCAAATTAGTTAATATAGTATTGCTTTCAGGAGTAGAATTTAGTGATTCATCATTTATATACAACACCCAGTGCTCATCCCAACAAGTGCATTCCTTAATACCCATCACCCATTTAGCGCATCCTGCACCCTTCTTCCCTCCAGCAACCCTCACTTTGTTCTCTATAGTTAAGAGTGAGAAGTATTTTTTTTTTTTTTAGTAACAATCCTGCTTCTTAAATCCCTTTCTCTTTCCTTCCCTTTGATGTGGTCTTGAAAAAAATTGCAGAAAGGAGTATAAAATGTGTATGAATAAAAAGAAAACCATGTGGGAGTACTTTAGGAGCTCTAGGTCAAAAGTGTCCTATCTTCCCAGATTGACCTTCCCGGTACATAACTTTTAGGATTTAGTATTGCCAGAGTTTTAGCTGTTATTTTGTCTCAAGAGAGGACTAAAGATGGGAAAAAATAATTCCTTCTCACCAGGTTTAACTTTTCATCAGCATATTGCCATAGTTGGCATCAGAAAAGTGGCTAGTTTGAAAGATTAGGTTTAAAAATTAGGTACTTTAATTTTACTTCTCTTTTAAAGTTCATGTGAATGGGAAATTATTCCAGCAGCTGTTATAAATGCATGATCAAACAGCAGCTCTCAGTAATCTGGAAGTAAAGATTCCTTTCTTATCACTGTTGACGGAGAGAATGTTCCAAAGAAGTGGATATGGGAGCTACTTGCCTAATATTGACAAAACAGTGACACTGGCCTGTTTTCATTTTAACTGGAAATGAAAAACTGAGAATTTACACTTTCAAGATTCTTTTTGGCTTAATCTCTCTGGCCATAGCACTCTCTGCTCAGCCAGAAGGTGAGAAATCTATGAGCAGTTCCTGGCATCTTCATTTATGACATATAAAGAGAAAAGTCAAGCAATTCCGTTGGCATTAATTTTAAAGAATCAAACAACATCGACAAACTATCACCTAAGATCTAAGAACATGGACTTGAAATGTAGAGCCAATTCATACAGTGAAAAAAATCCCAGTGTCATAGGGTTTGTGAGCAGAGGGGCTGTCGAGATAAAAATTCCAATGCCCTCTTCTCATTAATTGGAAATTCAGAGAAATACCATTCTAAGCCATGCTCTACAGCAGATCTCCAGATTTTATTTACCTTGCATAACTGAAACTTTCCCATTTCCCCTCCCCACAGCCCCTGGCAACGGCCATTCTACTCTCTGCTTCTTGGAATTTGCTGTTTTAGATTCCACATAGAAGTGGGATCATAAAATATTTGTCTCTCTGTGTCTGCCTTATTTTACTTACCACGATGCTCTCCAAATCTATGTATATGTTGCAAATGATGGGTTTTCCTTCATTTTTAAGGTTGAGTTTCTTATATATTTTGGTAACTAACTCTTTATCACCTGACTGGCAATAATATGCAGGAAAATGAGACAAAAGATGAAAGTCAAAGAATTATTAGTACTGGAGTCTGGATCCAGTTATCCTGGGGTTAATTGTCCCCAGTCCTTCCCTTTTGGAAATTTGCTTATGTGTGCCCTAAGTTAATTTCAAATTTCCCTCAGTGGCTTAAGTTAATTTCAGTTGACTTTCTGTCACTGTCATCTGAACCTGTCCTAATACTTTTCATCCTTCTTCTCTGTCTTTGATTGTCCTACATTTTAGTCATTGTTTGTAATAGACACAATAATGACCCCCAAAGATGTTCATGACCTAATCCCTAGAATCTATGAATGTTACTTTATATGGCAAAAAGGATAGGGAAGGGAGCAAGATGGCCTGGCTTTCATCTTAGTTTTCAAGACAATGTTTCAGGCACAGGCTGCAACATAGTGGTCTGTTACGGGATTAAGGTCCAAGGTGGCAAGGCTTGATTTCATGTGGTAAGGATAGAAATCTAGTAATCAGATCTGGGAATTAGTCCAGAATGTTCTGTGTTTCTTAAATCTTATCGTCAATAGTGCTTGTTTCAAAACCTTGAGAGCAGAAGAGTGTAGGAACATGAGGCACATATTGAGATCAATTGCCCAGTTTTGGGTCAAGAAAGACAGTCTGAGAAGGGACAGATAGATTCTTTATCTTAAGATAATCATTCTTGCAGCATGTGGGTGGTTCAGTAGTTGAGCACTTGCCTTTGGCTCAGGTTGTGATCCTGGGGTCCTGGGATCAAGTCCCACATCAGGCTCCTCGCAGAGAGCCTGCTTCTCCCTCTGCCTATGTCTCTGCATCTCTCCCTGTGTCTCTTATTAATAAATAAATAAAATATTTTTATTTTTTTATTTTTTTTATTTATTTTATTTTTTTTTAAATAAAATATTTTTTAAAAAGATAGCAATTCCTAAGACTCCACAGAACAAAGTGTTGGGATCATTCACTCCTTCTGAAAGGCAGCAATTCCAAATTATAGAACATTAGCCCTGAGACAGACCCAAAGGTCATATAGTATAGCCCTTTTTTTTAAATCAGTGTTTCTCAAATATTTCTCCCTGGACCACCAGGGAGAGTTTTAGTTTCATTAAAATTGAAAATCCTTAGTCTCTGATCAAGCATTCTAAATCAGACTCTCTAAAGGCAGCAGGTATGTGTGGGTGAGTCAGGGGCAGGGCTAGAAAAATGCATTTTAACCACCTTCCAGGTGATTAAGAACCATTGGTTTTGTGTTTCTTAATCATTTAAGGATGATGTCCTAACTGGGGAGCAACTGAATTGGAATTTCTGAGAGCAGATCCCAGATACTGGTACTCTAATGAGCAGCTTGTGTTGAGAAATGCTGGCATAAAAGGTGGTAAAGTGACTTTCAAAAGTATACTCAACTGAACAGTGGTTGAATTGGAATCAGAATTGTCTTCCCTAAAAAAATAAAGCCTGAAAAGCTCTCCAAAACTGAGTGTACAAGTACCAAAATCAGAGGAATGAAATTGATGATTTTTGAGAAAAAGCAGTACGTCTAGTGTAAGCAGGACTGATTGGGGACCATTGGGCTGTTTTTATGTACTAGCCATGACCTGGTATGCTATGGGCTGACTGTGTTTAATCAGGGGTGTACTGACAGAAATGGAGCTTCTAAACCCTCAATTTACAATGAAATCGCTGGAAAAGAAGCCTAAAACAATCCTAAGCATTATTAACTTAGCAGTCAATACACTGTCTTGCTATTAAGAAATCCCATAGTTCCAGGTAACTATCAAAATTGATGAGCAGGTACATACAGAGCTGGCTGTGGAGCTGAGATGGACACCTGAAAAGAACATCTATCACTAGATGCCAGAGGAGAGACAAAGAATTAATGTATATTTTATTCTCCTTCTTTTCCGAGTGCATGGTTTTATGTTAAGAAGGCACGTCCTTCTCAACTTTACCAGTCACTAATCTCTCCATGCCTTAGCTCCAGACACAAATTAAGTTCCTAGTCAGTGACAGTTGAAGAATTTAATTTGCTGCTCATTCTGGGGGCTTATGTATATTTTGTTTGCCATGGGCTCTGAGTTTCTGTTTTCTGGTAAGTGAAACTGATTCTAGTGGGAACTGTTGGTGAATCTAAGTAGTGAAGACCGTTCCCTGGAGGGTGGATGCTCCTGTCTTTATTTTGTCACTGGCTTAGTTGTAAGCGTTCCTTGATGCTACCAGTTACACAGATAAAATCCGAATAGAACCAGGTATGACTTAGGAATGTAGTCTTATCCAATGTCATTTGTGGTGGGATGATCCACTGAAGATGTAACATAGTCTTTTATTCTTCTTTTCTGCTTATCTTACTGTATGCTTTAACTATGTAGGTATGTTAAGTATATCACAATGAAAACAATTAAAAAGGGACACTTGGGTGGCTCAGCAGTTAAGCACGTCTGTCTTTGGCTCAGGGTATGATCTCTGAGTACCGGGATCGAGTCCCACATTGGGCTCCCTGCATGGAGCTTGCTTCTCCCTCTACCTGTGTCTCTGCCTCTCTCTGTGTCTCTCAGGAATAAATAAATAAAATCTTTAAAAAAGAAAAAAAATTACATAAAAGGCTCTGCTCTCAAGTTACTCATTGTAAAGCAATAGAGAGATAAATATCTTATTATCATGCACATATTCAGCTCAGTTATAGAGTACTTTGGCAATGTGTAGAGGCAGGCCCATTCAGGAATGCCTTCTGTTTGGAGGAATCAGGGAAAGCTCTAGAGAGGGATGATTGGTGAAGTGTAGGGTTCTAAAGTAATGCAGTTTAAGAAAGGGCTGGAGATGCATTTAGATGCCAGATGGTGAAGGGCTTGTATGCCACATTTTGAAGATGTAAGACAAGAAGAACAGTAGGACCAATGAATATATAAACAATATTAGTCCCAGTTTTGGAGGAGGCCCAATTTTGTCAGTAAGATTTATGATTCACAAATCTAGTTACCAGTGTGGGAGGGGAGATAGGGAGATGGTGGCATAGGAAGATCTTGAGCTCACCTCCTCCCATAGGCATACCAAATCTATAGCTATATGTGGAACAATATCCTCTGAAAAAGAACTTGAAATACCTGATGCTCCTCTACAACAATGAATAAAATGACCACACTGAGATGAGTAGGAAAAGTAGAGATGTGGTCTCACCAAAAACCCCATCCCTGGTGTGGTGACCCATAATAGAGAGAGACCTCACAAGTCTGAACTTTGTCCTAAAGGAGCAAGGGGTTTGTGCCCTACATTAGGTACCCCATCCCTTGGGACCTATGGAGGATCAATAAGCTCTCAAATGCCTGGCTTAGAAAACCAATAATATTTACATCCAAAGGATCTAAAAAGTGGTAGGGAATTTAAATACACTTTTTAAAGGACTTGTGTGTGGTCTTACTTGCCATAAAACCTAGAGCAAAAGCAGTTCAACCCATTTGAAGAGTATTTAGACTATATGTAGGAGATTCATTGGCTAATCTTAAAGCATCTGCTGAAGGGGCAGAGGGCAGTTAGAACTCTCTCCAGAGTTGGAGGCATTGGCTAGTAGCATTTGTGCACTCTCCTTCTAGTGCAAAAAGGCATGTGCAGACACAGCAGTCTCCCACTGATTTGCTGGGGCTGAAGTGTACAAATAATACAGCATTCTCTTGCTGACTTTGTGGAGCTGATGGGTGCATGCAGATATGGCACTTTTCTACTACCTTGCAAGAGCTAATGAATGCACACAGCCAAGGCATTCTCAACTTGCTAAGGCTGGTGGGCATGGCTGCCTCTTGCATTCTCCATTTGCATAGCTAAAGCCTGCAGGTATGTGCACTCCACACAAAGGATGCTCCTTGATTGTCTGGCCCTAGTAGGCATGGGGGGTTGCATTCATGGGCTTCATGGGACTGCAACAATCAGAAAGACAGTTCTTGGCAGATGATCACCCTCATGGCACTGCACAGACAGTAGACTGAAACATATCCACAGTTTTCCTGTTAAAAAGGCCTATTTACTTGTCCTGGAGTTTCATCCTTAGAGACAGGCTCAGGTCTGCCACACATCTAAAGACTAGGAAGGAGCTCTCAGAGAACATAGGCAGGGAGACACCATCCTTGCACTCTTCCCTGGCCTTGTTACAGCTCACTGATACCTCACAGAGAAGAACCTGTACACCCTCTGGAGCCCTGGGTTTTGCAAGAATCCCCTAGGGGACATCTCCAGATATCCTGGTCTGGAAGCCTGCAGGGTTTATGATTGTGGCCCCACAGGATTATATATATATATTTATATACTTTAAAATCTGTCTTCTAAAGGTCTGGCTTCCAATCAGCTTGCAACTAGGTGCTAACTGAGATCATTCCCGTTGGAACAGAGACAGACCATGGTACATCTTCAACAACAGAGACCTATCAAGAATAAATTAGATTGCTTAGACAATCATAAAGGTTTGAGATCTATCTGAAGAGCCGGGATAAGGTTAAACAATAAAGTTCATCACCTACACAAGGCAAATTCCTCAAGACTGGAAAAGTAGCTGTTTTGCCTGATACATAGAAACACAGAGTCAAGCAAAATAAGGAATCAAAGGAATATGTTCCAAACAACAACAACAACAACAAAAATAAGATAAAAACCTCAGAAAAATAGCTCAATGAAATAGAGATAAGCAAGCTACCAGGTAAAGAATTTAAAATAATAGACCTAAAGATGCTCACCAAACTCAGGATAAGAATGGAAGAACACAGTGAGAACTTAAACAAAGAAATAGAAAATATAAGAAAGTACCAAACATAAGTCACAGAGCTGAAGAATACAATAATGAACTGAAAAACTCCACAGACTAGATGAAGTAGAAGAGCAAATTCAGAATCTAGAATACAGAACAGTGGAGCTCACCAAAACAGAGCAGCAAAAAAAAAAAAATTTAAACAGTGAAAATAGCTTAAAGAACCCATAGCTCAACATCAAGAGCAATAATATTCACAGTATAAGGATCCTAGAAGGAGAAGAGAGAAAGAAAAGGGTGGAAAATTTATTTGAAGAAACAATTACAGAAAACTTCCCTAACCTGGAAAAGGAACAGACATCCAGGTCCAGGAGACCCAGAGAATTCCATATCAAATGAACTCAAAGAATTCTACACCAAGACACTTTATAATTAAATGTCAAAAGTTAAAAATAAAATTAAAATGTTAAAATCAGCAAGAGAAAATCAAAGTTTCATATATATTGAAACTCTAATAAGACAGTCAGCAAATTTTTCAGCAGAAACCTTGCAAGCCAAGGGAAGAATGGCAGGATACATTTAAAGAGCTGAAAGGAAAAAATTTCCAACTAAGGATATGCTACCTGATAAGGTTATCATCTAGAATTGAAGGTGAAATGAGTTTTTCAGATATGCAAAAGATAAAGGAGTTCATTACTACCAAATCACCATTACAAGAAATGTTAAAGGGACATTTTTAAGTTGAAAAAGGAGGAGGGGCACTGATTAGTAACAAGAAAATATATGAAAGTAAAAATCTTAATGCTTAATTAACTATATAGTAAAAGGAGCAGATTAATCACTTATAAATTAGTTGAAGATTAAAATACAAAAGTAGTAAAATTATCTAAAATAATTAAAGAGCATACACAATGAAAATATTTAAAATGAGAAATCAAGAATAAAAAAAATGGGGGGGTGTAAAAATGTAGTTTTAGATTGCATTGAAATTTAAGTTGCTACCAACTTCAAATAGATGTTATATATATTATGATGTATGTGAACCTCATTGTAACCATAAAATAAATTCACAAAGATAAAAAGAAGGAAATCTAAACATAACACTAAAGAAAATCATCAAGCCATATGGGAAGAGAAGAAGAGAAGAAAGGAACAGAAAGCAACTACAAAACAGCCAGAAAAGAATGAACAGAATGTCGTTAAGTTCATACCTATCAATAATCACTGTAAATGTAAATGGACTAAATTTCCAATAAAAAAATGTATAGTGGCTAAATGGATTAAAATAAAAGACTCATCTATATGCTGCCTAAAAGAGACTCACTTACGATGTACATATACACACAAATTGAAAGGAGGGGGATGAAAAAATATAACACATTAAATAAAGTACAAGGAACAAAGCAAATATACAAAAATTGGTTGCATTTCTAAACACTAACAAGGAACTATCAAAAAAGAAATTAAGAAAACAGCCCCAGTTACAATTGCATCAAAAAGAATAAAATATCAAGGAATAAATTTAACCAAGGAGATAAAAGATCTGTATACTGAAAGCTAATAGATAGTGATGGAAAAAATTGAAAAAGACACAAATAAATGGAAAGCTATGTATGCTCATTGATTGTTAAATTTATTATTGTTAAAATGTCTATATTACCCAGAGCATTATACAGATTCAGTGCAACCCTTGTCAAAACTCCAGTGGCAGTTTTCACAGAAATAGAGCATTCTTTAAATTTGTATGGCACTGTATTGAATTATATTCTATATATAAATATGTGTATATGTGTACATATAAATGAAATCTTAATCTTTAATGAAATCCTCAATCTTTCAAAAAACTAAAAAAATTGGGACAACATGGATCAAACTTCAGGGAATTATGCTAATGAAATAAGTCAGAGAAAGACAAATACCAATTCATTTTACTTACATGTGGAATCCAAAAAACAAACAAATGAACAACAAAATACTACAAAACAAAACAAAACTGGTAAAAATAGAGAACAGAATGGTGGTTGCCAGAGGAAAAAGGGGGTGGGGAATGGATGAAATAGGTGAAGGGGTTCAAAAGTTATAAAATTAATATTATAAAATAAATTAGTCATGGAGATGTATTATACAGCATGATGACTATAGTCAATAATATAGTAGTGCATACTTGGAAGTTGTCAGGAAAGTAAATCCTAAAAATTAACATTGTACAGGAAACAAATAGTAACTAGATTTATTGTGGTGATCACTTCACAATGTATACAAATATGGAATCACTATTTTGTACTTTGAAATCAATATAATGTTATTTGTCAATTATACTTCAATAAAAATTTGAAAAGAAATAAAGGTGAAATAAAGGGCCTTGATGGAATGAATGATGTCATTCATTTGCCACCCACTCTCACATTACTGACGGCATGCCCTAGAAAAATATGCACTAACATGAGTGTGCTTGTTCCATTTCTAATACAACTGTAGTGTTCATACCAGTCAGGACTAACAATCTATCTTTTTCTTTGCATTATGTATTTCAACTTACTTCCTTTGAATGTTGTAAAGCACATTTTTCTCCTAAACAGGATAAGTCAAAATATTCTCCTAAGCTTGGGATAAATAATGTATTATGATGAAGCCAAAAATTTTTAGAATATTTTATTTGTTTTATTTTATTTATTTTAGAAAGAATATGAGCAGATTAGGGGGTAGAGGGGAAAGAACTCCAAGCCAACTCTGTGCTGAGTATGGAGCCTGATGCAGGGCTCAAACTCACAACTCTGAGATCATGACCTGAGCTGAAACCAAAAGTCTGATGTTTTTTTAAAAAAATATTTTATTCATTTATTTGACAGATAGAACACAAGCGGGGAGAGTGGCAGGGCAGAGGGAGAGGGAGAAGCAGGCTCCCCACTGATCAAGAAGCCCAAGGTAGAGCTTGATTCCATGACCTGAGTCGAAGACAGACAGACGCTTAATTGACTGAGCCACCCAGGTGCCCTGAAATGAATTTGCTTAAAGGTCCAGGAGCGGGGCTTTTGTTGCAACATTCTCAAACCATTATGGTGAGTATCCCAAGTTAATTTTGCCTTTAGGTGACTTTTAGGTTGGATGAGTAGGGGAGAAAGGAGGGGAAGTAGCTGGAGGAAAAGCAGAAGAAGAGAAGAAGGGAGGAGATTGAGAATTATGTGAAACCCTACCATTAAATGCTTAATAAATAATGTAATAAAAGTGCTATCAAAGCCCTTTTCTGAATGTTTATTGGAATCTATTTTAATGCATTTGCCCTGGATTTGTAATTGCAAAATAGCCAGCAGAGATTTACTTTTTTTTTGGTTCTCATTCTATGTTATTCTCTCTTGAGTACAAATAAATCATGTATATGGGTTTTATTTTTTAAAGCCTCAGAAAGAAAATAAAGTTGTCGGTATTATAAAAGGAAACAGGCTTTGACTCTTGATGTGTTAAAATAGTTAGGAATTTTTAGTACCTCTAGTATATTGTCTTTTTATTTAGTCCCCACAAACTTACTAAGTAATTTTTGTTAGACTTCTTTAGAGAATGAAGGAAATGGAGGGATAGAGATTACATAGATTGCTCACAGTTAAAAGAGTTAATAATTATAATCTACCAGCTCTAATTTAAACCCAGTCTTTTGTACTGAAAGCCCATGCTATTTATTTTACTTCATATTTACTCAGGCAGGTTTTGTTCATTAGAGATTTTTAAGCATAGATAATACAGCCCTTATACTAACCACTCAAAAAGTACTTTTTTAAAAATAGAAAATTGACCTAATTTTCCAAATCATTTTTCACTCCAAGTTCTTTTTTCCTACATTTACTCCACCTTTATAAATGATATCTGAGGGGAAAATTTAAGGGATTTTTCTTGCCTCCTCCCTTTCCTGGAAGGAATCCTCCCCAACCACTACTGTTACATGTCTGTTTGAGATGGTTTTGCATCAACTTTCCTTTTTGTCTCAGTGAATGATACAGGGAAGATCTAAGTGAGTTAATCAGAGTCTACCCACAGGATTTTTGTAACTACATCAAAGAAAGAGAATGTCTCTTTTCTTCTTGAACTTTTGTTATGTAAAAGTCAGCAGCTATTGGTAGCCAACTTTGTTCAGATGGTAAGAGAATGAATGAAGGCAATGGTCAGAAGCAGATACAGGGAAATAGCAGAGTCCCAAACTCTTGATTATCCAGGCTTCAATTGTGTTGAAGGCCCAATTCATCCCTCCTCTTACCACAACTTATGTTTTTAATTTTAATTTTTTAAAGATTTTATTTATTTATTTGAGAGACCGAGGGGGAGAGCAAAAGAATGAGTGGGGATGGTAGTAGCAATGGCAGAGGGAGAGGGAAAAGCAGGCTCCCTGCTGAGCAGGGGGCCAGACACAGGGCTCAATCCCAGGACCCTGAGATCATGACCTGAGCGGAAAGCAGCTGCCCAACCAACTGATTCATCCAGGGACACCTCAGCACCCATACCACAATTTAATTCTTCCATTATACCTGGGATCTTGAGAGCCAAGTGATCTTTTTTGTCAATGTGAGCCCAAGATGATTTTCTGCAACTTGCCACCAAAAATCCTAACTAATGCAACCCCATCAGAAAAATAGTGTTCCTGTTATCATTTTAAAATCAGTTTGACAATACTGGCACACACAAAAAAGGATAAGTTGCCATGAAATAACATTTGCTCATGCATTTTCAAAAAATGTTTTAAAAAAGTGGTGTTTAAAAGGTCTAAGTATTTTCAAAAGGTAATACTTAGCAGAATTGGATTTTAAAGATATAAACACCTGGATATAACTAGATAGTTTGTATCGATCTTAATTATCAGTACTGGTGCTAGTTACAATATTTTCTATTGAATCAATGCATCTCATTTAAACAGAAAACAAAAAGGATATTGCAGGCTTTTCAGCAGCAGTAATGGCAGGGTAACTTGAGTGGATCAATCCCCTTACAATCCCCAAAACGATGAGAAACTCTGGATAAAATTAAAAAGCCCCAAAATATTTGAAAGTGCTAAGACAACCAAAAGGAGGCAGAAACTTGAGGGAATCAAACACTTGGAAGAAGTAAACAAAACTAGATGAAATCTCCATTACATAGTTTTTCCAGGAAGGCACACACCAATCCTTATGGCATGGGGTAGCTAGAACTCAAGTAGAAAGGTATAGTTTTGTGGATTTGCTGTTTGAAGGAATCAAATTCAAAACTGAGAGGACAGCTATAAATTAGGAGGCAAAAGGAGAGATCTTTAGAGAGTAAAATCCCTAAGTATATAAATTTCCACCAAATCTTTACCTGTATATGTATGGGGAAGCTTCACATAGCAGAAAGGAAAGAAAAAGCTGGAAGTTTAAAACCAGAGGAGAGATTTCAACTGCTGCCCATTGTTGAGGAGACATTTTGAAGTTTGGATCCCTCTAAGTAAAGGAGTTGGTAAGCACTTAACGGTTCCCACTGAAACCCAGAAGAAAAATTCTCTAAGAGTGAATGCTATTTCCCAGCTCTAAGGATTCTAAGAATGAGGAAGAATCCTAAGTGGATTCACCATAGAAAATATAATACTAAACCTCACAAGTTCAAAGTTATCACACAGTAACTTCTGGCTAGATGGACATATCTTCCATAATATACAGTGGACAATAATAATTAGAGAAAGCTATCTATTCAAAGAAACTGAAAATTGTGACTCATAGTCAAGAGTCAAAGCAGCCAAAAAGAACAGAAATCAAGGTGATATACATTATTATAGGTTGTATAAATATATTTAAACCTAAAGGGTAAGACTGTTATAATGAGTGCATAGATGGGGAACTTCAGCAGAAAAAGCAAAACTATAAAAACCAAGAATGAAATTGATGTTTGGAAATTAAATACTGTATTTTAAAATAACTTATAGATTAAAGTAAAAAGAACATTAAAAACATTCCATTTATATGGAATGAGAATGAAGATAAAATATATGTAATTGTAGGATGGGGACAAAGCAGCACTAAGAAGGAAGTTTATAGTTTTAAATGCTTATGTTAGAAACTAAGAAAGTTTTAAAATAAATGACCTAATTTTCATTTAAGAAACTTTGAAAAAATGAGCAAGTCAAACCCAAAGAAAGAAAGAGATTAAAAAGAAGATAAACAGAAATAAACAAAATAAGAAATAAACAATAGAAAAAAACTAACAAAGGCACAAGTTATTTCTTTGTAAAGATTAAGAAAATTGATAAATCCTAGCGAAAAATTGAAAAAACACCAGTGAGGGTGAGGATACCACTACAGATTCCACAGATATTAAGCATGTAACAAGAATTGATTTAAACCAGTAAATTAAACACAGGTGAAATTGACAAACTTTTTAAAAAACGAAAATGACCAGAACAGATACAAGTGTTAACAGAGAATTTGAATAGCTCCATAACAACTATTATTATAGAAATTAAAAATTTTTTGAAGATTTTATTTATTTATTCATAAGAGACACACGGAGAGAGAGAGAGAGAGAGGGGCAGAGACACAGGCAGAGGGAGAAGCAGGCTCCATGCAGGGACCCCGACGTGGGACTTGATCCGGGGTCTCCATGATCATGCCCTGGACTAATGTAGGCATTAAATCACTGAGCTACCCGGGCTGCCCCAGAAATTAAAGTTTTAATAAAAAAACTTCCCAGAAAGAAAAATTCATGCCAAATGTTTTAAGCTGATGTGTTGTAGCAAACATTTAAGGAAGAAATAATACCAAAGTTTCAGAAACTTAAAAAATATATATAAACAGAAGAGGAGAGAACATTTCCCAACTCATTTGATGAAGCCTGCAAAACTTTTATACCAAAAGCAGACAAGGACATTACAAAATAAGAAAATTGCAGACCAATATCCTTTATGGATATATGCACAAAAATTCTGATGGAAATATAAGCAAATCAAATCTTATAGAACACAGAATGGATAAAACATCATGATTAAAGAGGAGGATATGTCCAAGGAATGTAAGTTTTTTTTAATTAAAAAATTAATCCACATAATTTACCATATTAACCTTAGAAAAAAAACGACAACCCCAAATAATAATTCCAATAGATCCAGAAAAAAATATTTGAGAAAATGTAGTACCTCTTTAATGATAGTAACTGTCAGGGTATGCCTGGGTGGCTCAGTAGTTGAATGTCTTCAGCCCAGAACATGATCCTGGGGTCCTGGGATCGAGTCCTCCATTGGGCTCCCCTCTCCCCTGCTAATACAGTATAAGTAGGATGACTAGACTTTGTTTCCAACTTCTTTTTCATTTTGAAGATTTTCTAGAGAGTGTAGGAAATATCTCTGGCTCTCACCAGGCCCCAGGAGAATTTCACCCCAGGATTGATTAATGTACCATGTTAAATGATGGGAGGGCAGCTTGTATTCTGTGCAACATCAGCATGCTGCAGTGTTCACTACATGTTCAATACAAACAACATCAAAAGGGCATTTTCCTCTGTCATAATTTTGATAGAAATCTTATAGATCAGTGTAGGGATATCAAGGGATGTTTACTTAAACTACACATGTTCTGTGGAAAGCATCACATATGTGTGTAGCTCAATAGCTAGACATTTGCTCCAAAGGGGCATATTTCCTTGGTTCCATTGAAATGATTCTTGTATTCTTTTCTTGAGGGGACCGTGATCAGCAGGCAGTATAGTAAAAGCAAAGAATGTTAGATTTCAAGAAAGCTTAATATTCACCTTATCTGAAATCCATTTTAGAAATGGGAGAAATGATTTGTTCAAAGTTCATGTAGTAGGTAAAACTAGCCCCAGAACCAAGGTCATGACCTTTCTCATAGTTTAGTAAATTTTTTTTTTACTAAAACCTCATCCAAATTCATCACAATATTGTTATTAGTATTATTAACTTCCCATACTTACTTAGATGTACTTATATATTTATTTTTGTTGTTGTTTATTACTGTTTCCTGCATACTACTCCTAACTTAGTTTAACTTTTTCTGCCCCCAATATATACTTAAGTTAGAGTTCTGTCAGTAAGGACCTGTCAATGGTAAGCTTTATTAAAATGTGCCTGGAGATATCTTCATTTCATCTTAATTATTAAAAAATTATTTAACAGAGTGTGGAATTTTGAGCATAGAATTCTTAGGTGATAAAAGATTGCTCTTTGACTTTCAGCATCTTAAAAAGATTATTATTATTATTATTATTTTGGCTTCTGGCCTTTATTATCACTGTTGAGAGTTGCTATTCTAATTGTAGCACTTTTGGAGAAACTGTCTTTCCCTTTGGTTATTTTAAGATTATACTGTTATGTTGAGGCTCTGCAATTTCACTATTCTGTGTCTAGATAATGATTTTTAATTTTTTTCATCCTTTGTGGGAGTCAATGTGCTTTATCAAACTGAGTTCATATCTTTCATCTACTGTGGAAAATTTTAAGGTATGACCGTCCAACATTACTTTTATCTTTTCTATATTTTCTTGCTTTCTGTTACTATTTTAAGATATTTTACATTCTATGGAAATGAAAATTTTCATTCTATCTTTAATGTCTTTCTAAAACTTTCACATGTCCTGTTCTTTTTATTTTCTTCCCAAATCTAGCTTCCAGTGCTATAATCTTCTCTTCAGCTGTGTCTAATCTATGATTCTCTACTGAGCTAAATAATCTCAGTAACTATGATTTCATTTCTAGAAACTACACTTGTTTCATTCTCAAATATGCCTCACCATTTTTATTTTCTTTCATTGTGATTTTTCCTTCTTTTATCTCTTTAATAATTTTAAACACACATATTTAAGTAATCTCTTATTGTTCTATGAATTTGGATTCTTGGGGTGCCTATTTTTCTAATATTGTGCCTATAATCTTCTTGGTGGTTTGTTTTCTTATGTGTTTTCTAATTTTTCATTATAAGTTCACTTTCAGTGGGAAGAATTATTAATTCTGTGGAAATTAAAGGCAATCTTATTTGAGGAAGTTTTGCTAAAGTATGGTTCTACACTTGCTTGTTCCAGATACTTTGGGAGTTTCCCATTACATAAGCACTTTTTATGTTGAGCTCTCAGCATTGGTGTTTGCACACCATGGAGACTAAAATCTTTGGAAGAGCCAAAAAATTTCATTTAGACTCTATTCTAGAAAAGAATTTTAGCTAGTGAGGGAGGGTAGATGAGTCACTTGGAAAAGATATGGAGATCCACCAGATGCATTTCTAGTGCTTTTGCATGGACAACTGAGCTCCTTAGTGTCCAGCATGTTAAATTCTGAAAAATCCAAAAGGGAGATAATCTTATCCTGGCCAAAATGAATCTCCCTTCCAACACTGACAGCAAGTAGCAGCTTGTATTCCAAAGGACACAGAGCTGGAAAATTCACGTTCTGTACTTAACATTCCCAAAATGTTCAAGCTGCTTTTCCCTTCATTGAAAACTGAGTGCACAAGACGTTCTTAAATATGGTTAGCATCTTAGAATTCTAAGTTTTATCTGCCTGCTACAACACATGCTGGCTTCCTGCAGATACACATGGCTTCCTGGCAGTACATCTCAGGTGGGTCAGATGAAAATATCTTGTGGCTCTCATAGCCAGGGACTGATTTAAAAGCTTAGAACTAGGTTCTGTTGGTATTTTTTGATATTATGGATGATAACAATGATGACTAACATTTGTTAATATTCATATGGGCCAGATAATACGTAAGTGCTTTACATTAATTATGTTATTTAATCATTCCAAACATCTGAAATGTGACTTGAAGAGTTTAATAAGTTGCACATGGTCATAGACTTCAGGGAATTTGGATTTGAGTTTAGGCACTCTGATTCCTGCATCACACGCTCAAGCTCAATGCCATTTTGCTGCAACTGCTATTGATACCTGTTATTTTTGCAAGTAATGTAGATAAAAAAAAATTAAATCAACGAACAGCTACATTCAGTGTCAGTCTAGCCTTTTAAGTACAATTATAAAATACAATAGTGTTCTATAACCATTTTGATTTCTACACTTGTCCTATTTCCCCATGAACCATCCACATGTTCCCTAAATGTCACTCATTAGGTATATGTAAATTCCAGAGAGCACTTATTCCCAGAGGGAATCCTGGGATTCCCTGGGAACAAATCCTTTGTTGGTTAGAGTGCCCTGAGTTTCATGTTGAAGAGAATGGTTTCCGTGATGCTTCTCAGTTGTAAAAATTTGAAATAATGTTAAAAGTAGGCATTATGTTGGCAGTTGCTGGGTCTCCTAGAGTTTGTCAGGGCAGAGTAAGCGATTGAGTATTAATTGCTTTCTAGTCATTCAGATTCCCTAAATCTAAGCATCACCTTGCAATATCATATTTTCTTCATCTGCTCAACCTTGTGTGCCAATCTGGGTGATGGTTAATAGGGTGCCAGGAAAAACAGCAGCTGAGGCAGCTCATAAGAAAAAATAGTGCCCTTTCCAGAAAAAAAGAAAGAAAACAAAGTAAATTCCATCTTGTAAAAAATATTTTTTCTATTGTAGAAGCACATAATGAGTCCAGAAAATTTGGAAAAAGGAGAGAAGGAAGAAAACTCTACTCCAGTTGTAGCAGCCAAGACAATAACTGTTAACAGATTTGTGTATTTCTTCTTTGTCTGTTTTATTTGCATAGTTTTGTACTTTCGTTTTTGATAGTTAAGATCATACTATAGAGTCAAATATCTCCAGATTTGTGTTTTTCCTGATATTATAATGAGTGTTTTTCCAAATACTGCCTGTATGGTTACACACACACACACACACACTACCCATGTTTAGTCTGTGTGATGCATTCTACCTGAATTGGGAGTGCTGAACATTTAGTGCTACATGAAGTCCTTAAACAATAGGCCTCTATGGAGTTGTGTTTTCTGGCAGCTAATGCTGGAAAGTGCCCTTCCATTCTCTTCACGTCTTCTCCTGGACTCTTAAGATGCCTCCTACCAAGATTTATTCTGGTTGCCATTCATCTGAATTTTGTTTAATCTTAATGGGCACCAGTGATGTATAACACTGTGCTTTATAAAGGCAAAGGACCCTCACCAACTCTTAATTTCCTATAATCTTTTGTAAATCAATTCCTTTTTAGAAAAATTTTATTTATTTATTTATTCATGAGAGATACACAGAGAGGCAGAGACATAGGCAGAGGGAGAAGCAGGCTCCCCATGGAGATCCTGAAGTGGAACTCGATCCCAGGACCTCAGGATCACAACCTGAGCCACAGGTAGATGCTCAACCACTGAGCCACTTAGGTGTCCCTGTAAATCAATTTTTGGAGGTATCTTGAATCACTATGAAATGAATATTTTGACATGCTGTATGATATGCTTTATATACATATATAAATAATATACATATATATTTCCCCCATTCATTCCTTCCCAGGTTCTATCATTTTTAATCACATTCTATCAGCCATTAGGGGTCAAGACTCTTTATCAGAACCCCAAATAAATATCAGAAAGAGAGGCCACTGCACAATAAACTAAATGGTTTTAGCAATCTCTCAAGTTAGAGAAATGGCAGTCATTGGCCAGGGGCTCATCTGCTTGGATAGGTTTAATAGCAGTTAAAACATGAGAGAAACATATATTAACACTATTTATGTTTTAATTGCTATTAAATCTATCCTAGCAGATGAGCCTCTGGCCAGTGAGTGCCATTGTGTGAGGGAAGTGAGAGAGGTATATGGTGTGTGTGTGTGTGTGTGTGTGTGTGTGTGGAGAGGGAGAGAGAGAGAGAGAGAAGTTGAAGGGAAATATTTCAGAGATAAATAGTAGTATGACAAATCAGCCTTTCAAAAACATAAGTGCAATCCAACTTTGAAAAGGGTTTTCTTGCATTAAATTCTAAGCTCCTTGAGATGTTTATGTCTGTGTTATTCACAGCACTGAGCAGAATGTCTTCACAAACATGCTCAGTGAGAATTGCCTCTTACTCCTTTAAAAGTCCTCCAGGTGGATCACTTATGGGTGCTAGAGTAAAAGTACTCATCTAAAAAAATAGGAGGAGACAATGGGTATATTGGAAAGAGCAAGAGTTTAAGAGTCAGATGGATTTGTGGCTTTGTCACATTCTAGCTTGGTATGTGACAAAACTCCTCTGAGCTTTACTTTTTTTGGTAAAATTCAGTAAAATTGAGTGTTGTTTTGAAGATTAAAGAAGCTAACAAAAGTAAAGTCCCTTGTGTTAAATCAATTTTTTCCCCTATTTTCATCCTTCCTTTTGGTTGGAAGGATAAAGGCATTTAGCTCCTATGAGTGTCATTTGCCACACCCCTGGACTGGGTGTAACATCATCTACTCTTCTGTGACAAATTAGATGGCTTTGAGGTGTCGGGCATCCACTGGGAATCTTAGAACATGCCCCTTGGATAAGGGGAGGACTGCTGAGATCATATATAGTCCATAATACATAATAATCACATAGTTGTACATAGTATGTACATAATAACCACATATATCATACAAATTACATAAACTTTGTAACTAATCCTTGCTTGATATGTTATAGCCTGTAAGGAACTTGCATGTATTTTAAAATTTTTGATATAACTATAGGGAAGAATAGAAAAAATACTTGATATTTTACATGAGTTGAAATATCTGAGAGAAATATCTAATATGATGAATGACAGAATCACATTTAAAACAATATTGGCAGGTAAAATGGTGAGCAGAACAATAAACAATTAGAAATAAAACTTAACTAGATGAAAATAAAATCCTATACGTAGGAGGGAAAAAAATTCAAAATTCTTCACAAGGATCCATTTATCCAACCCATTGTTCAAGCACCTTTCATGTGCCAGGCACTTTTGCAGGCTGTGGAAGTACAATGCTAAATAAGATGAAAACAAAACAAAACAAAAACCCCACAAACAAAGAAAAAAGGTGGAAGAGACACACAGTAAGCAAATTAATGTGAACTATAATTTCAGGTAGTGATATGTATCTCTGTGTTAAAACAAGTAAAGCAAGATAAAAGGCTTGGCTACATGGAGGGGCCAGGGAAGTGATAATTGAGTGGAGGTCTAAAGTGGATGTAGGGAGCAAGGCAAGCAAGAGTCTCTGGGGGAAGACTGAAGGAAGCATCAGAGCCTGGGACAGGGTGGATGGGGATGCAGGATGGATGGAAGGCCAGTCTGGGAAGTGCAGTGAGATAGAGTTGGAGGGAAAAGGGGTACTAGAGAAGATGAGCAAGACTAAATTATATAAACCAGGTAGGGGACTGTAAGGAATCTGGATTTTATTTTGGTATAAAGGGAATATCTTGGGGGGAGTTTGGAGCATAGCAGTGACTTGATTTGACTTGTGTTTTTAAAAGATGATCATTCTGGTTGCTCTGTGGGGCCTTAATTGTGGGTGGACAAGAGTGGAAGCATTTAGATGAATTTCTCTTGACTTTTGTACAAAAGGGCTATGGACTAAATTGTGTCCCCCTCAAATTCATAGGTTGAAGTCCTGACCTCCAATGTGATTGTGTTTGGCGATGGAGCCTTTAACTTAGTAATTAAGATTAGGGCCCTAATCTGATAGGATTATTGTTCTTTTAAGAAGAAAAAGAGTACACACTCCCTTTCCTCACACACATAGAGAAAAAGCCATGTGAGGACACAGTAGGAACGTGGCCATATGCAAGCCTGGAAGAGGGCTCTTACAAGGAACTGAGTGGGGTAGTACCTTAACCTTGGGCTTTCAGCCTCCAGAACTGTGAGAAAATAAATCTGTATTGGGTAAGCCACCTGTTTTCTGATATTTTGCTATGGCACCTGAGCTTATAATACAAAAGCTTTATATGAAAAGCACTTGGGGTGATTTTTTAAATTTGTTTTATTTTGTTGACCCTACTTTAATGCATGAGTACTGCCAGGTGGAACTCCAGAACAACTAGAGCAACTTTGGCCTGCATTGCTCTTGTTTATTTCCACCCAGGCAGAGGACAGGGCCCCTGCACTCTGCACAGGTCAAACCACATCTGAACACCATGCACTCATTGATATCACCTTTCCAGACGATGGAGGAGGGCACTATAACCATATCAGCAGAGGGAAGAGTTTGAGAAATTGCACTCTAGGTAAAGTTTAAGGAACTAAGGTTGTCCCAAATGGAGAGAAGAAGCTTGGAGGTAAATGGAAACGCGCTCACCTTCAGTTTCGGAAGGGTAGCACCAAGGAGAGAAATTTTCAGGCAGTCAGATTTTACCTATGATCTCTTGCACAATTATTTAAAACTGGGAAACATTAGCCCAGAAAGAAATGTTTCCTGTCTCTAAAAGTGACCATTTCAGGCTAGAAATATGTAAGTTTGCCCAGCACAGTGGGTTTCCCTTTCTGAGGAGTCAGACATGCTTCAATACATATGCAAGGCAAAACATAAACTAGAAAAGCACACTGTTTCATGAAACTGGGCACTAACATCATATTTTGGAGATAGCTATACATGTCTCAATATTATGCATGAAATCAAAGTGCACTGCCAGTCTCCAAATATGCTGCATTCTTTATTCATTTGTGCAGTTCTTAATTTGGAAAGTTTGCCCCACAGGCAAACAAATATTCACATTATGGATTTTGATATTGCTCTTCATATCTGTGCAGTAATGAGTCTATTCCTTTTTCAATATTGAAATCATTTTAGGAACAGAATGCAAACAAATGAACTTCCATAAACAAAAGTACATTCTTTTTATGATTATAAATGTAACGCATGTTCATGGTAGAAAATACAGAAGAGTATGTAAAATAAAAACAGTCACCCAGATTCCTATTTCTAAGAGACAATCATGCTAACGTTTTAGTGTATTTAATGCTAGGCTTTTTGCTATGTATTATCATATGCATGTATATATATGTCTATGTAGTTTACATATATAACAACTATGCATACACACATCTCTTTTTAAATTAAAATTGGGGGCAGCCTGGGTGGCTCAGAGGTTTAGCGCCACCTTCGGCCCAGGGCATGATCCTGAAGACGCAGGGTTGAGTCCCAGGTCGAGTCCCTCGTCGAATCCCACGTTGGGCTCCCTCTGCATGGAGCCTGCTTCTCCCTCTGCCTATGTCTCTACCTTTCTGTCACTCTGTTTCTCATGAATAAATAAATAAAATCTTTTATTAAAAAATAAATTAATTAAAATCGGGTCATATAATTTTCACAATAGATAATACATTAAGAGCAATGCTCTATGTAATTAAAGAACTTGAAAATGTGATTTTTTAATGGCCACATCATATTCCATGCATGAATTTACCACAATCACAATAAAGTTCAATATTTGCCCATTGAATATTTATAACATTGCCAACATTATCCAGTGCTATAATCAACATCCTTGTGCAAATACCTCTGTATGCGTCTTTGATGATTTAAGATTATTACAAAGAGTGAAATTAGTGGGTCAATGCCTCTAATTTGTGAATTTCTTTCTTTCTTTCTTTCTTTCTTTCTTTCTTTCTTTCTTTCTTTCTTTCTTTCTTTCTTTCATTTGTGAACTTCTTAATAGAAATTGTCTGTCAGGGGTGCCTGGGTGATTCAGTCAGTTAGGGGTCTGACTCTTGATTTCAGCTCAGGTCATGATCTTGGGGTCATGGGATTGAGCCCTGCACTGGGCTCCCAAGTAGGCAGGAAGTCTGCTTGTCTCCCTGTACCCCTCCCTCTGCTCTCACTCTCTCTCTCATAAATACATAAATTACAAAAAAAAAAAAAAAAGAAAAGAAAAGAAACTGTCAACTCTCTAGAAAGATTGTAGTGGTTTACATTCCATTATGGGTACAGAAGGCATACAATTTCCAGTACTTCCATAAATACAAAACATGTTCTTTAAAAATTAATGTTGCCACTTTTGATAAGCCAAAGTGTACTTTCAGTTTCACTGTAATTTATTTGATTAGCAAGAATTATTTTCTTCCTTTATATGGTTATGTGATTTAACTTCTTTTCTGTTCAGGATTGTCTGTTCAAATTCTCTGCTAATTTTTTTATTGACATTTGTTTCTCTCCTGTTAACTTGTTTTTTTTTTTTTTTCTCCTGTTAACTTGTAAGGGCACTTCAGAATGTAAAGAAATGTGAACTCTTTGTAATGTTTGCCTTTTTTTGATCTCATCATTCTTTTTTTCAATCTAATTTTCACCCTCATTGACTTGCAGGAGGTGTTCCAGAAACACTTTTGGTGAAAACTAAGTATCTTTCCTTTTGTAATTATTTTTCTGTTAAATTTATGCTTAGAACTTTCTTTCCAACCTTACAATTAGATAAATATACAGCTATGTTTTATTCTCATTTTTATGGCATTTAAAAATTTTTCACACATCACATCTTTTATATACAGTGTGAAGCTTGAATGCAACTTATTTATTTTCCCAAATGGTTAATTAGCTGCCTCATACCATTTACTGAGTATTCTTTTCTCCTCACTTATCTGAGATACCACCCAAAATGTATCAATTCATACATTATTGCTGTACTTTTATAATTACTGGAGTTCTATAATAAATGTTATGAATTAATCTCTTGAATGGTATTTATACAAGATTGGCAAAATACTGATTATTTTAATTGAAGCCGGGTAATATGTATGTGAGGGTTTACCATGGGGGCTCTCCAGCTTCTACTTTGTACTTAAAAGTTTCTCTAATAAAATGAGTTTAGGGGCACCTGGGTGACTTAGTCGGTTAAGCATTTGCCTTTGGCTCAGGTCATGATCTCGAGGTCTTGGGACGGAGTCCAGAATTGGGCTCCCTACTCAGCGGGGAGTCTGCTTCTCCCTCTTGCTCTCCCCCTCCCTACTGCTTGTGTTCTCCCTTTCTCTCTCTCAAATAAATAAATGTAATCCTTAAAAAGAAAAAGAAAAAGAAAAGAAAATCCATTTTAGATATGAATCGAACTAAGCAAGACAGGGAATAGCCTTGGAGCTTCCTGCAGAGAGAAGGTCCTTTCTATTGCAGTGCCCAGGAAAGCTCTATGTGCGCCCTGGCTCCTGTGGGATGGGTGGGATTTAAAACTGGGTATTAAGGGGCACCTGGGTGGCTCAGTCTGTTAAAGGTTCAGCTCAGGTCATGATCTCCAGTCCTGGGATGAGCCCTGGGGAGCCTGCTTCTCCCTCTCCTCCAGACCCTCCCCCATCCCACTTGTGCACACTCTCTCTCAAATAAATAAATAAAATCTTTTAAAACATCAGTTTGTTATAGTCGCACAAAGTCTGAATCTTCATATTAGAAATTCTCTTTCTTTCTCAAATTCAATATCCAGTCAATTACCATCAACTCCCAACATAGCCATTAAAACATACACAGTTTCAGCCAGTTCTCTTGTCTTCTCTGGACATTTAGCTTGTGGGCTCACTGCTGCTGCCTGTCCTCTGCCCAGAACTTTCTGCCATGATTTTCCTTCTGCACTGGCATTCTTTCTAGTTCCACCCTGCCGTTCACCCTCAGCCCACCAACTGCTTTTCTCTGGACTCTCTGCTGTATTTTGCCTTGGTTCATGTGCACCCAGCTTCCTCTTCTTGGAAAGCATCTGCCCTCCTCATTCACCTGGCAAACTTGCGTGGCCCTTCAATGCTCAAGGTGGGCACCGGCTTAGGAACCCTGCTTTGGGCCTCCAAGGCACCCCTAGCCCCAGCAAGCCGGTTGCTCTCTGCTTGGGGCTCTCATCATTGAATACACTGTAGTGCGGTTGTTCACACAGCTAGTTTTAACCAGATCCAAGAGTCACATTTATTTGTATACCCTCCATGCCTAGCAAAAGGTCAATGAATGGCTGATATGTAAATAAAAATAAATTAAACGAAATAAATAAATGGAAAATCTGCCTTGTAAACCCACATGAAAAAAACCCCAATTATCCTAAATTAGAATTTAATTGTGGTAATTTTTATGCCTCTCATTTCCCAAGGATGGCTGCCCCTCCAGGTTCTATCCTAATGAGATACAGATTTACCATGAAACTAATGGAGCTTAAACTTCAGGGCCCCTCATTGTGTATACTCCTTCCCAGACCCTAAGAGGAGCCTGGAAACATGTTCACTTGGTCATATGATGTTGTAATATTTGCAAAATACAGACCTCTTCCCTTCCACTTTCTCTCTTGTTGGCTGATGGTAGAGTGAGCATGGGCACTTTTGGGATTCAATGAATGGAAAGTTGAGTAGTTGAGTGTGGAAGGGTCGATTTGTAGGGTTTGCAGTCATTTCTATGGACAGTTAAGTTGTGGTTAGCCGACCCGATAAGGGGACGGCAATTCCCACCCACTCTGATTCATCTGGTCTCATGACACAAAGCTGTCTCACTGGATGTCCTATGGCGACATGAGTGTATCCCAAGGCACCTGGTATATAAGTCATGTGGATACCAGAGAAGAAGCATGGTTTGTAATTTACTATATTAAGAGCTTATTTGTGGAAAATCCTTATCATCAGATGTGTACAATTTGACTAGTCAAAGAGATACTCTTGCCTCTTGAGGATATACTTAAAACATGAAGCATACTATTGTTTTAAATGTTTTTGATGGGAGTGGAGCAGAAGAGAATTTCTCAGAATCCCTGTATTTGCAGGGCGTACCCCTGCAGTGGTTCTGCCACTAGAGACAACCTCTGAGGTATAAGTCAAGGTTTCGTGCATGTCAATGACTGAGCTTGACATTACCACAATGACAACCAGTGATGAAGCTAAACTATCAATAGCTAAACAAATATTTATCAACCATCTTCCAAGACTGAATTAGCATTTTATTCTACCAACAGAAAATGATATTTTTATGAAATTGTCATTTCATGGAGAGGTGATCTGCGATTGTGTAGCCAAGGCTGTAGGAAAAAAGTGTATCAGAAAGTTCAACCTAGGGCTCCCAGGGTGGCTCAGTCAGTTAAGCAGCTGCCTCCGGCTCAAGTCGTGATCCCGGGGTCCTGGAATAGAGCCCCACGTTGGGCTCCCTACTCAGTGGAGTCTGCTTCCCCTCTACCTCTCCTCTCTCCCATTCCCCCTCTCTCTCTCAAATTAAAAAAAAAAATCTTGAAAAAAAAAAAGAAAGTTCAACCTAATATATCATGCCTTTTTTTTTTTTTTAGTATATTGTGGCATAGATAGTACTCGTCAACTCTTTAAAAATATATAACTTGTTTTGGTTTTAAGTAAATGTTCATATTTGTAGTCAATTTTGTGTTTGCATGTATTCTTTTTCTTAAAGATGGCATCCTCAATTTTAAAAGCTGTGAGCCCCTTGAGCTCTGGATCTATATCCTTCGTCCCTTCCCTTCTGCGTTGCTCAACAATTTGTGGCTCTCCCCCTGTAACACCTTCCTCATAATTCTGAGGCTTGCTTTTCCTTTGCAAGCCTTTAGTTTTGAGTTCATGAAGGCCAGTTAAATATTGTCTCCTGGTCGTCCCCTGACTGATTACTTTCTTATCTCTCTGGCTCATTAGAGCCTTTTGGCTTCAGTTTACCTCTTAGATACCACCACTTCTCTCTCTCTACCCAACTTTTTTTACTGCCTGACTTTCACTTAATCCGTCTTACCCTCGCAAGTATTCTTCCTGACACTTCCCCCATTTAATACCCTTTTACGTTTTTGCTATCACTTGTGAGCTAAAATCTCAATTGCCCTCTATATGGACTAGTATAGCAGCCCCCTAAATGGGATCTTTCCCTCCTATCCTCTATAGTTCATTTTATTGGATTGTATTTTGTTTGTGTGATTGGTATATCAATTGTTGGGATTCAGAAAAACCCATTTCTCTATCCATTCAAATCTAGCCCATGGTGTTCATTCTTCCCCACCCCTTGGATGAAATTTCAGGCAGACTTCATAACCTGTCATCATATTCTTGGATAATTAAAGACCCTTACGTCACTTCCTGTCACAAATAGTCTCTTTTATATAATTATTGCACAGACAACTCTAATAACTTTAGTTATATACATAAATGTCTTTCTCTTTATCTACTATCTATCTGGAATTGGCTCATGTAATTGTGATAGTGGAGGATGGCAAATCCAAAATCTACATGGTAGGCCAGCAGATTAGAGACCCTCAGAGGAGTTGATGCTACAGCTGACTCTGAAGCAATCTTGTTCTTTTAAGACCTTCAACTGATTGGATAAGACCCACCCACATCATAAAGGCTAATCTGCTTTACTCAAAGTCTACTGATTTAAACGCTAATTTCATCTAAAAAAAAACAAACACCTTCACAATGACATCTGGACTGGTGTCATACCAAATATCTGGTTACTGTGACCTAGCCAAGTTGACACATAAAATTAACTGTCACAGTAACAAAATATCAATCTTCATACAAAACTGAAATTTTTTTCCTCTCCTGATCTGAAGCCACTGCAAGCTGTTCGGCTGCATTAGGAAGAGGTTGATCTGTTATACCTTCTCCCCAACTCACTAGGCTGTTTCTGACTCAGTGTGAGGAAGGGAGGGGAAGATAAGGGGCATAAATTCTTACTTGACTAATATTTTCTGGGCTTGGCAAGTGGTTAAAACTGGCTGTTGATCCTCAGAGAATCCCCATCAATGAGATGTCTCGTATGTAATTCCCTGATGCAGCCTCCAGCTTCTTCTAGGCATTGGGCCATGATCCCTTCCTCAGCCTCTGGGCATCTGGGCTTCCAGGAGTCCTTCTTCCACTGAAGGCAGCTCTCTTGGGTAGAATTAAGAGGACCCAGTTAGATGTCTTCCCGAAGCCACATCCGGCTCACTGGCCCTGACAACCTCACACCTCAACCTCATTTTAAGGGCTGACAACTCTTTCCTAAAAATAGCAAATCCTCTCCTGACCCCATTATGACCCAGGTAGGGGGATAGGCATTAATAGACACAAACCTAGTTTTGACCACTATCTTTGTAAATCATGCAAAGAGGTGTTTTCAGTAGAATGGCTGTTGTCAGGGCTGGGGAATGGAGGAAATGAGGAAATGGTGGTCAAGTGTACAAACTTCCAGTTATAAGACGAATAATTTGGGGGGCTCTAATGTACAGCCTAGTGACTATATTTAATAATACTGAATTTTATTCTTGAAAGTGGTAAGATGGTAGATCCTTAATGTTCTCAACACACACACACACATAAGTGATAATTATGTAAGATGATGAAAGCGTTCTCTCCTGATTGTCGTAATCTTCTTGCAATTTATATGTGTATCAAATCATCATGTTGTACACTTTAAACTTACACTCTTTTGTATGTCAATTATATCTTAATAAAGCTGAAAAAAGATATATAAAGAGATTTTTAAAAAATAGGTAGGTGCTCTTACACTTCACTTTGGGTTGTGGCATCTGATATCATTAGGCCTGAGCTGAAACAAAGACTATTATCCTTGTTGTATTTCTTAAGGTTATAAGTATTTGGTTCATTTCACTCCCCTGCTCAAAACCCTTCAGTGGCCCCCCCCACTGTTGAGAATTCATTCTGAATTCCCCACCTAACCTGGGATGTGTGGAGGCACTGCTCAGGCATTCTTTGTCCTTCACTCCCCTCCATCACTGGGTACTCCCAACCCTGTCTTCTACTCATTCAATTCCTTAGCCCTCCCAGTGAAAATCCTTTCATTCAAGATATCATCCAAATCCTACTCCTATTATATCCCAGGATACTGCCTATCCAGGTAGTCTTTTAACATACTCACCTTCAGAGTGTCTATTCACAGTATCACACATCTGGCAGAGTAGCATAATGAAGAGAGGAATGGAGACCTGGTTCTTTGCCTACTGGGTATGTGACTTGGAACCATAACTCAGTATCTCCAAATTTCTACTCGTCTCACATGTATAATGATGGAAGTGAGCTATCGGAATGTCGCATGGTTTTTGTGGAGATTAATAAACTAATATGCATACACCTTGCAGGGCTTGGCCTGGCCTTGTGTGGCTATCTGGCTGCACTCTCAGGTTTGTTTGTTATCAAGAGTCTGTGTGCAGGAAGGCAGCAGGGAGCCACACTCTGTGGCAGGTGTTCCGCTTTCTCCATCCTAGCTGCAGCAAGATGGTGATGTTCTTACACACCGAAATGGGGAACAAAAACGTGGAACTGACCATATTTGGCAACCCAGCCCACTTTATCAGTAATATGTATATCCTCATACCTTTCTGAGAATTATTTTTCTTTGTGGTTGGAACCTCTTTCTGAGAAGTGGTCTGTGGTATGTGGGTCTGAGGCCCCTGAAACAGAGAATAGCTATGGACAGGGTCCAACCCCATCTTATAACACAGAGTAGCTGCAGCAGTGCAAGGTGAAGTGGAAACTATTTGTAGGTTTTCTAAAAGAAAGTCAGTTCCTTCTTATTTTGCCTTTTGCTCATATCACAGCACTTTTGCAAAGACCATTTTTTTTTTACCTTTTGAACTGAATTATAATCTTCCAAAGAAGAAAACTCCATTTATTGTAAATGCCAGGCTGCTAACCATAGACTAGATGGTCACCCAGCAACCAGGGACTCTCCCAATATCATGTATGCCTTATCCACATGGTCACCGGGCCTCACTCTTTGACCCAGATGAAGACATGTGGCTTACGATGTCTAGGTTAGTGACTTCCATGAGGCAGACACCTGCATCTTTATCTCCAGGCAGTTAAAATGCATCCTTTGCAAACTCTTGTCAATTGTACCTGAATATCTCTCATGTCTGTCTTCTTCTGTCTCATTTATCACCAACACCCTTGTTCAAGCCACTGCCAACTCTCATCTGGGTTCCTGCAATCACTTCCTAACTGATCCCCTCATAAATATTCTAGACCCATTCATCTCTGTCGAACTATAGGCAGAATGATCTCTGAAAAACAAATCTGGCCACAACGGAAAACAGTGTTGAGATGTCCCCAAAAATTAAACACAGAGTTACCATATGATCCAGCAATTCCACTTCTGGGTAGATATCCAAAAGAATCAAAAGCAGGAATTTGGACAAATATTTGTACAACCATGTTCGTAGTGGCATTTTTTACAACAGTCAAAAAGTGGAAGTAATCCAACTATCCATTGATGGATAGATAAACAATGTGTTATAGTACATACCATGCAATATTATTCTGTCTTAAATAAGGAAATTCTGACATGTGCTTCAACATGGATGAACTCTGAAGACATGCTAACTATAATAAGCCAATTATAAAAGAAAAAATATTTATAATTCCATTTATATGAGTTACTAGAGTAGTCAAATGCATAGAGACAACAAGCAGAGTAACAGTTGCCAGGGGTTTCGGGAAGAGGAGAGTGGGAAATTAGTGTTCACTGGATATGGAATTTTACTTTAGGAAGATGAACAAAGTTCTGGAGATGGATAGTAGTGATACTGCCTCTGAGCCTACTACTGCTGAACTGTACATGTAAAAATGGTTAAAATGGTAAATTTTATATATCATATTTTACTGCAACTAAAAGAAAACATGTGGGGGGGGGCGCAGATTTGATCATGTTACTTGAAAGTCCATCAAAGTATTCCTTCTCAGAATAAAGCTAGAAGTGATGCCTGGGTGGCTCAGTGATTTGGTGTCTGCCTTTGGCCCAGGATGTGATCCTGGTGACCTGGGATCAGGTCCCCAGTCGGGCTCCCTGCGAGGAGGCTGCTTCTCTCTCTGCCTATGTCTCTGTCTCTCTCTCATGGATAAATAAATAAAATCTTAAAAAACAAAACAAGAATCATTAGCTGAGTTGATCGGGCCTTCTATGATCTGACCTCTGTCCATATCTTCCCCACCTTGCCCTTCATCTCTTTGCTCCAACCTTTGGCCTTTTTAACCACCTCAACTAGATTTGCTTCCTTCTACTTAAAGTCTCCCCTCTGCTTGAGATGTCCTTCACGTAGACATAGTGATGTCTTGATAACATAGTAATGGCCTGTTGCTATACAGAACAATGATCATGAATCAGTTCTACCAGTCGATAACTTCCTTTCTGTGAAAAGTCTGGTCTGCAATGATAAGGGGCATGTTGTGTCTCCTATGGGAGAGCAACTTTCTGGGGCTTAGACTTCTAATATAGGAAGTCACTAGCCCTTTATTTTTATATTTCTGCTGTTTTGATAAATCACAAAAAATATATCTTGTCTATACCTAACTATCTGATACTAAAAGATGCCGTTGAGTATTTCAGCCAAAGAACAAAAAGTGAGAACACCTGATTGGCATTCTCAGAAAAATTGGAAAAATGTGAATTAACTAGTGTCTTATGTTATGAGTGGTCAATGAAATAAATACAGTGTTACTGGCGAACCTAGGTGACTCAGCAGTTGAGCATCTGCCTTCAGCCCAGGTTGTGATCCCAGGGTCCTGAGATTGAGTCATGCATCAGGCTCCCTACTCAGCAGGAAGCCTGCTTCTCCCTCTGCCTATGTCTCTGCCTCTCTATCTGTGTCTCTCATGAATAAATAAATAAAATCTTTAAAAACAAAAAACCCAGTGTTACCAAATTTGTCTTTTGGACATCTGTAGAGCTTATATTAAAAAGATTTTTTAAAAAATTATCATACAGAAGATTGACCTTTGTTGGGATGTCAAATTCTCCTCCCTTTATAAGAAAATGCCAAACAATTTTTGCAGAGCGGCTGTACCATTTTGTATCCTCACGAGCAACAAGTGAGAGTTCAGGTTGCTCCATATCCTCACCAGCACTTGATTTTGTCAGTGTTTTAAAAAATGTGTTATACATTCTATAAGATGTGTAGTGATTTCTTTTTTTCTTTTTTCTTTTTTTTTGTGAGTGTAGTGATTTCTAATCATGTTTTTAATTTGCATTATCCTAATGGCAAATGATGCTGAGCATCTCTTCATGTGTTTATTTATCATACTTAAATGCTCTTTGGTGAGAGCTCTGTTCATCTTTTTCCTGTGTTTTATATTGGGTTGTTTCTATTCTTGCTGTTGAGTTTTGAGAGTTTTGAAAAAAAAATATTCTGATTATGAGCCTTTTGTTGGATGTGTGATTTGGAAATGTTTTTGCTATTGTGTAGGTATCTTTTTATTCTCTTTATGGTATTTTACATAGCGCAAAATGTTTATCATTGTTTGTTTTTATTTTTTAAAGATTTATTTATTTTAGGGGAGAGAAGGGGTTGGGGGAGGGACAGGATAATCTCAAGCAGACTCTCTGCTGAGCAAGGAATCCAATGGGAGCTGAGCCAAAACCCAGAGTCTGGAGCTTAACCAACCACACCACCCAGGTGCCCCATAAAATGCTTATTTTTGATAAAATCTAACTTATTGATAACTTTTCTTCTATAGGTTATGCTTTTAACCTAGGTATTTTAAGGTGTCTCTGCTTAACTCCAGGTCATGTAGATTTTGTCCTATGTTTTCTTCTAAATGTTTTATACTTCACACTTAGATTTATGTTATATTTATATTATGTTTTATATTTAGATTTAAAATCTATCCTGAATTAACTTTTTTATGGCATGAAGTTTAGGCAAAGTTTTAGGTTTTTCATATAAACATTTATTGATTCCAAAACCATTTGTTGAAAATACTATCCCTGAGCCATCAATATATTTCTCTTGGATATTTCTAGCTTAATTCTATTATGGTCAGAGAATATACTCTATTAAATTTAAAAAAAATTTTTCAACATTTGTTTTATGACCCAATAATAGTCTCTCTTGATGAATATTCCATGTGTACTTGAAAAGAATGTGTGTTATGTTATCTTTGGGTGGAATGTTCTAGTAATTTTAATTAGATGCACTGAGTTTACGGGGATATTCAGTTTTCCTATATCCATGCTGATGTTCCATCTGCTTGTTTGATTGATGACTGAAGGAGTGTTAAACTTTCCATTTATAATTGTGAATTCGTCCATTCTTCTTTCCACGCTTATCAGTTTTTGCTTCATATATCTTGAGGCTGTGGTGTTAGGTGCATACATATTTCAATTATTACAAGTCTTAATGAATTGACCTTTTCACCAGTATGTTATGTCCTCTTCAGCCCAGGTAATTGCTCTTGTTCTGAAATCTACTTTGTCTAACATTAATAGACACTCCAGCTTTCTTTAGATTCATATATGTAAGATATATCTTTGCCCACCCACTCACCTTTAACCTACTTGTATAAAGAGGGTCTCTTGAAGACAGTATTTGAGTGTTTTTTTTTTTTTTTTTTTTTTCTTTTTAGGTATCCTGACATTCGCCATCTACTATTTGGCATGTTTAGGCCATATACTTTGGGGAGGATGGTTAGAATAGCTGCCTTAAGTTCTAAATTCCAACATCTGTGTGACCTCAGGACTGACATCTGTTAATTATCTTTTCCAGTGTGAATTAAGGCTTTCCTAGTTCTTTGTATGCCGGTTAATTTTGGATTATAGACTGGACATTTCAATTATGATGCTCTGAGGCCTTGGGTCTTGTTTAAATTCTATAGAGAAGGTTGGCTTTGTAGTTATTGTTGGCATTGCTTTGGTAAGCAATCACCAGATGAGGTTTGGGACATAAATTCTGACTTGCTTTCTCTGTGTTCTGGTTTCCACACAGTTCTGTTTTTAAAGTATTTTTGGTGCTACTCAGATCAGTTGTGGTGGCTGGTTTGTGACCCTGTGCTCAGTTCTCAAAGCCTGTGGTATGCTAGCTGTGCACCTACGCAGGTCGGAAGTGTACTCAGTTCATACTCAACTTTATGGAATCGCTCTGCTGATCCTTTCTGCAATTCCACTAACACTTTATTTTTCTGGGATTATTCTTCCCAGTTCTCTGACTAGAAATCTGGGGCTTCAGTTTCCTTACTGTTCCATGAACTTCCTGCAACTATGCCAATGTCCAAGGCCAAGTGGTGGGAAGAAAAAGGGTCAAGGAATATAGAGCTGCAAGTGTTCACCTCACACTCTTGGGACCACAGTCTCTTTGATCAGAGAGATGGTTTCCTTTCCTCAGAGTTTTAGGTGCCTGGCCACTACCATTGCTGTCACCACGCTACCAACTAGCTCTTCCAAAGGAATTACTTGGAGATTGCCATGGAAAGCAGAGACAAAAAGACTCAGGGATTCTCCTTAATTGCTTTGACCTTTTTTCACCCCACATACAAGAAAGGGAAGAGTTCTCTTGATGCTCTTTCTGTCCATCCCTGGTATGTATTTCCAGGGTTCAGGCTGCCTTTGATTCCTGGCTGAATATTAGAGGGAAAAATGATAAATTCACCACTGGTTCAGTGGGACTTTAAAGTCTGATCTTGTTTCCTGTCCACCTGTTACCATCTATGGTTAGAATTCTCGGAACCTCCTCCTCGAGCGCTGTTCAAACTCTGTAGGCTCATTCAACAGGAGAGACAGGGTAGTGTTCTATTCCATCTTCTTTACAACCAGGCCATAGCTTATATCTTAAAGATTTTTTGCATAATTACAAAGTAATACCTATTTGTTGTAGATAATGCAGGATATGCAGATAAGGAAAAGAACTGAAAATGGCCCATAATATTAACATTTTTTATCTGTGTTTTGAGCAAACGTAGATCATGCTATGCCTGTGGCTTTTTTCTTTTCGCTTAACACACTGTGGATGTATTTGCACGGTCACATATGTTCTTCTTCAAAATCATTTCTCACAATTGCATGGCAAGCATTCCTTCACTAAGATGTACCCTCATTTTAAAAAACCAATTTCTTATCATTAAGCATTCAGTTTACACAGCTTTTACATTGGTCACTCTGCACCATAGTGATAAGACGCCATGAGGAAGTGCCTGCAGATGGCTATGGTTGTTTTTTCTCTTTTTTTAAAGCCACAAAGAACTCTTTAAGTCTTCCTTTCACCCTTATTAAAATTCAGGAAAGATTGTCATGGAATTTGTACTGTATCTCAGAAACAAATCATAACAATTTCATAAGGTGGCTGTAGGCTGCCCGGAGTATAGATTATTATTTCGGTATGATTTGATAAATGGGAAAATGTATATGAAAAACTTCAGCACATGTTTAGAAGGCTCTCAGTCAAGCCTACCTGTCCTGCTGACACTATTAGAGAACTGGCTATAGTTGGCCACTGAAATAATAATGCCAGGTAAGGTTACAAAAGCATACGTCCGTACATCATCATCCACACATATATGTATCTCTGCATGTGTACGGACACACGTGTGTGTGCTTATATCGCAGTGACTTCACCTGTGATAGTCCATCAGGCCTGAATCTTGAAATTCTCTAAGGTGTTTTAAGGCTTAGTGAAAACCCCAAGGACATGTTGTAGAATAATATATGATATTTAAGTATAAAAGAATGGAGAAAGCAAAGAATTCTATAAAAACTGTGGATCTCACAAAAAAATATGAAACACTCTATGAAGTTAATCCACACAAAACCTAATGCCCTGAAAATAAATGGGCCAGGAGTTGAGGTTTGACAGTAATAAAAATAATCATTGTAATAACTGACATTTAAAGAGTATTTATTTTGTATCGAACTCAGTGCTAACCTTTTAACAGTTTAAAATCAGTCTTATTATTTTTCCAGCAAGGACACAGAACTTTAGAAGCATGAAATAACCTGCCCAGAGTCCCGCAGCTATTAAGTTGAGTACAGAATTTGAACCTGGGTCTTTCTCACCTTGGGGCCCTGTTTTATTCCATCTGTTTTCTCTTCCCTGACTTCCCTGCTCCAACCCAGAATTTCCCTAACCATGGTCATTTGATCTCACCTCAGTTTTGGTTTCTAGATTCTGTTTCATTATGTCTCACTTGGGGAGGTATCTTTATGGAGTGACTATATATATATATATATATATATATATGCAATATTATATATACATATATATGTAATATTATATATACATATATATATATTGAATATATATGTAAATATATTAAATATGTAAATATATTTATATATATTTTAAAGATATTTCTGGATTTTTCCCTCCTTTTGCTATAGAAACTGAAAACAGTTTCAACAAGTAAAGCAACTCTGAGTATGCGATATAGATAAAGGAAAACATTTGCCATACCATTTACCTCTTTCCCTCTTTCCTGCACAATGGGGAGAATCCTGCTTCGGCTTCAGAGCTCCTGTCCCTCTGCATCTGCCCTGGGTGATGAGGAGACCTGCAGCCTGGCCCCTGGGCTTTGGTTGAGCTGAATCAGAACAATGGTGGAAAAAACCTAAAGTCAGAAAAGCAATGCTAGAAGTTGCTCTGGAAAGAACTGACAATTACTTGTGAGAAAATAAAAAATAAATGAAAGTGGGAGGAAAGCTGCAAGGGGAGGGCAACACAATTGTAGAGGAATGAATGAGGGGGCCCAGAGACGGAATCTCTGGGGAGCTTGGGAAAAAGAGGCAGGGAAACTTGGAGGTGACCCATGGAAGATACAGATATGAGGAGTAAGATGTAACAGGCAGCAGCGGAGCGAGCGGAGTTACTGTGCTCATTCTCCAGGTCTCCTTACAGATCCACCCAAAGATGGAAGGAATGTCTGGCAGCATTTTCATGGTTGATCTGTGCTTCTGCAAAAGTGACCCATGGTCAGGTCTGAGCTGCCCGGGGCTGCGTTGCAAATGTGCATTACAAACCACTTTTTAAAGGAGTGCTTTAGTTTACACAATTGTTTAGTGTGTATTATTTGAGATTCAGTTTTACCTTTTAAAAAAAAAAATTGGATTCTGAAATCTTGATTGTCAGCTTAAAATCTCCCCCCTGGGACCTCTATAGTTCTCATGGACAGATCTCCCTATATGCTGGGAAGAGAAGGCCATGTATGAAATGAATAAATCCTCCGAAGATCAGAGGGTTTGTTTTTATGTAATTCTCTTGAAAATAGAAGGCTTCTTTAAATGATTTATGGAACCCCTTTAGTGTATTTAAAATTAATACAATTAAGTAGCTCTATTGAAATGAATAATTAGCATTTACAATGGAAATGTCAGACTTTCTAATATGGCATGCTAATTGTTGAGCAACTACTATATGCCAGGAATCAGGCCACATGCCTGGAATACAGTGATAAACTTAGAAAATAATCTCTGCTCTCAGGCTCACAGTCTGGGAGGGAAACAGGCTGGGGAATGACTGGCAGGCCTCTCAGCTCGCTTAGCCCTCAGATAGATTCATGCACACAGCAATGTACCCTGTTCTGTGCTGATGCACTCCTAATAAACTCCACAGCTGTAACATTTCTAACAATGGCTTACTGAATAAAAAGGAGCCGGCATAGAGTTTCAGACTTACAGATACAATTACCTTCCCAAAGGAATTTCTATGTGGAAAAGGTTGTTGCAGCCATAACCATAGAGTTTTAAACCTAAACAGCATCTAGCAAGTGCATCCTTTGTATATTGATAGTCAGGGAAATACACCTCATGGGCCTGAAGTAAGGCCATTACCCGTCCGGCCATTCCTTGCCCTAATACCTTGTCCCTTGGCATACTCTTAGATGTCTGATGCTCCAGGTGACCAGAGTCGTCTTATCGCTGGCATAACTGAATGCATTATGTCTTCGCTTTTCATAAACATGGGAGGAACAAATATTTAATAAACAAATGAATTTGAGCTTCGGTTGAAATATTGCCTTCTTGATGAAACTACCTCCTCCAGGCAAGAAAGTTGCTCCTTCTCCTGTGTTCCCACTGTACCTGGCTATATCAGTGGTAGAGCCATGATACCTGAATATATGGAATTTTATATACTTGACTTTTAGGCTGCTTGGGCTGCTGAAATGAAATGCTATAGACTAGGGGGCTCAATCAACAGATAGTTATTTTTCACCATTCTGGAGAGTCCTGGAGGCTAGATGTTCAAGATCAAGATGGCAGCATGATTGGGTTCTGATGAGGACCCTTCATGGCTTGTAGGCAGCCATCGCCTCTCTATGGCAGAGAGGGAGTTCCCTCTGGACTCTTCCCATCATGAGGGCCTCATCTTCAGGAATTCATCTAAACCAAATCACCTCCCAATGACCCCACTTCCAAATACAATCACAAAGAGGGTTAGGGCTCCCGAATATGAATTTGAGGAGGACACAGTCTATACTCACCTGTTCATACCACTATATGGTCAGTTCTTCATGTACTGTGGATGTTTCCTATTTATCTCTGAACCCTGAGTAGCCACACTGAGATATGTAAATAATTGAATATTTACAGAAATATGGCATCATGGCTCCTTACAAATATGTTCAGATAAATATGACTTCATCTTCATAAATGATCAGGTAAATATCATCTCACCCTACAAATCAAATGCTGTCAGAAAATTAAAAAGGAAGAAAGCTTAAGATTTTGATGTAAGAGTGAAAACATTTCATTTTTTGTTGTTGTTGTACAAGTAAAATGCTCAGTAAATTTTAAGTCAGCAAGTTACAAATTCCAAGGGCCTAATTTCTAAATCTCCTAAGATTCTAGACATTAAAGAATGCATTTTATAAGTTCTATCTCACAAAGTCTCCAGAACATCCGTTGGTGACATTATCTCTAATCACAGTTTTGGAGACCAAAACACAGAGAGGCTGCATCAGTGGTCGAGAGGCACAGAGGGATTTAACTGATATGCAGAGATTAGAAGGTATAATTCTAAGTGTTTAATCCTCTATTCTGCTCCCTGGCTTTCCACAGGCTTCAGAGAGCTAAGAACAGTTTGGAGAAGGTGACCGGGTTGGAAATGCAGGGAGAGGCAGTTTAAGCCACTGTCTTGTCATCTTCTGCTCAATCTCACAGCAAATGGCCAGCAAGTAACAAGGTGGTGGCTCTCTGCTCCTGCATCTTGTTAAATTCTGATGGGTGCAGAGTGAAGGCTGTGCTCTGGCACATGGAGGCTGTAAGCATCTGGGGGAAGGACAGTGAAATAATTGCTAGAGAGGGGCAGTGCTAGGAGTCCTGGGCTGGGGGTGAAGTGAAAATAAATATACTTTCAGCTCAAAGACTGAAAGAGGAGAGGAGATTGCAATCAATTCTAGAATAAGCCTCAGTGAACCCATTTCAGCACAGATCTTTCAGATGAGAGCAGTAGCCTCCCAGGAGGCCAAATTATAGGAGAGTCTCCAGGGAAATGTGAACAATATGGGGTTAGGGCCTCTGAACACCCCAGTCAATGGGAATCTGGGCAGGAGGGGACCTAGCCAGCTCCCCTCTTGCTCTTGAGGAGCTGCAATCAATTCTTATATCTATATAGCCCCTCACGGCTCCCAACAGATATCCTTATATGGTATTCATTTATCCTCACCATGGCCTGGCCATGTAGGTGTCACCACTCTCATTTAACAAAGAAACAGTGAGAGAGATTTGAATGATTTGAGTTAGCAAATACAAGCAGGAAGCTAGGTGTTGAGCTCAGACATTCTGGCTCACTGTCCTTTGGACTGGACTTGGCAAAGGGATGTGCTAAGTCTTAACATGCTGGGCTGTGCAAGATGTTTTTACATTTGGCTGATTCCAAACAGGAGTGGATGGGGACCTGAGCTCAGCTCATTAAATCATCCATTCAAATTATAATCTGGTGTGTGCGGTCGCCAGCCTAGAGGCTGGGGATGCAACAATGAACCACACAGATGTGATCTGTGCCGTGGTGGATCAGTGCTACATTCCCAATTCAAAAGAATACAGTGAGCTGGAAGGCAGCTGGCACAGTACTGTCCTACTCCCTGAAATTCCAGAATAGAGGAATTTGGTGTGTAGCTGCTGAGGTCTGAATGGCTATAGTTCTAAGTAACAAGATGGGCTCTTGGGAGCTAGCCAAGGAAGCTTCCCTGGAAGCACAGTATCCCTCCAGTTCCCATTCATTCCCCATAATCCCCTCCAGGGTGCTCAATCTGCCCAGAACCAGAGGCATAGGGGAGGCTCCCATAGCTTTTTGCCACAAAAAAAAACTGAGGACACCTGCTGTGGCCGATTGCTTTGCCTTTGCTGTGGAGTGGTGATGAGTTATGAGCCGTGACGCCACAGTTCACAGGTGGCCCATCTGGTTCCATGTGATGAGCTGAATTCATATTTCAGAATTTCAGGATGAAATCACAAAGCTGTCCCCATGTTGCATCTTCTCAAACATCACCAGACAGCAACATCTTAGTGGCCACAGAACAGTGCCAAATTTCTTATTGCTATTTTTCTAAATTGTAAGAAAAAATATGTATTAAAACAAATACATATGTGCAAATGAGAATTTTCAGCTTAGGACTACCTTGTCTGGGAAAGAAAATTAGAGCCTTGGGACTTAGAATTACTGCATCTAACCTTGGCAACTTGGATGATGAGGTTGAGGAAGAGAGCTCTAGATATAAAGTGTGTTTTTTTATTTTTTTATTTATTTTTAAATATTTTATTTGTTTATTCATGAGAGACACACAGGTAGAGGCAGAGACACAGGCAGAGAGAGAAGCAGGCTTCATGCAGGGAGCCTGATGTGGGACTTGATCCCGGGTCCCCAGGATCATGCCCCAGGCTGAAGGTGGTACTAAACCGCCGAGCCACCTAGGCTGCCCACAAAGTGTGTTTTAAAATAAAAACCCCTCTAAATTACTTGACCCTGTCTCCATGAGTATTCTTGCAGGAAGTTACTGGTGTGGGCATATAACAAAAGAGCCAACCAATGGCAAGTACATGGCTACCATGACTTGGAGCTGCCATGATTGAACCCGACTTGAAAGGAGAGAGCAGTTTTCTCTTTTGTCGTCATAGCCAGAGACAGTGCAGTGGTAAAGTGGCAATTCAGGGGAAACCCTGATCAATGAAGGCCTTTCCTTCAGTGGGCAGGGATCACACCACACCTAGCTTCTGAATCCTTCATGTTTTGTGTGTAAACTACCAGACATGAGTGGTTCTTAGACTTTAGTGTGCCCTGCATCAGCATCACTAGAGGGCTGGTTGAAATACAGTTGATTGGCTCTGTGAGGGAGTTTTTGATTCAGTAGGTCTAGTAGGGGGCCTAAGAAAATGCGTTCAACAAAATTCCAGGAGGTGGTGATGCTGCTGGTCAGGGGACCACACACTGAGAACTGCTGATTTCATTTGTTAATAAGAGGACAAGAGTGGCATGGGAGTGGTTGGGCTGCCTACTTCAAGAAGGACATTGATTGACAAGAAGAGCAACTAGGGCAGAAAATCAAGCAACTCCTGGTCTAATGGGGCAGGATGTTTGGTTCTGTCTTCTTGAAGTTGTGGGAACCAAGACTTGAGATAGGGCAAGGCTAAAGGACTGGGAGTTATTATGTTGGTAAAGACTCTAGAGTGTTAAGATTTTCTCTCAAGTTGGATGGGATCCAGTAAGCTGCAGGGAGTATGTCATTTGAATGTTCAAAGAATTTTTTTGTATATGATATAAATCCAATTTCTCATTCTTCAGGTGGATATCTTGTTTTCTCAACACCATTTGTTGAAGAGACTATCTTCTCCCTGTTGTGTGTTCTTAAAAATTGTAACTATGAGGTAACTATGATATGTTAATTAGCTTGATTATGACAACCATTTCACAATGTCTATGCACATCAAAATATCATATTGCATGCCTCAAATGCAATGTTTATTTGTCAAGTTGTATCTCAATTAAACTGGAAAACAAGATAATTGTATTCTTGTATTATTTGAGTAAAAAAATCATTAATAATTCAAAAAGAATATAAACTGACTTCATTTTGTTTCTTAAACTGGTTGAATGAGATACACTGACTAAAAAATAAAATAGCATATTTGTCAATGGGTACAGGTGTATAAATTTATTTTTTTCAGAGCACTCAATGATTTTTATTAATTTATAAACACAAATCAGGTCGTTTTAAATTCTTTAGAGTTGTATACCATTTGAAGTAAACTTATATATAAATTAGTTTCCTCCCCCTTTATAAAGATTGTATTTATTTACTTGACAGAGTGAGAGCGAGAGCGAGAGAGAGAATGAAAGAGAAAGCACAAGCAGAGAAACAGCAGAGGGAGCTGCAGAGAGAGAAGCAGACTCCCCGCTGAGCAGGGCTCAATCCCAGGATCCCAGGATCATGACCTGAGCCGAAGGCAGATGCTTAACCCGACAAGAGCCCTGAGTTTTCCCTTTTAATGCAAAACAACAGTTTTCTGTCTATAGAATAAATATCCACGTTTCCATGTTCCCTTTTATTCTATTTTTCAAAAGATGGAAATTTTATTCTCTATTTCCTCCTATTATTAGAATAGGTCATCAATTATTATGAGATTTTAAAAGCTGGCAGTTAATACTGTATGTATTCTGTAATTTGTAAAAAATAATAATAATAATAAGTTAGGTAAGCTATCCAACCTCTGGATTTTCCATCTTATAACCCAGTCTGGCAGGAGAAAAAAATTTTCCTATTTCATTTTTCATCAGTTACTCAGTGAAGACTTACATTGACATCTAAGACTTCTTTTCAAATCTTAAAAAAAGAAATTTTCAATTTACCAAAGAATTGTGAATAGTTCAGAGATTTCTCCATGTACTCATCACCCAGCTTCCCCAAATGTTAACAGTGCCATCTCCCTAAAAATTCCCTTGTGAGGGCCATTTGTAGACAACTTGTGTCTCATTTCATGGTTGTCAACCACTGTCCTGCTTCCCATACCAATAATTCTGCCTTTTTCACAGTATCATATAAATGGAATCGCTTTTGAATCTGGCTTTTTTTTTTTTTTAGATTTTATTTATTTATTTAAGAAAGAGAGAGCACAAGAGAGCACAAGCAGAGAGGAGGGGCAATGGGAGAGGGAGAAACAGACTCCTCCCTGAGCGGGGAACCCAGTGCAGGACTTGATCCATGATCTGAGCTGAAGGTAGACACTTAACCAACTGAGCCACCCAGGCACCCGAATCTGGCTTCTTTGACTTAGCAGAATGTTTTTATGTTGTTGTTGTTGTTTTTTTAAGATTTTATTTATTTATTCATGAGAGACACATAGAGAGAGAGGCAGAGACACAGACAGAGGGAAAAACAGGCTCCATGCAGGGAGCCCTGGGCCGAAGGCAGGAGCTAAACCACTGAGCCACCTAGGGATTCCTGTTTTTATGGTTCTTTCAAGTTATTATGTGTATCAATAGTTCATTCTTTTTTTATTATTCAATAGATGTACCAGTATTTATTTATTCACTAACCTGTTGAAGGGCATCTGGGTTGTATTCAATTTTTAGTGATTATAAATAAACTCACTATAAATATTTGTGTGCAGATTATAGTCCGAATATGTTTTCACTTCACTTGAGTAAATACCTAGGAAAGCCAATGCTGGGTTATATGGCAAGTATATGTTTAACTTTATAGAAAACTGCCAAATTCTTTTCCAGTGTGGCTGTATTATTTGATGTTTCCCTCAGCAATGAATGAGAGGCTCCGTATCCTCCTTAACACTTGCTAGTGTCAATTATCTTTATCTTCGTATTTCTGGTACGTTTGTATTGCTATCTCATTGTTGTTTTAAGTTTCACTTTTCTTGTGCCTAAGATGTTGGGCATCTTTTCAAGTATTTGTCTTCTGTTACGTCTTCAGTCAAGTGTCCATTTGGGTCTTTTGCCCATTTTAAACTGGGATCTCTGTTTTCCTACTGTTAAAGTTTGAGTTCTTAATATATAGTTGATTTGCCAGTCATTTGTCAGATAGGTGACTTGGAAATATTTTGTCTATTGTGTGGGTTGTCTTTTCATTCTTATAATGCTATCTTTTGTGGAGCAAAATATTTATTTTTTTTAAAGATTTTGTCTCTTTATCCAACAGAGAGAGAGAGAGAGAGAGAGCATAGCAGGGGGAGCAGCAGAGGGAGAGGGAGAAGCAGGCTCCCCACTGAGCAGGGAGCCCAACGTGGGGCTCAATCCCAGGACCCCAGAATCATTGACCTGAGCTGAAGGCAGACACTTAACTGACTCTGACTGAGCCACCCAGGCATCCCACAAAGTATTTTATTTTGATAAAGTTCAATTTCTCTCTCTCTCTCTCTATATATATATAGATGTATATATGTGTGTATATATGTGTATATATATATGTTTACACTTATACACACACATAGATATATATATGTGTGTAGATATAGGTATAGATCATGTTTTTGGCATCCTATCTAAGTGCTCATTGTCAAAAACAAAAGACACGTAGATTTTCACCTGTATTTTCTCATATAAATTTTATAGTCTTACGTTTTACCTTTATATCTTTGATCTACTTTTAGTGAATTTCTGTAAAAGTGTGAGGTATGCCTCAAGGCTCTAATTTTGCATATAAGTATCCAATTCTCCCAGCCCTGTTTATTGAAAAGCCTATCTTTTCTTCATTGAATTGCCTTTGTGCCTGTGTCAAAAGTCAGTTGACCAGGCATCCAGTTTTAGTTCAGAGATGGTCAGAACTGAATCCACAGCTGGAAGGAACATTGCTCCAATCCTACAACAAGAAAGAGATGGCCAAACGAAAAATCAGCAACTTTTTCTTGAAACTATCAGAGAACTGAGATCACAAAGTAGACAACTAAAATTGAACTTCGTACAGATACAGGTGCCTACAGAGAGAAATACCCCCTGAGCAAAGCTTTTACCTGGAAAGCCAGCTGCTACATGAACTGATAAGGAGATTAAACTAGAAATTTTAAGCAAACTATTAAATCTTTAGCATGGAGGAAGCCTAGGTGGCTCGGTGGTTGAATGTCTGCCTTTGGCTCAGGGCATGTGGGATCAAGTCCTGCATCGGCTCCCCACAGGGAGCCTGCTTCTCGCTCTACCTATATCTCTGCCTCTCTCTCTGTGTCTCTCATGAATAAATAAATAAATAAAATCTTAAAAAAAAATACTTAGCATGGGCTAGAGTAAAAGTATGCAGCCCTTAGGGGCAAAAGACCTACAGGTGTTCTCACCTTTTCAATGGCCTTTCCTCCAGGAACTCACAGGGAAGATAAAGTAGAAGTTGATGGAAGCTCCCTATTACCTCCTCAACTGTGGGGAGGAGAAAAAGCAGTAGCTACTGTGAAAGACACCCAGGCTCATTACCCCAGAATAAAAGAATTCATCTGGAAGGTTATTGAGACTTGCAGATAGGGCTCTGGTGGAAGCTCATTGCAACTTGGGAAGGAGTGGGATAGAGCTGACCACTAAAACTCTGCACAGACTCATCTTTCTACACCCTTAATAATAAACAAGGACTGGGCACCTGGGTGGCTCAGTCAGTTAGGTGCCTGACTCTTGATTTTGGGTCGGGTCATGATCTCAGAGTTGTGAGATCAAGCCCCAAATGAGATGTGTGGGACTCTTCACTGGGCATGGAATCTGCTTAAAATTCACTATCTCCCTATCTGTCTGCCCCTGCCCCCCCCCAAAAAAAATCAATTGACTATATTCATGTGGGTCTATTTTGGGGCTATTCTGTTCTATTGATCTTCATGTCTAGCCTTTTGCCACTGTCTTTATACCTTTATAGTAAGTCTTGAAACTGGGTAGCATAAATCCTCTGATTTTGTTCTCTTCCAGAATTGTTTTGTTGTTCTAGTACTTTTTGCCTTGCCATATAAATTTTAGAGTTAGCTTATTGATACCTACACAAAAAAGCTTGCTAGGATTTTCAGAAAAACTTACATCTTTACCATGTTGAGTATTCCAATCCAGGAATATGTTACTTTAGATCTTTCTTTATTTCATCAGTATTTTATAGTTTTTGAATATAGCTCCTGAGCTTATTTTGTTAGATTTAAATATAAGTATTTCATTGGGGTGTTTGTGTGGGAGTATGCTATTATGAATGATATTGTCTTTTATATTTCTTTTTTTTAAAGATTTTATTTATTTATAAATATTATTTATATTATATATAATTATTCTTCATGAGAGAGAGGCAGAGACACAGGCAGAGGGAGAAGCAGGTTCTCTGCAGGGAGCCTGATGCGGGACTTGATCCCAGGACTTCGGGATCATGATGGATCACGACCTGAGCCGAAGGTAGACGCTCAACCACTGAGCCACCCAGTGGTTGCCAAGCAGGTGCCACATCTCTTAAATTTCAAAATCCAATTGTTAATTTCTGTTATCTAGAAAATGATTGATTTTTATAATTCTTAAACCTTGTTAAACTAATGTATTAGTACCAGAAGCATTTTAGAAGATTATTTGGGAAGATAATCAATCATGTTTTCTGTAAATAGAGATAGTTTTTTAAAAACTATTTTATTTCTTTATTTATTTGAAAGAGAGAGACAGAGACAGAGAGCAAGAGAGAGAGCTCTAGCCCAGGGGTGAGTGGCTGGCGGAGGGAGAGGGACAAGAGACTCCTTGCTGAGCAGGGAGCCCAACTCAGGAATCAATCCCAAGACCTTGAATCATGCATGACCTCCGCCAAAGGCAGACACTTAACCAACTGAGCCATCCAGGTGCCCCTAAATAGAGATAGTTTTACTTCCTCTTTTCTAATCTGTATTTCATTTTATATTCTTATCACACTGTCTTGGACTTTGTATAAGATATTGAATGGGAGTGATAACAGAGAATGTCTTTGGTATGTTCCTAGTCTTAATGTTGAAATGGTGAATTCCCTCTCCATTACATAAGGAACTATTTTTGGAAATACGTAAGTCATTTTTATAGTATAACATTGATATTGATTTTAAAGTGATCTTGTAGGAGAAAGCACATAATTTTTCTATATAAGTATAGTATATCATAACTTGGGACCAGTTAAAAATCTTAAATTGTAAATATGCATTAATATTCTGCTAATCCAGGATAAAGAAAAAAATGCTGTAGTTATGAAGAAACACATGGAGTCACTGGATACTGACGTATAGCAGACAACAAATAATTACAAATCAGGGCACTTAGACCAGCCCTACATAGTGTATATGAGCTGGCAGAGAGGGCTATTGTCTTGGGCAGCTCCTGTATAACCTGCAAAGTCTTTCCAAGTATGGGAAAGCTCTTACCAGATTGAAGCCCGTGCACTGTGAAGTATATACCTGCTGCTTGGGGGTATATTAGGCCACCACAATAGTCTGGTAAAGGTCGGTAGTAATTTATCTCCCTTCCTTGGCAGAGCCACATGATTCTCCTGCCCAATTCTCTCAGAAGTAATTGAATCTGGTGTTCAATAGAAGGTTTGGAGCTGCCATTAGCCAGGATGATCAGAAATGTGTTGGCACCTGGCATTTAGCTTCCACTGGTAGGACAAATTGGCAGGGTGAGTGATTTTCCATGTAAGCAAATGGAAGAATAAGAAAGAAGCAACTATTATTTGTATTTTGTCCTTCTTTGGGGGAATAATTCAGATCATTTGCTTCTTTCTCATTCTTTTTGGTATTTTTTTGAATTATTCCAACAAGTCTGCTTCATTTTTATAATTAAAAGATAAACTAAAAAAAAAAAACAATTTGCCTTGAAAAATTTGTGGATAACAATCAGAGTATACCCCTGCCCCGAATAGTCCCACATACAAAAGAAATGTAGCTTGTTCTCGTGGACTTGGAAATCTCATTTGACTTTTGTGTTTATTTCCTAATTTATTAATCTTCAATTTCCAATTTTTAGCTCTACTTGGGTGAATGAAGGGAATACCCAAATATTGGCTTAGATTTATGCTGATTCAATGTGGGTCCAGACTGGTATATAATGGGCAGATTTCTGCTGTCTTCCAGTGATTGGAAGAGAGAATCTAGAATCTAGAATTTCTTCTCATGCTGAGATAATCTTCTATTCCTGTATATAAGCATATAGACTTGCAGGTCTGGAGAGCTGTATGACTTGTTCAGATTCCGAAGGATTCTTACAATAGATTTCTAACATAGATCCCCAAATTTACTCTGTAATATGGATTTTGAAATTCGTATTCCACTAATAGTTTAAATGCTTTTAAAAATAAAAACATTTATATTCCCATAATAACCTCTATTAATTATCAGCATTTATGTTCAAATATGACTTATTCCTGCAGTTAAAATTTAAATTACATGATTTATAAGTTCATCTTTTCTCTGAATCTCTCCAAAAAAAGTTATTTCTGAGTCAGTCTAGAACTTTCTCTGTCACCTTCACTTTGTTTCCTTTTTCCTGCCACATGCTTCTCTCAGTTTAGTTGGACAAAGTGAATATTCCCCTTGTGGGAGGTCTTGTCATTCTTTCGACTGTTGCTCAGGACCTCCTTCTTATGTGTTGGAAATTCCCTAGTTGGAATCTTATTTGGAGGCAGTTTCCTTCCACTGTAAATGTCCAAGGGTCAGATACTTTCCAATCCCTGGCAAGTAGTTAGGACATCTCATGAGACTCAGATTGCATTAGTCAAATGCATTCACCCACAACTTTTAATAGGAACCTAGTTAGTGGTACACAGTAAAGAACCCATTTTACTAATGGCAGTAGTACCACCGGGGTCAGTGTCCAGCATGTATGATCAGTAGAGGCATCAGGGCAGGCTTTGCCATCCTGGGTTCAATGCAAGCTCTGATCTGTTTTCCAAACTTGCTTCTCCTGTCATCCTGGCAGTTTGTGAGCTATACACAAGGCACTGAGAAAAGGTACCTGCCTCGAGAGGGAGCTTGCTTAGGGAGAAGTCCTACCATGATGAGCAATTTTGCCTCCATGTCCAGCCTATCTAAGACCCAAGTCAGGGGAAGCATCCTCCTCCTTCCTCTTCATCTCTATCACATTGCCTGTAGGTCCCCAGTCTGGGGACTGGGGTCCTGCACAGCCCCTCCGCCAGCCTGCGTTCCCCTTTGTTGGCTCACCACCAGATCCTTTTAGGAGATGTTTAGAATTTATGTTTATAATATTGTCAGTTAACTCAAAAAAGTTGGGTGAAAAGGAAATAACTTAAGAAGTTTTTTTATTATTCTCAGGTTGATGGCAATATGATGATTACGTTTTCCTGAGTTTTAGAAGAAAGTTGTTTTATAAGTCTTCTCCACTGAAAGCATCTGCCCATCTTTCTCTAACAGTTTGAACCACATCACTCAAAGTCAGTGGGCAATATATAAAACTTTTCAATAAGTCTCTTCCTACCCCCATCCAAATAAATAAACAGAATATATGGCATTTCCATCAAAGGCAGCAGGACAAGACATCCCATTTCATGCTTCAGCAATCTGACTAAGGAAACAAATATAGATTTTTCTTCCAAATGCCTTCAGGTTATAAGGCAAGTTGATTAAGGCCTCCCTTTAAGCCCCACCAGAGAAATAAATGGATGATGGAGTTTGCTTACCCTTAAAGAGAAAGAGGTCATGTCTAATATTGACTCTCCTAACCAGTCTGACATGAAGCATATTTCTCACAGATGTGGCACTGCAACCCATCTTGATTGCAGGAGAGATGAAAGCCATATGGATTTTAGTTTCCTGTTGGCTGAAAATAAATTAAATCATGTTCCTTTCTCCTCTTTACCACCCCTTTGTGGATTCAATCTCCATGTAGACATGTCTGATATTTTTTTTTAGGAAGGAGTTAATAAATTGCTTTTCTTTTTCTTTTATCAACCTGATATGATTCTTGCCATTCCTCCCACCCTCCCATGCCTATGCTGTAATACAGAGGATAAAGGACGAGGGGACAGTTATGGATTGTGATATTAATGTAACCTTTGAGAGTCTGTAGGAGAGCTGATCATAAATCTGCATGGTCCATGGGTCAGAATTTTTCCCTGAAACTCCCCAAGTGTAGTGGTGTTCTTAACAAAGAGACTTATTTTTGCAGGTTTTGAGTAGGATATTATATTAGTTAAGGTAAAGCTAGCTATTGTAGCAAATGAAATCTAATGCCTGAGTAGCTTAACACAAAAAGAAGTTTATGTTTCACTCATGTAGAGTTTGTTGAGAGATGGGGAATGGAGTTGAGGTTGGGAGGGTTTGGGTAGAGTGGATTCTGCTTCATTAAGTCACTTAAAAATCCAGACAAACGAAGGCCCTGCTCTTCTCAACATGTGACTTTCAAAGCCGCCATGGGTGTTCACTTCCATCCTGGGTATAGGAGAAAGACAGATGGAGGAAGATAGGAAAAGACAACCCAAGGGAGGGAGGGAGGCCAGAAGAGAGATAGAAGAGAGTTGAAGGGTAGGTTTTATGCACCAGGTCTGGAGGTGGAGTGCATATCTCTGTACCCATTTTATTGGTCAAACACTGTTGCATAACTCGGAGATCTGGGAAATATTGGGTAGCTATGGGTGAAGGAACAAAGGGCTAGCTAACCTCTTGGGGGGATTAGAATTTTCATCTGAGATCATTTTGGGATTTAGGACCCAGATAATCATTATTAGATTGTACTGTTCATAGTATATGTTTTATCTTTCATGAATATTTTTTAAGATATATTTATTTATTTAAGTAATCTCTACAACCACTGTGGAGCTCGAACTCACAACTCCAAGATCGAGAGTTGCATGCCTTACCACCTGAGCCATCCAGCCACCCTTTTCATCAATATTTCTGTTGGTTTCATCTCACGGTCATGTCTTTCACCATATTATATAGAAGCATTTTAACTTCTTCCTATACTTCCAGCTTTTTTCCACTAGACTGCCCTATTTCTGTGCTCATAACTTAAATTAATCTTCCAATCAGATGGACTATACCCTGAAGTAATTTTTTTCCCCAGGCAGATTATACGAGTGTGTTTTCTAAGCCCTTACATGTCTGAGATGTTTTTTTTCCTGTTGTCTAGACAACTTGACTGTGTCAAGTGTTATACAATGAGGATGATGGCTGATTCTCATATATGGGCAATCTAACACATGCAATAATTTCACTTGTCGTGAACTGACAAGAATAAAGAAATTTCCATGCTTCTTCCTTTAAGTGTCGCCAGCAGTTTCTCCTTTCAGAAGAATAACTGACGAAGAAAAAAAAATCCCCAGAGAAGGAATATTTACCAAAGGCGAGACTGATCTCCTTATGTTGAAAATTCCAGAAAATCCTGCATCTTATAGAATTGTTGAAAGCATGACACTGCGTATTATTAAATTGTTATTCACTATTCTCAGAGCCTATCAGTTGTTAATATACCTTGTAGAAACATCTTATCAAGACTTGTTAGTCACTAAAAACATTCACCCAAGAAAGCTTTGCTCCCACTTGAGTAAAAAGATGTTTTAAGATGTTTAAGTCTCTACATGTTGTATTAACATTATTCCTGTTCTATCGTATGATATTTTTTTAAGAAGCTTTATTTTATTTTGGGGGCAGGCAAGGTTAACCAGTGATAGCTTTTAAATTTCAGATTTAGTGAAAAAGAATAAAGAAAGCTAGGCTCAGCTGATTCTGTTTTTTTTTTTCCCCAGCTGAGCAGATGTCTCACTCATGCAAGAAATTGAAAGTATATAGATAAGGAGCAATTTTTTATTTATTTCGAAGTTACTTTTTTGTTGCATTTCTTGATCATATCATATCAGTTGTTTCTGTAATGTTGATAAATCTGCATCTGGTCATATTTTAATGAAATGTTTGTATTCTATTTTTAATTTTACAATGTGTGAGATCAGGCTTTTTAACTCTGGGGCTTAAAATCTCTTGTTGTCTTATCTAGAACCATTAATAGGAATTCTTACAAAGCTCAGATTGCTTTGGGGGACATAAATTGAAAGATAAATGAATATTCTAGCCTCTCTGAAAATGTCTACTATGTAGAGTTAATTACTTTCTATGACCCTACCTGACCCTGGTTAATGAGGTCAAGAGAGGTCTTAAAGGAATCATGGACTTGAATTTGACTCTGGAGCAAGTGATGGTGACTTATGTAAGACACTCCCCATGGCTTAAATAGAGAGTTTGCTTCCATGTCTCTTGCTGACTCTCCTCGACTAATTTCTCCTAATCTTTTTCATTAACTCTTCTTCCTTCATTAGCCCCTTTGATTTTAGGGTTTCTCAGAGGTCAGTCCTTGACTCACTTTCCTTCTTACTCTATATGTCTTCCCTAGGACAATCTTGACCATGCCCATGGCTTCAACTACCACCTGTGAACACAAAGACTCTCAAGTCTCTACCCATGTCTATATCTCTCTCCTGACTTATAAGTCTCTGAGAGATCTGTCCTTTGCCTACCTTTCTTACCGTAAACAGAAGTTTCCAAGCTTGTGTTGATGAAGGAGATATAGGAGGCATGAGGAATGACATTCTTTTACATTGTTTTGGGGAAGGTAAATTGAGATTCATCCAAATCCTTTTGGAGGGACATTTGGCGTGTCTATCCAGTTTTAAATGGGCATTCCTTCTAATCCAGAAATTCTACTTCAGAATTATCTTAAGGAAATTATGCTAAGGAAATAATTGGATATGTAAATAAAAATTTGAATGCAAAGTATTGCTATATTGTTTGTAATATCAAAAAAGGGGAACCTTTTGAATTATGGGGTATATGTACAATAATATACAAAACAGCCATGAAATGGTCACCTGTGTTTATTTATAGAGACATAGACAGTTGTCTTTTATAAGTTGCTAATAGAAAAGGGAAGGCTATCAAACATTATAGATGTTATGATCCAAATTTTATAAAAATATGTTCATGTACATTTCATCATAAAAAGTCTGAAAAGTTGTAAAACAGAATGTTAACAGTTATCTCTGGGTGAATCTGATTGGGTTTCTCTATAATTTATTGTATTTTCTCATTGTTCTTTATAACTTACTATTTGGATATATATGTGATAGGTGTATATTGCTTTTATAATTAGGAAAAGCCATTTTATTTTAAAGAATAAATGAATTATTGCTCTAAAGAATATCCACAGATACTTGTGGAAAAATAATCTGTCCATGTATTAAAATGTTGAAATGAAGTCCATCTAGAATTCAGATCTTCCTCCCATGTGTTCTAGTTTATTTTACTCAACAAATGTTTATTGAATCCCTATGATATGCTACCACTTTATCCAACTGCTTATGGACCATTCCTACCCAGATGTCTCAGATGTTCCTGAAGTTAGTATTTCTAAAACTAAATGTACCCTCATATCTGTCTCCTCCTGTGTTCCTAGTCTCAGTTATACAGGATCTCCACTAACCTAAGTGGGAAATCTGGGAGTCATCATGAGGCTTCCACGTGCCTCATCTACCACATGTAGTAATGACAAATCCTATAGCCTCACTATTCTTTACAATCTCTCTCCTCTTCTCCATATCCTGTTCAACAGAACTGGTTACAGTCCTCAGTCCTTGCATCCTTGCATTGCTGCAATTGTCTCCTATACTCCTAGAGCATTTTATTCACAAAATCCTAAAGGCACACTGCTATGGTTTTGCTTAGATCACTCCTTTTTTCCCCCTACTCCTCTTCTTCCTCCTACCTTGTCCTCCAGGAAATTGGCCAGTCAACTTTCAAAGTTTGGTTCAAATGTCACCTTCTAACTTTTCTGTTGGAATTGACACATTCCCCTTGTGGTTCCTATTGGAAAACCCCAAATAGGTTTCCTAATATGATGGCAATGGTTAACATTGACTAAGCTTTCATTGTAGATCAACCACCATTAAAAGTGCTTCATATGTTTTAACTCATTCAATACTTACAAAAACCCTAGAAGATATATGCTTTTATTATCTACATTTAATAAAGAAAACTGAAAGGTAAAGAAACTGAAGTTCAGAAAGGTTAAGTAAGTTGCCAAAGATCAAATAATCTGTAAGTGGCAGAGCTAGGACTTGAATCCAATCTGGGTTGAGAGCCTGCAACCTTACCTCTAAGAGTGGTCATCTACACATGTGTCCTTAACACATACTTTATTATAGCATAACATCTTATATATTTCTTTTTCTGTCTATATCTGTGGCTCCATACAAAGGCCACACAGACAATCTCAATAAAGGTAGGCTGACCAATTGATTAACTAATCTTTCTGAGATGCGATGTCTAAACCAAAGGAATTAGCACTGTTGAAAAATTTTGTTGCTGGGATGCCTGGGTGGCTCAGCAGTTGAGCATCTGCCTTTGGTTCAGGGCCTGATCCCAGGATCTGGGATCGAGTCCCACAAGACTCCTTGCAGGAAGTCTGCTTCTCCCTCTGCCTGTGTCTCTGCCTCTCTGTCTCCTCTCTCTGTCTCTCTCTCTCTTTCTTTCTGTGTCTTTCATGAATAAATAAATAAAATCTTTTAAAAAATTTTTGTTCCTTATTTTGTTTATATCTAGATGAACTCTAAGGTCATTTTTATTGTTAGGATATGATAGTGTTTTGTTCTCCCTTGCTTTTTGCTTAATAGGCTAGATCCTACCTCATGATAAAGAAAGAGGAGAGTCAACTGATCCTGCTTATGTGCACTGCGTGTAATGGGACTTAACAGAAATGGTGGAGATGATCTTCGTGGAAAATGCAGTCCTCTTAGAAAAATGGTAATTGACTCCCCGTTTCTCTGAGAAAGATCGAGACACCTCACTCAAGGCATTGTGTAAAAATGGCATCTCTGTGAATATTTGGAAGAAAACTATAAAACCACTAAGTGAACATCCAGCATTTCAGAGTTCTATAGGTACGGACGATGGTTCAGTGGCCCACAGGAGTCAAGTTTATACCCCATCCATCCTATTATCTAGATGTCTTTTCAATCCTCCCTTGTTTGGAGTTGTTACCTCCTGAATGCAGGCCTGGCAATTGCCTACTCATTGGTGCATTTCCTCCTCTTGTGCAGCCTGCACACTGCACATAATCTTTCTGAGACATGATCATCTCATGTAACATGCCTTTCTCAAATCTCTGAGGTCTACTCATTGTCCTGAGGGTAAAAGTCATACATTGTTGCCAGGTCATTACAATAGCTGCCACCCTGCATCGGAGGCCCCTAACTCTACCTCTTGCTTCTGCTAGTCACTAGTCCACTATATGAGAAGGGCTCCCATTCTCTAGACATTAGGCTTTCTTTGCCTTGAATGTCATTTACTCTTCTTCACTTAATTTTCAAGATCCAACTGTAATTTCTCCACATCTACAAGGAATTGCTTTTGTCTACACATATTCTTCCCTATGTTCCCATAATGCTTTGTGTACTTGGATCTTAATTACCTGTTCGTTTGATACATTTACCTCCACAGAATAAGACTTACTTGAGAACAAGGCCAATCTTATTTTTTACTTTTGTCTTAAAGCCTTGTAAACTAGTGCTTCTCAAACTTTGACGCGTCCACAAATCACCTGAGATCTTGTAAAATGCAGATTCTGACTCCACAGGTCTTTCACTGGACTGAGCCAGCATTTCTAACAAGTTCCCTGAGGAATGCCAACACTGTTGGCCCTGGATCACACTTAGAATAGCAGGAGGGTGTATTTTGGCAAGTTAATTTTTTTTTTTAATGAATGAACCAAAATAAAACATTGTCAAATTACATTGTTTTATTTTTAACTTTTTAAAAAAATAAATGATTAACATTTTTATTCAGTCTATGTGTCACTATATAAGATTTCCTCACATTTTAATATTGTTAAATTTTTCTTCTTTAAATTTCCCCCCTCTTAAAGTTAAATTTAGAATTTGTTTCAACCAGGGCCAATGCTACATAAATTTGTTATGACAATGGGGTAAAATTTAAATCTTGAAATATAATTCATTTTTGAAAAAAACATTTTTAAAGATACCAAAGGCTCTATTTTAATCACAGCCAATACTGCCAAGAATCGCAGATGATGGGCTAAAGCGTACCTTCAGAAGTTCATCAATGTATACAGCACATTCACTCAGAATGTTCTCAGTTATATTTTTGAATGAGTGTTTTTTAAAATGAATTGAGTTGGGTTTTAAAGATGGATACTTGCTTTTCTTCAGTCACTTCCTGGTCCCATTAATATTTATTTTACAGTTATGCTGCAGAAAGTACTTAACTCACTTTGATTTGGCTTATTTGTATCCAAACTTAGCATTCCCACATTCTTTTCCCCTAAAGTTAAAAAATAGAACAAACAAGCAAGGGGGAAAAAAAGAGAGGAAGGAAGACCAAGCAATAGACTCTCAACTACAGAGAACACACTGATGGTCATCAGAGGGGAGGTGGGTGGAGGAATGGGTAAAACAGGTGATGGGGATGAAGGAGCGCACTTGTTATGATGAGCACTGGGTGTTGGAGTTTTGAATCACTATATTGTACACCTGACATTAATATTACACTGCGTGTTAACTAATTGGAATTTAAATAAAAACTTAAAAATAAATAAAAATAAATTTTAAAAAGGGGGAAAAAACCAAGAGAAAAGATTAAATTTAGTACTATATACCTGGAAAGGGTCTTTGGACATTTCCCACCAATGCTGAATATTTTACTCACTGTCAACACCTCTACCTTGGAAACCAAATAAAAATGCATAGATGAGTCAACTACATCACAAAATATTCAGAGAGATTGCCAAGCAAGGAATGGATTAACATCTGGTTATTCTGATGGTCACATTAACCAAACCAGTTTACTCTGATGCAACCCAAGGAGAATCACTAATCTGATCCTATAACAACAGCAACAAAAGATTAACTCAAGATAACTCATCATCTGGCAGTCTCAGGCTTACTTTCATTGTTTCACTTAAGAACATTGACAAACAGACTTTCTAAGTTTCACTGGAAAACCTGTATAACAAGGATGCATCAGGCTCCGAACCTCTGTGATTCAATGAATAATGTTATAATCTTCCCTGCAAGGTTTCAGTTTCCTCTTTAGATGTCATAGTCTGCTTTTGCTGAAATTTATGGGCACTTTTAATTTCAAACATGTAAAATGTTTCATCTTAAGGAGACATGCGTTATATATTTGTTTTAGTGTACCTCAGGGAGCAAAGCCAATGTGCATTGAAGATTCAATTAGCAACAGTGAGGGTGGTGATTAAAGAGCTTCACTCGTCTGGCTGATTCATTTGGTCTCTTTTCATCTAATTTCTTAGGGACTAAATGTAGCTTGGAATAAAGTTTTATTTTAAATTAGTGTTCAGTACAACCCAGCCAAGAAAGACTGTTTTTGTTTTGTTTTTCAAATCTGTTCCCTTTGTATACAGAGAAATTCAGGATCAGCTTTCCACCATAAGCTGGTGTATAGAAAGATGATCAGTTGCATTACCAGATTACTCTTCACTTCAATTTAAAATGGAAATCACAAACCAGTGATCTGTGGATTGGATCCGTGTTTAGAAACCCGAGTTAGTTGGTAACTAACATCAACAACTTGAGAGATACCACATAATCTGGATTTCTGGCTTCAGTGAAAAAGATTGAGTTGTGCTGCCCCTTTACACTGTTTGCATAGTTCCCACCTGATCAATGGTACTCATTTATGTGGCCTGCCTGGTGCCTAGAGCATCTCCTGTTTGTAGCTCTAGGCTGTGCAAATCTTCCTGATTCCACACATCAACACAGGGGTGAGGGGTAGAGAATAGAGTGTGCACCAAGTAAGGGACATCTAATACTTATCCACCAAATGGAAGGGAAGTAGAAGTGATGTGGGAGGGCTCCCCCACTGGTAAGGAGGATGTAGAGGTGGGGAATTGTGGTGGGGAGTCCTCATTTGAGAAAATTTTTAAGGAGTAGCAAAGAACCTTCCTTCAAGCAAGGGACCTTAGGGACTCATCCCCAGGAAGAATAGGAGGAAGGAAACAGAAACCCAATGCTACAAGTTGAGGTTCATGATGACCAAGATAGGGCCCTGGGTCTGTTGGGAAAAGCAATGTGGCAGCTCAGTGGTAAAAGCTGGGACAACCAGGTATGCCAATTGGTCAATGCTACATTTCAGCGATTGGTAATCTGAGGCTGTGGGTTCCTTCTCTAATTCAAGAATTTGAATCTTTAAGGACCTGGAGAAAGAGATGCACAGCAATTACAGCAGGTGCTGGGACTCTGGTATGGCTGAAGGGAGGGTGAAAACATCTTGATCTCATGCTTTAATTATATCAGAGTAATCCATTTATTTGCTACTTCCAACTCTTCTGCTTAATTAGCATAAAGTTAGAAAGTATATTATTCTAAGAAAGACTCAAGGTAGAAATCTCTGCAAACATGTTATGGCAGAAATATGAGACTATAAGGGATAACCCCCTTGTCCACCGATGTCCATTCAGCTGTATTGGTTATACACACACTGAGCAATCACTTTTACATCTAAACAGGTGTTAGGGTTTGAAGTCCACAGTTCTTGCCCTGGCCTCTAGCTTGGTCCTCCTCAAGAGAAAATGACCCTTTGCCTTTTGAACTCCTGAGGGTTAAATAGCCAAGAAAGGGGTTACTGCTTAGGCAGAGGAAGAAATTAGAAGGGAGGTGATAAGCAGGCAGCTCTTGGCTGATAGACCTCTAGCCTCCTGCTCCTGATATGCATCCCTAGTTGATTACAGCACTCTTTCCTGCTGAGCTGGGATGAGGCCTGGGAATCTCTCCCAATACTATGCCCTAGGAGCCAATCAATTAGGGTTGACACTGGAAATGAAATGCATCTGCCCTTCTTTGATTAAGTTTTTACTGCCAAGTGTGCTGTAGAGGAAGCCACTGAGTGGGATAGAACATCCAAGTCCAGGTTGAAAGCAGGCAAATTGCCAACCAGGGAAGTTTTTTATCAGAATACATTTAAGGTATTAATTTGTATTTATCTCTCTTTCTCTCCCACTTTTTCTTTAAAAAAAAGATTTTATTTATTTATTCATGAGAGACACACAGAGAGACAGAGACACAGGCAGAGGAAGAAGCAGGCTCCCTGCAATGAGCCCTATGTGGGACTTGATCCCAGGACCCTGGGATCATGCCCTGAGCTGAAGGCAGACACTCAACCACTAAGCCACCCAGGCGTCCTTCCCTCCCACTTCTGTATAGAGAGGCAAGTCCCCTTTAACTCCTTGCCTGTGGGGTTATGGTGGGGCAAAAAGTATAAAGAGTAACAATACCTACTGTCCTTTGTAAAGGCTTAAACTGAATGAAAAGATTCTTTGCTGTGTGCTCCAAAAAGAAGGGAGGAGGGAACCACCTGGACTTATTCTGGTCTAGCCCCGAGGGAAGGTGGATGGAAGGAGAATATAGATAAACAACCTGCATCAACTAGGGTCCCAGCAAGGAGATAATGCCCCCAAATTAGGGTAAGGGAAGCCACAAGGAGAAAGGAAGTAACCTGCATCTAGTAACAGCAGTTATTCTCGACACTTGGCCCAAAAGGATGAGGGGAGGTGATGATTGTCAGAGAAGGAAAGAGAGGGTGGCATTGAGAGGCTGATCTAGATAGTGGCAGTGACCATTAGTGGAGGGACAAACCAGCCTTAGGAAGCCATGCAAGGAGGGAGTCAGGAAGGTGAAAACCCCTTCCTCACCCCCTTCCCTCCCTCTCCTCTCCTGCTCTTCTCTCTTGTGGCCAAAACCAATCAGGCACCAAAGGACAAGGGAGCCCATTGTTGCTCTTGTAGGTTAACAGGGGGCAGGGTAGGAAAGTGTGGGGTGCAAATCAGAAAAGCAAATAGAATGCACCTGTCATTCCCAAAACCATTTCCTTTCAACATCCTCTCTTGCTTTCACCTGGGTGAGAAGAGTTTGTACTGATCACAGGAGACAGGTGAAGTCCTATCAGCTACTATATTATCAAGGAGTACTATAAAATCAGCTCTACTTCCACCCAAAACCTAAAACATTAGCCACTGACAGTGTTCTACTATAAGATACTAGAGGAAAATGCAGGGAACAGAATTAGTAAGAAATATAGCTGCTATAGTCCCCAGTTTGGTAGTCAGTTTTGGCTGAATTTAGGAATCCTGTATTTGGTGTTTTCTACTTTTCTTTCTCCTACTCCAGCCAGCACTTCAGCTGGATAGAACTCTCTCCTTGTTGAGGTGACTCAAACTTTTATCTTTTTAGTATCTGAGTTCTTTATGTTTTTTTTTTTCCTGATTTTGTTCCCACAATATTCCAATAATGAGATCTTTTGGGCAAGGAAGTCCTAGGAAGCACCCCTGTGGATCCCCTGAGTTATGGACACGGATTTCCTTGCCCTCGATGACTAGCAGCAGCTCAATTTCCCTTGACAATAAGTACACTATGAACACCCAAAAGTACAGCCCTGTTCTTCTCTGATTGCTGATTGAGCATCATGAGAAGCTCAAAAGGCCAGCTGGTAATTAACTGCCACCATCACCTGTCCTTGGTAGAGGCATTCCTTCCCTGGCACTAGGGTCTTCAGCCCACCGAGCCCAAGGTCTCAGGAACAAGAAGCAAAAGTTCTTCAAGTTACTTATTATATATAAAAGTGAGACGGTTGCTCCCACCTCTTGATTCTCAGACAAATGCATTCTGGGAAAATAATATGGTATTTTGGCCATTCATTTAAGACCTATACCATGACCAGCTGTGAATGGTGTGGTCTTCTAGTTAGCACTATAACAGAGCCCTCAGCTGGGCATTCCACTGTTCTATCAAGCACACAGCTTCTGAATGCTAGTGCACCTAAGACAACATTGTATTCTATATTCCATCACTGTGTTTCTTTGCTATAAAATATGTTCTCCTAAAGGACATGATGGTGTATGGTAACCATGGCAACAGGTAATTATGTTAAGCCACAAATGGTACTGGTAAAAGGCTTTTAAGGAGTATCTGGTGAATAGGTCAGGGAAGCACTCCAAAATATAGCATACATGACCTCCAAAATCCAGTACATTGTGTCTCCCTCTTAATAATAGGCAGAGTAGATTTTCAATGCCTTTTCTCTAGGTCAGAAATTCTAACATTTCATAGATCAACAGATTTCTAGAAACTTTAGCATCATGGCAGACCCTAAACTTTCTTAAAGTTTCTCTCTCATATATTTCCCATTTCTGTGTCTCAGTAAGATATCTAGAATGTTTGATACCTTTTGCTCACTAGATCCAGCTAGCATCATCTGATCTATATAGCAAACCACCATATTTTGTGAACTATCAGAATGAGTGAGATTCCTTTGGCTCATATTAGATGAGAGAACGAGAGAATTTACACAGCTCTGAGACAATGTAGTAAAGTTTTACACTACCGTGAAACAATACCATAAAACTAAATTGTTGTCCCTGCCATATAAATACAAACTCCTTTTTTCTGGAATGGAGGAATAGAGCATTTGTCAGGTCATTAACTGCATACCAGGTACCAGGAGCTGTGTGAATCTGCGCCAGCAAAGGACCACATGTGAAACCGTTTCTGCCATTTCTGTGATTGGCTTAATTACCTGATTATCTTTATTACCTGAATAAGCTCGTAATGATCTGCTGCCATTGTCTAAAACTCATCTTGCTTTTGCACCAGTAATATAGACAAATCAAATGATTTATATGGTAAGAATCACCACCTCTACATCTCTCAAGACTTTGATGGCTATGCTAATCTCTGCTTATCCAGGAATGAAAATCTGCTTTGGGTTTGCTATTGTGGCAGAAGAGACAGACCCAGTAGTCTCCATTCGGTCCTTCTATAATGGTCCTAACACCCCAAGTGAGAAAACCAATGTGGACATTATAGAGTTACTAAGTGATCTAGTCCCATCATTCATTCTGAAACATAAGTCCCATTACAACTCCTATTCCGAATGACAGACCATCATGTGGATTATGTCTCTGAGGATGATCATAAGTTCAGAACCAATTTCTTTTTTTTTTTATTTTAGAACCAATTTCTAATAACCCCTGGAACGTCTTTATATTTTTCCTTTCCAGTGCACAGCAACCCTGGTAAATGGCCATGCATTCCTTGGGCAAGGAACTGGTAAAAAGCCATAAATCCATACAAAAGCGACTCATGTTAGGTCTCTTCCCAGCAGACGTTAATTATTATCTTTTGAGATTCCCTAATCAATATACAACCATTGAATATCCTTGGGAATCAAAACACTCTGAGTCCAAGATAGCATTTCTGGTGAGTCATATTAAATGTTTAAAGAATATACGGTGCCAATCATACATAAATCCTTCCAGAGGATTAAGAGTATAGACTTTTCAATTCATTTTATGAAGCTAGAATATCCTTGATTAAAGAGCAAAAAGATCAGTATGATAAAGGAAAATTCTAGGCCAGTATTATTATAGATATATTTGCAAAGTTCCTACACAAAGTATTAGTGAACTAAATCCAGCAAAGTACAAATGAGTTAATATATTTTGACTAAGTTGAAATTTATCCTAATATGTTCATCTTAATGTCTGAAAATAAATAAATGTAATTTGCAATAGCTGCATATAAAAGAAAACTACTTGACTATTTCATGTACTCTTTAAAAAAAGGTACTTTATAAAATTCTAGATTCATTCATGATAAAGGAAGAATTGAAATGCAAAAATAAAACGAAAAAAATCTAAATGGCTTATCATACTGAACTTAGAAAGATGAAAGGCACAAAATGGGGAAAAATAAATGAATACATATGCACACATAGCACAATGTGATACTGCCACACTTTCCTTCAGAAAGGCTAAGATTAACTGTATGATTTCACTTAGATGAGAAATCTAAAAAAAAACAAAATGAACAAATAAAGCAAAACAGAAACAGACTCAGATACAGAGAACAATCTGTATCTTGCCACAGGAAAGGGAGATGAGGGAAGGGGAGTAAGAGGTACAAGGTTCCAGTTTGTAAGTCACAGGATGTAATGTATAGCACAGGAAATATAGTTAATAATATTGTAACAACTTTATATGGTGACAGATGGTAGCTAGATTCATTGTAGTGATCACTTTGTGATGTATATAAATGTTGAATCACTATGTTGCACACCTGAAACTAATATAATATTGTTCGTCAACTACACTTAAATATTAAAAACCTGGTGATACCTAGTTTGGCAAGGATGCAAAATGTTGGAAACTCTCATACTATTAGTTGGAGTGTCCAACTGCTACAATCACTTTATAGAACTATTTTTCAGACTTTACAAAGCTAAACACAGACCTACCCTTATGACCCAGCAACCCCATTCTTGCATATATATTAAGAGAAATGAGTGCTTCTGTTCACCAAAGGACATGTTCAAAAATGATCAGATAGAGCAGCTTTATTCATAATTGCCGAAAATTGAAAACAATCCACTATCCATCAAAACTATAATGGAGAACAAATTGTATTGTTTTCATATAATGCAATTACACACAGGAATGGAAAAAAAAAAGAACGCAAACTAATTATACACAAAATAACTTTGATGAATATAATGTTGGATACACAAAGTCAGAAACAAAGATTCACCTGGTATAAGAGCCCATCAATGAACCTCAAATATGGTCACTTCTATGGTAAGAGAAGTCAGGAGAGTCATTACATTTGGAGGGCAGGATACTGAGGAGGAGGGGGTTGTGATGGAGCCTCTTAAAATAGAAATATTTTATATCTTTTGATGTCTGGTGGTTATATGGGTATATACTAGATTTAGAAGTTCATCATGGTCTGTGCTTCAGATTTGTTAACTTTACTATAAATTTTATTTGTAAACTTTTCTGAAGTTAGAACTCAGTTTTTATTTGTTTATTCATGAAAGACACACAGAGAGAGGAGAGGCAGAGACATAGGCAGAAGGAGAAGCATGCTGCCTGAGAGGAGCCTGATGTGGGACTTGATCCCAAGGCCCTGGGATCATGACCTGGGCAGAAGACAGATGCTCAACCACTGATCCACCCAGGCATCCCACAATCAATTTTGAAAATGATTTTCAAGTGTCGAAGGAGAGGATGGGTGGAAGATGTGGTAATAAGGATCTTGATGAGATCCATAGACATTAACACGGGGGTAACATGTATCAATACTAAAATTCACTTGCCTAGAGGTTCTGCTCCTATTAAAACTGGTGGGTAACAAACAAAAACAAAAACAAAAACAAAAACAAAACATTATAGCAAGATTCCCCTTTACTGCTTGTTGTTGTCATTGCTAGTCACACGGTAACCAAGTGGTGAAACCAACGTTGGTTTTTTTTTAAGATTTTATTTATTCATTCATGAGAGACACACACACAGAGAGACAGAGAGAGAGAGAAAGAGAGGCAGAGACACAGGCAGAGGTAGAAGCAGGCTCCATGCAGGGAGCCTGATGTGGGACTTGATCCCGGTTCTCCAGGATCATGCCCTGGGCTGAAGGCAGGCGCTTAACCACTGAGCCACTCAGGTGTCCCTGAAACCAACATTTGAAACCATCCAGTCTGATTCCAGGGTCTGTCCAGGAACATATGTGAAGATTGTTTCTCAAACCACTGCATAATGAGGTTCTATCAGTGTATTATTTATAATTTTCTGAATATATGGCTGACTTTATTAATTCCTAATAAATATGATTACATAGCATGATTCATTTCTTTGAGTTTTCTTTATAAAGCTCTAAGTGAATATAATCACTTCAGGTGTTAGTAAAAAAAAAAGTCACTTGGATCTTGAGACCTAACATTTGCAATCATGTGGCCCAAATTAGGCAGAAAAGTAATCCACCATTTTTGTTTTTGGAGAAGCATGTGGTCTGGTGCCAAGAGGTAAAATGATGACCACTATCTGTGAAGGTTAAGTTCTCTAAGCCATAAAGTGTTCAAAATATAGTACTTCTGAAATATTGGTCTTCTCTGGAAAGGAGAGTTCTCTTCTCTCAGTCTTTCTTTCTCTCTTTCTCAACCACCAGTGCAATGTTCCCAAGAGTTCGTTCCTGAATTGAGAAAAGAAATAACAAAACTTGAATTTACAAATAGCCTGTTGTGCAAATTTCTAAATGCCAAAAGTATTCTCATTCTGGTAAGCTCAGAGTAACCCTCTTCCCTTCTGACCAGATTCTCTCCAACTTTAAGTGCTCCAGGCCAATGGTACCATCTGGTGCCTGGAGCTGGAAACTGTTTTCATCCATGTATTTTTCTATACCACCTCCTTTCTTCTCCACAAATACGGTACCCAGATGACATTGCAGCTGTTACCTTTGTCTTTCCAGATCTGAAACAGTACCAATTCAGCCAGTCTCACTTCCAGTCATCCTTTCTTTATACTCTTAGGTCTCTAGAATGGGTTAACAGGTGCAAGGTGAACAATACACCACATTCCTGCCTTTGTTTGCTCTCTTTCTTCCAAATTTCATGTAGTGACTTTCTAAAATGTTTCCCTCTTAACCTTAGAGTCACAGAGATTGAGGGTTGGAGAAGTTAATAAACTTTCTTACAGTCACATAGAAGTAGAAACTGGGCTGAAACAGTAGGACGAGTTGCTTAGAACTGCTTGGAGGGAGAATTTGGAGAATTTGGGCAAATATAAAGCGAGAATAATCTGTATTTTTAAATTTTCAATCATCTAAACTTTCCTGGAGAATATGCTGGTACCTTCAAATAACAAGTAAGTAAAGGTACTTCTGTTTTATCTGTGTGTGTTAGTGAGGGTTTCCTAATGTGTGGGTTTATTTGATCTGTTCAGCATCTCTTTTTCCCTTTTAATGTTTCTGTATTGGGCCCTCTCTGTTGACCTGAGAAGCAGATGGTCTTTGTCAGTTGAATCATACCAGACCTTTGAATTTTCCCCAGAAGCATATCCGTGTTCCAATTGCTTTTCTCTATAGGCCAGAATAATATACCATCATCTTTATGCTTACAAATGATACACCAGAAGGATGTTTGAGCAGAAATGATCTATAGATACCTAATTATTACATAAATGGCACACAAGATACAAAGTCAACTGAATTTCAGTCTACTGTGATTTTGGTAAATTTGTCAAATTAAAAGGGTTAGCTGGTTGCTTTGTCTACAAGTGTCTTGGTTTGTTTATTTGTTGTTTGTCATTTGGTCATGACTGGTGAGTTTAAAGAAAATGAATTTTGGATTACTAAAGTTTTGGGCACATATTAAACATAAAAGAAAATAATGACCTCGGTGGATTAAAATATATCAAATAAAAATACTATCTTAATTGGTCACCTCTGGATGTTGCTAGGATACCAAATCACTGTTCTAAAAGCCAGCAAATAGAGGTAAGAAATCAAGTATTTATTATTTTTTTTTCTTACACAGATTATATCTCAGGGTAACCAAATAGTTGGTTTAAGAATAAGGGGATATTCTCTCTCTTTCTCTCCCCCCACTCTTCCTTTTTTTAGTAAGAGATTATTCTTTACAGGTGAATTCCAGCTAAGAAATGCAGAGGAATAATAGAGTTAGAATTCACTATTTTGCAACTCATAATAAAACAGTGTTTGTAGTTAACATTCATTAGAAATGTTGGCGGTGAGTTCTATAGTGGACGGATTAGGCTGGTAAAACCAGACCCAGACATCAAGGGTACCCTGATGTAAGGTGGTAAGAACAGATCCCCAACGATGAAGAGGCTTTGCAAAGAAAAAGCCAAAGCTGAATTTAATCAAGCTTCTAAATCTAACCACCGGTTTACAGGAATGATAAAGGATTAGCATTTCTTAAAACCACAAAGATACAGTTGGTCAAAATCATAATGAGGGATCTCTTAAAGATGAATGATCTGATTTCATCAACAAATATGTCACCTTAAAAAGAGAGGAGAAGCTTTAAAAGAAATGTACCAAACTCATGTAATGTGTGCAATGTATGCATTCTGATTGGTAAGACTCTAAGCTTCATAAGACATTTCTGAGACTGTAGTAGATGGTATTAAGGATTTATGATAAATTTTTATTTTTATTTTATTTTATTTTATTTTTTTAAATGTTTATTTATTTATGACAGTCACAGAGAGAGAAAGAGAGAGAGGTAGAGATACAGGCAGAGGGAGAAGCAGGCTCCATGCACCGGAAGCCCGATGTGGGATTCGATCCCGGGTCTCCAGGATCGAGCCCTGGGCCAAAGGCAGGCGCCAAACCCCTGCGCCACCCAGGGATCCCTATGATAAATTTTTACATAAAATAATAATATAGTCATCATACTCAGAAAAGAAAGAAGTAAAGTCTTTGTTAATTATGCACTGAAAAATATGGGTGAAATGGGATGCCTGGGATTTTCCTGATAACACTCCCTGTCTTGGTCCAAATCCCCAGAAACAAACCCTGATGCCAGGTTTTTTATGCAAACGTTTCCAGGAGATACTATTAGGTGGGTGGGGAGGGAAGCAGGACAGGAGAGGCAAGAAGTCACCAACACCATGATTTTAATCAAAGTTTATAAAGGGTATTTTCACCTTCAACACTCAGGGGAATTTGCCATCTAAGTTACACCTCAGAGCTGTTTTTTTTTTTTTTTTTTTAAGGTATTTATTTTTGTTTCTGTTTGTTTGTTTTGTTTAATTTTTAAAATTTTATTTAAATTCAATTTGCCAACATATAGTATAACACCCAGTGCTCATCTCATCACATGTCCTCCTTAATGCCCATCACCCAGTTACCCCGTCCCCCCACCCACGTATCTTTCTGCAGCCTTTCGTTGTTACCCAGAGTTAGGAATCTTTCATGGTGTTTTGCCCTGAAACTAGGGAACTAGGTTATCACACTTCCCACCCATCCATCAAGTAGCTAAAGATCACTCCAGAAGGGAGTGAGCCTAGGGAACTAGGCTTTTACACACCACCACCACCACCACCACCACCACCACCACCACCACCACCACCCGCACGCCATGTACTGCCTAGGCAAAGCAGCTCCAGAGCCCACAGATGGGCTTTGGAGAAGGAATCCCAGATGCAGGTTTTTGGAGACAAAAACACAGTGAAACTTGGAGATGGGGAACATGGATATTGGTAAAGGAATCTGAGAACATCTTGGTGGAACATAAACCACTAAGGATGCTTTATAAAGAAAGGAGAGAATACGTAGTGATGAAGGAAGAAGCAAGATGCACATAATATTGCAAAGTATTGAAGCAAGATGTGTATGTTTGGAGACTTCCATAAAAACTTGAAAAAGTAAGCAACCAAGACCATCTCCCCTGTTAGATACATTGTGTGATATAAGCAATTCTGATCTTAAAAAAATTTTTTTTTGATTAGAAAGTTTGTTTCTAATTCAATCGTTAAGAGCTCAGAAATGTCTGCCTTTTGGAAACAATGTCATAAACTGGTGTGTTTCCAAGATAATCCCCCCCAAACACCTTGGTTCCTAAAAGGGAGGCATACCATGTGCTCACAATCAAACAGTAGAAAAGAATACAAAGGTAACACAAGTAATTAAATCATAGGGTACTTCTGAGAAAGAGGTTGGTTTACTTTTTGATGTTCTAGGGAAAGCAGCTGTTCTTAGAATTCCTTTGGTTTTAGTTTATTCTCCACTGAAGGGCCACTTCACAACTTAACCACTAGGTAAGAGATTGTTGGAGGTTGTGTTTGGGAAGAATGCTTACTTCTTAATGATCAAGGGGTCTCTGTGACTGCTGCTGGTCCAGAGAGTATCACACTCAACACTCAGATCACAGGCTTCCTTACACAAATGGTTCTTCTTCTTCTTTTTTTTTTTTCTGATCAAGGCAAGAGTTTCAGTTAAGAGAAGAAGGTAGAAAGGGAGACTCCCACATGTGAAACTGTTTATTCCAACATGCTATATAGTACCCAAGCATGAAGTTTTGATAAGATTGGTTTTCATACAACCCAGTCTGTTATGAATTCATCTTTGATCCACCATGCAAACTCCTTTTCAGATCTCCCCACAAGGGTGAGATGACTTTACCATGTGTTTCTCTGGCCTCGAGTTCTATTGACTTCTTTGTCACGTAGATTATTCTCATTATATCATACCACGAGGGAAGTAGGCATTACCAGGGTGTGCACTCAATTCACTCTACCAAGATTTCCAAACAGTGTGCAAGCTAGCTCAAGTTCTCTTTGACCTGGATGCTCTTTCATGAAAGCATAGGATTCATTCATTAGGATTCATATCATTGCCATTAGCTAACTTCGATGCCTTTTTTCTACTCCAATAACTATTTCCCATCCATGCAGTACAAAATATTCAATCATGCGCATTATTGAATTTGGTGTTAACAATAACCCTCAGCCACCTTGTGTATACGAGGTTCAGAACGAGGCAGTGACTCCCCCAAAGTCACAATGCTCTTAAGAAGGAGAGCCAGGATATCCACAAAGTCTATCTGACTCTGCCCACGTTCTTTCCTATTTTATTCTGCCACAAGAAGAGCTGGGGAGATGTGTCACGGTCCCTGTGCCCTTCTTCCAATCATTTTCCAAATTTCCTTTGGAAAAGTGGTCATCAGGAAAATTTTCTGTCTTCCGAGAGAGGCAATACATGTAATAAGTAATAAAGATAATGGTTAACTTGCTTACTATATGTTAGGCTCACTCAGACACTTCCCCGAATAGCCTTATGAAGTTATGTACTATTACTGTTTCTACTTTGTAGATAAGCCCTGAAGCCAAGGAATTAAATTATTGGCTCAAAGTCACAAAGGTAAGTAAATAGCAGAGTTGGCTTTTGAATATAAGCACTCTGACTCTAGGGCCTTAACCAGTATGCAATCAGCCTCACAAGTACCAAGGGCTTAGCTCAATGGCAAGGCAACCCCATTCTTGGTGGGCGCATCAGTGAGTCCACACAGATACTAGTCCAGGTAATGCTTCTGTGGCAGAGCATATTTTCCAAAAATAATGGCAACAGTACTACCCATAATTTGTGTTCCACTTAAAATATGATCTCAGCACTCCTCTCTTCAGTCTGTCTCCTCCCCTTGGACCTGGGCGGACCTTTGCAGCTGCCCCCATGAATAGCCTAAAACAAGTGACACTATGTAACTTTCAAGGCTAGTTGTAAAATACCCAGTACTTCTGTTTGTTCTCTTAGAATGCTTATTCTTATAGCCCACCAGCATGCTGTAAGGACGACTAAGCAGGCCCTGGAGAAGCGCATGGAGGAGAAACCAAGTTCCCCTGGTTCATGGTCCTGGTTGAGCTCACAGTCAATAGGCAGCACCAAACTTTCAGCCATGTCTAAGTGCCACCTTGGAAGTGCCCCTTCTAGCCTCCAGCTGAGCAGTCCCCTAGCTTAGTAGACACTGCATGAAATGGAGATGGGCTATTCCTGCCTTGCCCTACTCAAAATGCAGAGTTGTGAGTGAAATAAATGATTATTATTGTTTTTATTCCTTAAATTTAGGGGTGGTTCATTTTGTAGCAGTAAATAATGTAGCAGCTTCAAAAGCAATGTCCTCTGAGCATTATATTGGGTGTCTAGTAGTGATGGTGGTGATGTTGAGAGTGGGCAAAGGAGTTAATATTTATATGTCAGGCACCTTACCAGGTATTACCATATACCTTATTGGTTCTGTTTCCTAAATTAATTCCATGAAGTGAGAACTGTTATTTCAAATTCACTGGAGAGGGAACTGGAGGCTGGAGAGGCCAGCCCCTTACCCATCTGACACTCACAGCACCAGCAGCCATGCAGTAGATTGGGATTTATATATTAGTGAATATCTTATTTCTACCCTGAACTGAGTCATGATACACTAAAATGTAGCTAAAAGTAGTGAACTAAAAAAAGTCCAGGACTGAAGAAGTTAATGAAAAACTCAAGCTTCTCCCCAAGTCTAGGATAATAGAGTAGACTGCTATGCCCATCAGGCAAAAGTCTATGGTTTCCAACTAGAAAATAATGCTAGGGATGATGATGGCATGGTGATGAGACGCTAGCACTGAAGGGGTAAATATCAAAGTGTGAATACTCGTGGTGCCTGAGCGGCTCAATTGGTTAAGGAAGTGACTCGATTCCAGCTCAGGTCATGATCTCAGGGTCTGGAGATGAAGCCCTCTGTTGGGCTCCGTGCTCAGCAGGTAGTCTGCTTCTCTCTCTCTGTCTCTCTCTACCTCTCCCCCTGCTCCTCCCCCTGCTCACATATACTCTCTTTCTCTCAAATAAATAAATAAATCTTAAAAAAAAAAAACTTTATAAAAAGAAAGAGTGACTATTCTCTATAAAGCAATGAGCCAGGTGGTACCATGTCAGGATGCTTCGTGCACATGACTTCACCAACCACCCTGTGATATAGGTACTTTTGACCCCCACCTTAGATGAGGACCCCGGGGTTTACACAGGCCAGATAACTCTCTGACAGCCAACAGTGAGGGACTGACTGTAGAGCCTACCTCATACCATCGGAAAGAAGGAGCCTAGGAAAACGTAGGTACCATCTTGACAAAATGCATTCCCTCAACTGATGGGAGTGAACAAGGTGGGGAGCATGGAGGGATGGACAAACATACCCATCCACAGCTGGCTATCAGGTGGATTCTACTGGAGGCAGGGGGTGACTGCTCTAGGGTACCTCAGAAGGCCACGAACTGCTCTAGTAAGCTTCTTGGTATAACTGTGAGGTGAGGTTCCCACCAGCTAGGCCCCATTCTTTGGCATTTGGTGGCTGGTACAGCCCCAGAGAGCACTTCTTAACTCTCTGATGCTTGAAAATGCCAGGGTTTAAAGCCTCCCTGCTGTTGGAAAAAGTGGAAGATGTTACAGTGCGATGCTTGATTCTACTTACACAGACACTCCTTGCTTCTGCTCTTATCAAAATGTATGTGGCATCTCTGTGTCAATCCTGGGCGTCTCTGGTCTGTTCCAGAGAATCTTCCAAAGGGGCCAGCCTACCCTGTAAGACTGCTCCACCCCATCCCAAAGGAAAGTGTGGACCAGTAACCGGTCAGCCATGGGCTCCAGGCCCTCTGGTAAAGTGCTAGCTCAGCTAGTAATTTCCCCAACAACAAATACTTCAGAAGAAAATTGAAGGCAAGGGAGGGGAGGTTGTGAAGACTATTACTCCTAACCTAATGGTAAGAGACCATTTGTGGAGAAAAACACGTATTAAAAATAGAGTCACCTGTTTCCACTGTTTATTCCAATTCTGAGGCAAAGGATATCTGCTTGGATTTTTAAAAGGGTGGGGGTAGGGAAAAAAACCCTGTTGCCATAGGAATAAAAATTCTCTTCCAATCAGAGGAGTATGAATTCAAGTGAAAAATTGGAATCAGGAGAAGGTAAGCTATTCTAAAGGAAAAATCATCCATTGTCCTGCAAAAATCTACAGCCAGACGGGAGAAATAAAGTGGAAGGATACGTAGAGTGCAGAATTCTGAATTTCTGCATACGTGTATTGCTTGTGTTTTCAATAACAACTGAGAATCTTTGGCTGATGTGATTTAGAGACTAACTTCAGTATAATTTAAAATTAATATTAAGATGACTTTTCAAAGTTTCATTCATGGTGCAGAAATCCCCTTTGGGGAGACCCGAAGGATGCTTGAAAGATTTAGAAGAGGTCTGTGGTTTTTGAGAGACCAGGAGTGAAGATGCAGGATTCCTTATTTCTTTGAAAGAGTTGGTAACAAATGTTCAATTCTGAGATTTGGAGCCAGACAAGTTAACAGCTGAATCCTGGCTGCACGACAAATTGTCTAAAGTAAACTCGGGCCTATTCTTTCACCTCTGAGCAAAATGTGGATAGCAGTACCTGCTTCCACAGAGTCAACTAACAGTGTGTTTAAAAACTCCAAGCAATGCCTGGCACATAATGGCAGATGGGCAGCTTTTATGGCTGTCATAATTCAGTCTAGCTGACCGGGCTTCTCACTTCATCAAATTAATTCAAGCCACATATTTCGGGATCGGGTCTCCTGGATGTGGATTACATGGGATATCAGGAAAGATTAACTTTGATGGCATGTGACAGATACCCAAAATAATAGTAGTTTAAAACAAGATAGAAATTTATTTTTTTCTCTTATGTAAAATGAAAACTAGCACAGCAGTGCAGAGCTGGCACTGGCCTCAAGGACCCAGGGTTCCTGGCGCTGGAAATTCTGTTTGTGAAATGAGTGGGAGCGGAGGTGCTGGTGGGCAGCCAGCAGTCTGTGCTGTGTGTGAATTCCCTGTCACCTCTTCCTCCTTAGCCCTAATGATGGGGTCTCATGCTGTATCATCTCTCCCAATGGAAGGAGAGGGATCCAAACTGGCCACACTAAATAGAACATTTTTTTTCTCTCTATTACAATTTGAGTGTGCATATTGCAACAGAAAGAATTCATCAGCATTGCACTAAGTGCATTAAATGTTGCCGATGCTGATATCATTGACATATTAGTATATATCATATTATGTAGAATATTTTTTTTCCATAGTATGGTCTAAAATTAGCCAAGCAGTGAGGGCCAGGAGAGCCACCTGTTCCTTCCTGGCGGGGCACCTGGGTTAGATTCCCTTTCTTGATGTAGTTTACCACACTCATGACAGTATTAAGGGGCAGGAGCCTGTTGATAAGCTAGCTATCTCACCAAGAACACTGTGTAGAGTCAGACTCAGTCTGCTGCAGTGGTTTAACCTGGATCACTTGGAGAGAAAAGCCAGCAGGTGGTGGTTTTGCCTGGATCACTTCCTGGGGGAGCTAGGAGAGCAGGTCAAGGGGGCATGGCTTATAGCCTTGACTTACTGCCTTTTGTCTTGGGAGAAGGACAGAAGTTTGTATTTGTTCTACTAATACAGCTTAAAAGTACATTTCAGATAATCATGGTAAACCTTTTACAACCTGGAAAATGTTGAAAGCAGCCATTGTATTTTTGTTAAAATTAAATCTTGCACACACACACACACACACTATCTCTCTCTCTCTCTCTCTCATATAATATCATATATATATGATATTGATAGGATATCGATTTATAAAATCACATATTCGGGATCCCTGGGTGGCGCAGTGGTTTAGCGCCTGCCTTTGGCCCAGGGCGCGATCCTGGAGACCCGGGATCGAGTCCCATGTCGGGCTCTGGGTGCATGGAGCCTGCTTCTCCCTCTGCCTGTGTCTCTGCTTCTCTCTGTCTCTCACTGTGTGCCTATCATAAATAAAATTAAATTAAAAAAAATTAAAAAAATTAAAAAAGTAAACTCTTAAAATCACATATTCAATATTTTCTTCTCTTATTTGAAGTTTTTAGTCTCCATAAGAACAAAGAAAGACTGAGGCTAGTTGCTCCACAAGGTCTTTTCTAGCAAACACATTCTCTGAAAACATGTAGCTAAATAAACTCTGCAATGCGTCGATGGTCCTCAGCCCTCTTGACTACCAGTCTGTGAGTTTGGTCACCCCATTTAGTGAGTCACTTGAAAAAAGTACAGAAGCTTTCAGGTCATGCAGTCTGAATCTATAAGGAACTATCAAGGTCATCCAAGGACAGAGGCTACTTTATATGATATTACTGTTATGCTCCTTCTTTCTCATAAGACAGGAACCAGGGGCAGCCTGGGTGGCTCAGCGGTTTAGTGCCACCTTCAGCCCAGGGCATGATGGTGGAGACCGGGGATCGAGTCCCATGTCAGGCTCCCTGCATGGAGCCTGCTTCTCCCTCTGCCTGTGTCTCTGCCTCTCTCTCTCTCTCTCTCTCTCTCTCTCTCTGTGTGTGTGTGTGTCTGTGTCTCTCATGAATAAATAAATAAAATCTTAAAAAAAAAAAAGGACAGGAACCAGGACGGATTTCTCACATTGGTAAGACTGGTGTTTGCAGTAAGAAGCAACCAATTATTTAATGGGTGGTTGGAAGTCAGAAGAAACTAGGATTTTAAGATCAGTTAATATATATTAACTATTTTTACCCTGTGAATTGGGTGTTGTTTGTTATCTCTTCCTTGGAGGTAAAGAAATGAGGTTCAACAAAGTAATGTTTCCTTAGCCATACCACTGGTGAGATGTGACACCACTATTTGAACCCAGCTATTTGCCTCCAAGGCCTGGTCCCTTTCTTCCATGAAAAAAAGAAAAGCAAGACAAGATTATCTAAGCATTCTATAAAAATAAATAAAACATGGTCATAGAATAAATTAAAAAAGCAAGCACGGGGGAAAAAGCAGAATATAATATTTTATTTATAGTATAGAGATAATTGTATGAAAATGCAGCAAAAAGACTGGAGATAAATCACTCTCAGGAATTTTGAGAGCAAGTTACTAAACAGTTGTTAGCTTGATATTGCCATAATGGGTGTATTTACACTGTGGGAATTGGCAAAGACTATAAATCATGGCTTTATTTTTTCTTTCTCCAGAAAGCCAGTTTACAAATATACTACTCACTGCTCATGTCTTCCATGCTTTGTGCATTGTGTTTTACATTAAGCCGTTTCTTTCTTTCTTTCTTTCTTTCTTTCTTTCTTTCTTTCTTTCTTTCTTTCTTTCTTTCTTTCTTTCTTTCTTCTTCTCTTTTCTTTCTTTCTTTCTTTCTTTCTTTCTTTCTTTCTTCTTCTCTTTCTTTCTTTCTTTCTTTCTTTCTTTCTTTCTTTCTTTCTTCTTCTCTTTCTTTCTTTCTTTCTTTCTTTCTTTCTTTCTTTCTTTCTTTCTTCTTCTCTTTCTTTCTTTCTTTCTTTCTTTCTTTCTTTCTTTCTTTCTATGAGAGAGAGAGAGGGAGAGAGAGAATCTTAAGCAGGTTCCATGCTCAGTGTGGAGCCCAATGCAGGGCTTGATCTCATGTCCCGGAGATCACGACCTGAGCTAAAATCAAGAGTTGGATGCTTAATAGACTAAGCCACCCAGGCACCCCTGCACTAAACCATTTCTATGGTGGCATAAATGGCTTGTAAGCAAGAAGAAATGACTATGGCAGGGTTAATTAAAGGATGGAATAAACAAAAGCCCAAACCAGTAGCTTCCAGAAAATCTGTAGATGATGCGGACAAGCCTTTCCCTCATCCCTGCTGATGTCTTTGAACTCAGATTTGCCTGTAGGTTTGAAGAAAAGGTGAAGTCCCAAACCTCTTCTCCAGGTGCAAGGCCATTCTCTGCTCTACCCTGCTCACTGGAGGGGGTATGTGTACACACAGCTCAAATAAGGGAGAGAAGCTGTGTGTGCTGGGCTGTGAATCACACAGCACATTTTCCCAAATAGTCTTGTTGGAAATTGATGAATCCTTTTGTTACACATGGTCTCTGGGAACTTGTGTGGCTCAAAATTTCTTTTCTTTTCTTTTCTTTTTTTTTTTTTTAAGATTTTATTTGTTTATTCTTGAGAGACACAGAGAGGCAGAAACATAGACAGAGGGAGAAGCAGGCTCCTCACAGGGAGCCGGATGCTGGAAAAGATACCCAGACTTGGAATCACACCCTGAGCCAAAGGCAGATGCTTAACTGGTCAGCCACCCAAGGGTCCCTTGGAATTTCTTTATTTTCTTTTCTTCCTTCCTTTCTCCCCACCACCCTCCCCCCTTGCTTTTCTTTATTCTGTAAACCTAATTCCAAGGAGGAAAAAAATGCTTAACTTAGAAATATCTGTAAGGAGCCATTGACCTCCTTAGGCTGTCCATGCAAGAGGCAGAGTAAAGAAGTTAAATCCCTCTGCTCTAGCACAGAAGAAGCACACATTACAGGCCACTTCTGCAACCCACATATACATCCATGCCTGGCAGGCACATGAGAAGGGACCTGCATTCAACACAGGGCTTCAGCCATCCTCCACAGTTGGACATCAGTATTCTTTTGGGTGATGGCAAAATGTGGTTTTGGCTTTAGTGGAGTGGGGGGGTGAGCCAAGGCTGTAACAGGACACCTAGTGCAATTGTGGAGTAATATGAAAAGGAAGAGACCAGATAAAACAGGCAGCTTTCAATCCAAAGTCCAGAAATGCACACAGAGACTTTTTTTTTTTTAGTCCGTTGCCTGCCTGGTGTGCTGAGTCATGGCCCTAACTTCTGTCGTTGGAAAGGTTGCTTGTATCAAATTATCCTGCACCCAGGGAGGCAGAACAGCCCCATTTGTCCTGGTAGCCTTGCTCCTGTTGAGTCATTGAAACTCAAGGCTGAAAAGACCTGTTATTTCCTCCGTCCATCCTCTGGGGACCGATGTAAACCAGATTACAATATGCATTGCCTCTGTTTCTTCTTCCATCTGGTTCTGATTAAAATAGTTGCGAGAATATCCGTGGCCTAATTTGGAATCTGCAGAGCGTAAGAATGATGCCCGTGTCAAATCAAATTAACCAGTGGTTACTGAATAACTACACCTGGTTAGGCACTTTGATGCAAAACTCTCTTGAAATTCTGCCTTGCATTCTTTTCTCAGCAGTTCCACTCCTTCAGCTAATTCAGTCCCTCCAGAAAAGGGTAACTCATTGATTTGGGTAAATTAAAAAAAAATATTAATGTATGTAATAATCGTTAGATACTGTTCATTGATCATATGTACCTGATCTTATGCCATGTGCTTTATATTCATTCCCATTGAATTCCTAGTGCCCCCAAACTAGTTATTATTCTTTTATTTTCTAAGGAGGAAAGAGAGATTCTGAGAAGTTAAGCAGCTGGGTAACTTACTCAGGCCCCCTCAGTGGGCATTCATAGTCAGAATTCACCTTGGCCATGCTTTTAACACCCTGCCTTGATGGCTGGCTCCTCTCCTCATTGACAGCTCTACCAAGACTGTGGGACCTATCTCCGCCAAAGTGATTCGCAGAAAAAAATTTACAAATGTTATAATCATTCTTGGCTAGAGGGAGAAGTGGAAATACAGATAGTCCCTGGGAAAGGAGCGACTTGCAAGAGGCCCAATCCACCTCATGCTAAATGGCAGAGAAGAGAAGCGCCCACCAGGACATCACAGCTGCCTCTTACACAGGTGTGGGGGACACAGACATCAGCCTTCTAGGTCTGCAGTGCTTGCCTGAGTAACAGAATGGCAAAGCTCATGATTCCAGCCATTTTCACTGGAAACACAGCGCACTGTGTAGGTGATGACTCCGGTTATAGCATGATACAATGTCACTGCTGAAAGCAGGGCTCCACTGAGGGCGTAGAGACATAAAATACTTTGCTTACTTTGCTGACACTCCTGGCAAACAAAAATGTGTCCCATATCAGCTTTGTCCTTCCCATTAAACACATATGTTACAGCAAATTCTTCACGTGGCACGTTTTTCTCCAGCACGCAAGTCAATAAATGCTATCACCATGAAATTCATCAGAGGATGATTTGTTGAGACGTTAATCCAATTCAGCAGTGTCCCACATGAACCCCTGACATGGAGAGACTCTCCTTATTATTTTAAAATTTCACCAGCAAAAGAGTGTAGCCAACGCTCACATTTATTATGCTCTTTTTTTCTCTGTGTCGAAGGTTAATCACATAGTTAAGTCTGAAGGCTCCATTTCCCTGATTCCTTTCCATTTTATGAGTTATTACATTGGCCTTCAAGGTTTAAATCAACATATATCTACTGGAATTATAACCCAAATTCCATTTGAGCTTTCTGATTGCATGGGCTTTCTGCTGGAATCAATGACAAACATGACCTCCAGAAGAGATGTAAGGAGCTCTCCAGGAAAGATTGGTCAAGACACTTTCAAAAAAGTAAAACATCTGCAAATTTATATTCTGTAACTATAGAGTTTATTATTGCATCGACTAGGAAAACACTTCTACTGAGTATTTTCTTATGTTCCAAACATTCTCAGGATCTCATACATATCATTTTCATTTATATGTGTAATCTATTATCATACCCCATTTTTCAGAAAAGAAGACAATGAGCCAGAGTCTGAAATAAGGATCACCTTGCCTTACAACTCATGGTCTTTCCAGTACTCTGTGCTGTAAAGCAGGGTCAGTAAACCATGGTCCTTGTGGTCCCCCACTTGTTTTTGTAAATAAAGTTTTATTGGAATACAGCCATAGTGGTTTGTTTATGTATTGTCTATGGTTTTTGCAATACAATGAAAGCTGAGTAGTCATGACTGAGACCGTATGTTCCATAGAGACTGAATTATTTATTGTCTGGTCCTTTACAGAAAAACTTGTTGACCCCTGCTGCAAAGAGTTCTAATATATTTCAGAATACACAGTGATGAATAAACATGGCTCCTACTTTCCAGTAACTCAAATTCTAGTTGGAGAGAACAACAAACACCTAGGTGACTCTATAATGGATATATTCTACCTCAACAGGGTTTAGGCTTCAAAATAAGGGAACATTTTTTAATTCTTGTGATGAAATGGCTCAAGCCTCATATCACTTTGGCAAGAATGTCATTTTTCAATCTTTACAATTCCCTTTCCTTGAAAATCCCAAGACTCCTCGGGCCTCCACAATCCAGCCCATCAATCCTAGATACAATTAAACTTTACAGAAAGAAAACTGGGGCCGCTGATCAGTGCTTCACACTATTGTGTCAGTTGGGATCTTACAATGTCACTGCTGATGCATTTGTGTGGTATGGATGACCAATATGAAGGGGGCACATTCCTCCACAAAACCCGGTGCCTCCTTTTGCACCAATTGTTACTCATTGACCTTAGAGATCATTCTGAGTTAAGGGCCTTCCTTTGTGCTTTCCTCTAGCACAGAGTCTCTTGTTTCTTTGACTCTCAACACTTCCCAAAGACATCCAATGCTGAATCAGCTGGCTCCAAGGCCACTTGTCACCAGTTTAAGTCCCCAGTCATTGGGCTAAGTGGCTCCTTGGTCTGGGGTATCATAAGCGCAGGCTTCTAAACTCGGAAGCACCAACGACGCTGTCCTACTCTGCTCCCAGTGAGCCTTGACATTGCATAGTTCCGTTTCTTCCCAAAGAGCTTTAAATGCCCTGATTTCCATTTTATGGGCTTAGAGGCAGAAAGCTAGCCTTTTCATCCGGTCTCCTGAGAACAATACATCATTTCTTTGAACCTTTTGATTTGGCCAAACTGAAGAGATTCTCAGCCAACCTGTTATATAGCCTCCCCTGTTGTTCTACCATTGAATGGATGCAGTTCTCAACCAGTCAGGTATTTTATGCTTTGATGAGAGGTGCTCAAATTAAACTTGTTACTTGATATCTTTAAAATATATATAGAGAGACAGACTTTTATTTTTCAGAGCAGTTTAAGGTTCACAGCCAAATTGAGCTGAAGGTACCAAGATTTCCATCTACCATTATGTGCATATTTGCATGGTCTCCCCCCACCACTATCGACATCCTCCAGCAAAGTGGTACATTTTTTCCAGCTGACAAACCTACATTAAAACCTCATTACCACCCAAAGTCCAGAGTGTGCATGAGGGCTCACTCTTGATGTTGAACATTCTATGGATTTGGATAATATATATAATGACATGTGTTCATTATTATGGTATCATACAGAGTATTTGCACTGCCCTAAAAAATCATCTGTGCTTCACCTCTTCGTGCCTTTCTCCTCCATAAACCCTGACAACTGCTGATCCTTTTACTATCTCCATTGCCTTTTCCAGAATGTCATAGAGTTAGAATCATATAGTAGGTAGGCTTTCCAGATTGACTTCTTTCACTCAGGAATGTGGATTCAAGTTTCCTCCATGTCTTTTCGTGGCTTAAATAGTTCATTTCTTTTCAGTGCTGAATAACATTCCATTGCCTGGAAGGACCAGAGTTTATTTATCCATTCACTTACTAAAGAACATCTGGGTTGTGTCCACAATGGGGCAATTATGAGTAAAGTGGCTGTAAACATCTCTGTGTGGGTTTTTGTATCAATATAACTCTTCATCTACTTCAGGTAAATGCCAAGGAGTGTGATTGCTAGATTGTATGGTGGTGGTATGTTTAGTTTTGTACTTGATACCTTTTGGGAAGCTCTTGTCTTCAGGTGCAGACATCACACCTGTGCATTACTATTAAAGAGAGCTAAGAGGTAGCTAACTGAAAACGCACTTGGATTTGCCTGTTCACTTGGCTTTACATTTAGAGAGACTTCCAATCCCCCAATTCCCTCTTGTACCTCAAAGCAGAGATCAATAGATAATTCTATTCCTGTTCAAATGTGGGGCAGGTAACTATTTTGAGTCATTCAGTGAACACTACCTGTTTATTGTTACTCTTATTTTTAAAATATTTTTCTGGGGCAGCCCTGGTGGCTCAGCAGTTTAGCGCTTCCTTCAGCCTGGGGTGTGATCCTGGAGACCCAGGTTCAAGTCCCAAATCGGGCCCCCTCCACGGGGCCTGCTTATCCCTCTGCCTGTGTCTGTGCCTCTCTCTCTCTGTCTCTCATGAATAAATAAATAAAATCTTTAAAAATTAAAATAAAATAAAATATTTTTCTATGGTGTGATGCCCTCAGCTAACTATTGTTTGGTTAAATATTTCACTTGAAGGTCCCTTTGAAGGGAACAGGGTATGGTCCAGGACATGTTTATCCCAGCTAACTAGAATACTTCACACAGCTGTAGAGTCTAAAAGTCTTTCCAGGGATCCCTGGGTGGCGCAGCGGTTTGGCGCCTGCCTTTGGCCCAGGGCACGATCCTGAAGACCCGGGATCGAATCCCACGTCGGCTCCCCGTGCATGGAGCCTGCTTCTCCCTCTGCCTGTGTCTCTGCCTCTGTCTCCCTCTCTCTGTGTGACTATCATAAATAAATAAAAATTAAAAAAAAAAAAAAGTCTTTCCAGAATCAGGAAACTGATTACAGAGGAACATTTATCTCAATAGGCCTTGGATTTTTATTTTTACTTCTAATCCCTGAATGTCTGGTAGGATAAGATTCTGCATAGCAATTGAAGTGATAAATCACCACAAATGTGTTCTCAAGGTTTCAGATCACAGTTTAAAAAAAAAAGGTTTCCACACTTAACTAGAGCTATCTGTTTATGGTATTTCCAGATGAACTTTCCATATTAGAAAGTTATTCTGCTGTATAATTTGAGACTTACTGTCACAGCTGAAATGATGCCCTCAGATCTCTTGGCACCCTACCTCCCATCCCAATCCCCAAAATGTTGCATTAATTACCTATTCTTTCTCTTCTCAGGTGACCAAGACAATCACAGCATTTTCCTTGGGCCTTGATTTTCCTGTGCCATCCTCCCAGCTTGAGTAGGGAGTAAGTGGGGGAACATAGTAAGAGAAGACTCCAGCCCTGATAAAGAGTTTTAACTTGAATGCATGAATTTAAAGTCTGAACCAACTGAATAATGATCCTAAAGAGACAGGTTCAGCAAGGAGAATAACAAGGATGAAAAGTGTGGCTGATTAATCCTGATATCTTTCAGGGAACACACATTCCAATGTATGATGCAGACCTGCTGCTCCTTCCAAGGGTCTGGGTCCCCTACTCTGCATATAGTGAAGAATTTTCACACGGAGGGACTTAGCCTTAAAGATATATATTTCTTCATACAAGATAACCCAAACACAAATGAATTACTTCATCTGGAGTTTTATTTAAAAAAAAAAAAGAAAGAAAAAAACTCTTCCTACATCAAAGCAAAATACAGGCTGTGCCACTGGTTCCTCATGCTAGAGCAAAGGAATGCAGTTTGTGAATGGGTTAACAAGCCTTACAATCAGGCAGACTTCTGCTGGTGAAAATTAGGGGCTTCCTGAACCTACCATGGATGCATCTGTAGGTGCTCAGAACTGTTGTTGAAATACAGAGAAGGAGTTGGTGGGATCAGGAAATGGTGTGCATCAGTCTGCTGTGGTATCTGAGCACATGCCCACGCGTGACACCTGAAGACCCCCAAAGTGCCCCTGGTTGGGAGACTTGGCTGTCTTCTGGTCCTGGATCCCCCTTTGCTGTTGGTATTCTCAGTGGAAACTGAAGGTTCAAGGTTATGTCAATTAAAGGGTTTTGGGAAAATGGCATACTTTTCCACAAAGTTCCTAAAATACTCAAGCCTTAGAAAGTCTTTAATTCACTTTAATAGGACCAACTGGTAATTGTAATGATTTGAGGGACTGATGAACATCCATTTTTTTATGATACCATATGTCTTTTTGAAGGATATCCTTTCAAATGGTTAGAACTCTAAATGAAAGAAAGAAAGAAAGATACTCTTTCTTTGTTTTTGTTTTTTTTTTTTTTTCATACTAGCCATTTGATAGTACACATGTCTTAATCCTGTCCTGGACAGTTTACTCCCTATCAGGAAGTCAGAACATTTTCAGGTGTCTAATTGATTTTGATAATCCAAGCATGTCTGAATTTTATCTGTTTTTTTTTTTTTTTTAAGATTTTATTTATTTGAGAGAGAAAGAGTGAGCATGAACAGAGAGAGGGGCAGAGAGAGAATGAGAATTAGACTCCCCACTGAACAGGGCTCAATCCCAGGACCCTGAGATCATGACCTGAGCTGAAGGCAGATGCTTAACCAACTGAGCCAGGCACCCCTTCCTGCTTGTTTTTAACTAACTCAGTGGGGGAAGCATTTGGACCATGGAACACCAACACGATCTTGTTATTCAGTAGATTCTAAGGAGGTCTCATAAATGATCATGCTCACATTCCACAATGTACCTAGGTTTTGTGGCCCCATTTGTTGCAATTTGCTCTGAATGTACATATTGTTTTCCTCCCATTTTCCTGGTACTAGGAATTCACAAAATAAAAGCTCTTTGGATTAAATCTAAGAGCCCAGTTTGGAAAGCTTCAAGATATGAAGCTTCGAGAGGCAGCCTTGGCTCCTCTTCTATTTTCTGTAGTCTCTGAACACAGGTGGTGCAGGGGAGGATCACCCAGAAAATTTGGCTCTGGGTAAGCATGTTAAAATCCTGAAATGAGTGCCTAGCAATGCAAACATCTTTTGCATATTTTCTGGATCAAAGCATCTAATTGCTCACCCCACCTCTCTTTAAAGTTTTTCATCTTGGCAATCAGATAATGAAGAGAGAATAACACATCCCAATTTAAGTAAATTTTTATAATGAGAATGACTTTAAGTGATTCTACTAAAATGTACCTGAAAGCAAGGGATGAGTTCAAGAAAGGTAGCAAGGACCCAATTAACTGAGTGTGTTACCTGAGCACCTTCTGTGTGTTGAGAATGGGGCTAGGTGTTTTACATACTCCTTCTGAGGTTGTTAGTAAGGACCCTGTTCCTATGTTAGTGTCTGTGATAGAACTCTAGGGTTTGAAGTCCTAGGAAAGTGTTTGGAGCTGACTGTGAAAACTGGAGCAGTGGTTCCTTTGTGTTCCTAGCTAGGACATTTGGGGTGCTTCTTCTTAACTGAGATCAGTCCGTTCATATGAACCATAACTCCCCCTCTCCCACTCTAAGTATAGCTTTATTATTTCTAGTGCACAAAAGGAGGCTATGAAACCATACTGTTACTATTTTTAACAAACAAATCAGAACACATACTCCAAAATGAATGGTGTTGCCTATGACATAGTTCTTATCATATACTAGATATTTGTGCCGCGATGCTTTCAGGGCTCAGGGTAGTACTGGTGCCCTGGATGATCTCTTGGGGATTATCTCCAGAGTTTTTTTGTGTCATTTTAGGATATTCTCAGGATAGGCATATTGTCTGTAGTGAAGGAGCCATGAAGCAAGTAGCTAGAAGTCAAATAGACTCTATTGTCGTGAATTGAAGAGATGAGGTGAAGCCCCTTCTGATAGTCTGGACAGGGCTTGGCCAGGATGGACATTTGCAATTTGAAGGCAGGGTTTCTGGATGCCAAATGTGCTGGTTTGGCAGGGACAGCTACTGACACTTGAGAGCTAGAGATTGGAAGAAGGCAAAACTGAGAATGTAGCTAGGACTATGTTAGCCTGAGTCCTCTGAGAAGCAGGTGTTTAGATGAAGTGAGGAGAAATACCTGTGGGAGAGAAAATGGGAGGCAGGGGGAAGCTGGGAAGGTCATAAGACCTCAATACAAGCCTTATCTTCAGTGATGGAGAAATAGAGGGAAGGTTGGGCAGGAGTTTCCTGGATGATCATGTAGTCCAAGGAACGTTTTAGAGGTTCCTCAAGCCAAAGTTTGCCCATCATTGGCCATCAGAGGAGTCCCACATCTCCCTGGTGTCTGTCCCTGCCTTGCTCTGTGATTGGTTGGGAGCAGCCAGTGGCAGAGGCTTTACCTCCATGCAGAGCACAGCACTCCTGGTAGAGCACAGCAGCCTGAGGGAGCCCTGGGGGCAATTACCCAGCTGTTTAACTACTGCTAATGGAAAGCTTCCAGGTACATTTCCATGGGATCCAAAATAACCAAAACGAACTCTGAGAAGGAAGAAATACAGCCAAAAACTATGATGCCTGAGGAGCCTACTGAGTCAGAACTGAGTTTGGAAGCCAAAATGATCACTGGTTCACTGATGAGGTGGGAAGGTGGGGATCCCAGGTGTGGGGATAACATGGACACTGGGCAAGTAAAATGGAAGATGCTGCAGGTGACACGTTCCTCCGCAGCTGTCCACCATCTGAGCCCAACCCCAGGCCAGTGCCCTGCTGCTTCCCAAGGGAACTCTGGAAGCTTTAGATAGATGCTCAAGCTGAGCAGAGTTGGTTCTGATTATGAAAAATGACATGAAATCCTCAAATGAGGCTCTTTTCTGGTGTGACTAGTAAACTGGCTTAAAAGATTACCGTTCCAATTCCAGAAATAGTTTGATCAATGGCAGCATTGTTGGAATAACTGTTGATGTTCCCAAAGGGACTCCTTTGAAGGAAACAGTGCTCATTTGTACATATAGGGTCTAGTGGCTTTGTTCCAAAATGGTACTTACTAATACTTAATTAGCAACTGATTACTTTTAAGGAGTGGTTCACAACCGTTTTTATCTGCCTACCCATTTAACATGTTGCCATCAATAACATCCTTTATTACTTCTATTTTGGGGAGGTGGCTAGGGGAGCAGAAAAAAGCACCCCTCCTGCATGCCCAACCCAATCACCAGCACTGAGTAGACCTGATGTTAAGCATTAGGAAGTCTGGAATGACAAACACATTTCATTCTTCCTCGGGGCAGGATGGTGCCGGAAGACAGGAGATTTTTCTCAGTGACTCCTTTGCTCCTTTCATGCTGCTTAATTGGATAAAATTTTTCCCATTCAGCTCACCCTCCTACAGGTATTGCACTAACTTACAGCTCATCTTCTGTAAGCTCTCTGTGAGTGTAAGGGTCTTGGGGAAGGATGAAGAATTCTTCCTGGCATATAAAATCTGGAATTTAAATGTTTGAGATGTTGGAGGGCACATGGGCAGCTCAGTCAGTTAAGCATCTGACTGTATATTTTGCTTCAGGTCATGATCTCAGGGTTGTGAGATCAAGCCTGTGTTGGGTTTTGAGTTCAGGGAGGAGTCTCCTTCCCTTCTCCCTCTCCCTCTCCCTCTGCCTCTCCCTACTGCTCGCACACTCTCTGTCTCTAAAATAAATAAATAAATAAATAAATAAATAAATAAATAAATAAATAAATACATCTTTTTTAAAAATAAAATTTTGAAGTGTATGAAGTAAGGCATCATGGAGGCTGGCCTATTTGGAATATCAGTGGATGAGATGGACTCTCTGGAGGAAAAGCAGATGTCCACAGCTCTCTAAAACACATCCTCACGTTGTCACATAGATGGCATAGGGCTATGCTGGGATGGGGCCAAACTGGGAGGACAGGATTTGGGAATTCAAGTTTATAAAATAATTACAGAAGCACCTCTTTGTGTCTAATGTTTGTTCTTGCACATGATTTGGAGTGATGGGTTTGGAGTTGTTGCACATTCTTATGAGTGTGTGTGGGGGGGAGGTGGTGGTAGAGGGGAGATAGGCTTTTTCAAAAAGTCCCCTCCCCCTCACTCTATTGCCCCTTCCAATTTTGAGAATAACTACTTACATATCAGACTGTAATTTACTCAAAGTAAGATCTAGGTTATAATTTCTCATTTTGCATATAGTAGAAACTCAATTAATATTGCTTTTTTTTGAAGTTTCTCAATATTTTATTTTATTTTTTTAATAATAAATTTATTTTTTTATTGGTGTTCAATTTGCCAACATACAGAATAACACCCAGTGCTCATCCCGTCAAGTGCCCCCCCTCAGTGCCCGTCACCCATTCACCCCCATCCCCCGCCCTCCTCCCCTTCCACCACCCCTAGTTCGTTTCCCAGAATTAGGAGTCTTTTAAATACATTTCTGGGTTGATTTTGTTACTACCTGATAGGTGATTTCCTATACCCATGAAAGGCAGAATTCAGGAGACAGCAGGATGTTCCATTCGCATCATACATCGTTAGCCATCTCTCCAAAATAGAAAGTTCTAGGCCGATAATGCATTGCTCCTTCCCTTGGGAGAGAGCTAGTTTGGGTGATGTAAGTTCAGAAAACTTTTAAGAGATAGGTAAGAAGTGGCCAGTTGGGAAGAGGTAAGAAGCAGAGCTCTGGGACCTCACTGCCTTCCCCAGAAGCTCATGATTCCTGGTCACCTCACAGGCACCTAGGATTTTGGACTGGGCAAGGATGTTCCAGGGAGTGTACACAACATGACCAGGATCATATATCCAGTCCTTATCAGAGCTAGGACCTTAACCCAGGTTAGGGCTTTTTCCCTTCAGAGCATGGACAGGAGGGAGAAGAATTTGAATCCTTTAGCAAGGATGAATATTTGTCAGTATTTAACATATTTGAACTTTCATCCCTTCTCTGATCTGCCAACCCCTGAGCCACCAATGATAAGCCACCAGGATTTAAGGAAGACACCCATGAACACCATTGACCAAAGTTTCTATCGCCAAGTCTTTGGCACGACTGGGATCGAAGCAGGTGCTCAAGTTGGATGGCGGGAGGAGTAAGGGAAATGAGTAAAACTTTCCAGATCAAATACCTCATCCTCTGTCATTTTGTCCCTGACAAGTCTTCTTATTAAACAAGTCTTTCTGCTTTGTTCCCAGAGGTCTTCTTGTCTTCACCATCTGAAGGACTACTGGAGTTTCCCTGTCTCTCACCCTCTCACACTGCCTCTGTATTTCCATCACTGTACTCGTCATAACCAGAAGCTATCCTCTTCACTTCTTTGCTTATTTATTGTCTATCTTATCCTCTAGAATATCTAAACTCAAAGAAAAACAAGGACCTATTCTGTGCTGTGGTTGGCAACACACATAAGGCAGTAATTATGCATTCAGTGATCACCGAACTTAAACCACACAATCTTCATTTATTGGAAGGTAGTTAAATGAGCACTTCAGGTCTTTCTGAATTCTGAAATCCAATGACCCACGGCATTAATATATTAGCCATCTACTTTTTTTCTTATAAATCCTCCTTATTTTTCAAAAATAATTCTTTGGGAAAGCTTAGCGGCACCCCCTGCCCTTTAAAAGATCAGAAAATCAAGGGCCACAAGGATAAAGCAATAACTATTCATACCATACACCCTTATTTCATGGAATGTTATTAATATGCTTTTTTCCCCATTATGCTCTTAGTTTTCCACTAGTGAGTTCTCCTTAAAGGAAAGAATACATTTATCCTTTCTACATCCCCAGTGCCTGACATATTCTCTGCAACACAGTAGATATACCCCAAGCCCACATACAGCAAGGCTTGGGGGGGACATAGAGGCAGGTACATGATCTTGCTTTGCTGCTCTGTTTCTGTCTCCCAGAGACTTCAACTTCTGTCAACAGAATTTCCTCCCCCCACCACAGAAAACTTTTAAGAGATAGGTAAGAAGTGGCCAGTTGGGAGGAGGTAAGAAACAGAGCCCTGGGACCTCACTGCCTTCCCTGGAAGCTCATGATTCCTGGTCACCTCACAGACACCTAAGAATTTGGACCAGGTCCTGGTCTGTGAACTGTCAGACTCTCTCTCTCACAGGTATGGAGCTTCTGACTACAGGCCTCCAGTGCTGAAATATGCCAATTTCCAGGTGTGCTTCATGTCCCCCATCACGCAGCACTACGGCATCCCACCAGGGCACTCGGCTTTGCAATCATCATCCATGATGGCCTCCTGGCTCAGCCACAGCCAAGAAGAATAGTCGCAAAGAAACCACTTCCGGGCCTCACATGGTGTATTGCTGACATCAGTTTGTCAAGTGCCAGCAGCTCCACGTGAGCCTCCCCAGCCAAAAATAAAAGCAATTGCAGTAATGAGGATGGTGGCAGTATCAACATCTATCATCACAGCAAAATTACAAAGTTAATAGAGTTATGCTCAGATTGAGGCTGCGACACCACATGTGCTCTTTTCATATGCACTCCCAAACTCAAGGCCTCCGATTTCCTGAGAAGATTCTATTTTATTAGGCTCAGACAGGGCAGCAGACAAGAGTCACATTTTGGACCCCTGTGGAAAATATGGCTTCAGAATCGCTAATAGTGAGTGTGCAAGAAAGTAGCCAATATTCTGGCCCAGCACTCCACACACAGAAAACACTCAATGCAAGTTATTGACAGATGACAAGTGAAGTCTAAAGATTTTGCAGATATTAATTGAGAAAATGGTCAAATAATATTCTCTGGAATATTAATATTCTCTTGGAAAATATTTTTGTTGTGTTATAATAGGACTCTCCCTTAAATATACCATGAGAAGAAAAAACTAGCATATAAATAAAGGAAGCAATATGTCTACTGAAGTCTTTGAAGATGTGATAGAAATTGAGTTGTGCTTCCCATCCTGTCCTCTATGAAGATTGCAGTGTCTGATTCTGAAACCCATGGTGGGCTCAACACAGAGGCAATCTACACAATTTTCCACATACAGAGGCATCAGTGTGGCACTGACTGTGTTAGCAGTGTATTTTGGAAATTCAGTGTGGCTTTTGGAAAATCAAAAGCAATGTATGCATTTTGAGTCATAGGGTGCAGTGGATCTTACATATTAGCTTTCTATTTATATAAATACCATTCATATAAACACCATTAAAATGCTCACCTATATGTGACAAGCAGTTTTTTTTTTCAAAATGAGTTTTCTTGGAAACCATGAGAGCAGAGCAACTGATATCCTTTGAGACAGACATTCAAATTCTGCGCAGAGGGATCCCTGGGTGGCGCAGCGGTTTGGCGCCTGCCTTTGGCCCAGGGCGCGATCCTGGAGATCCGGGATCGAATCCCACGTCAGGCTCCCGGTGCATGGAGCCTGCTTCTCTCTCTGCCTGTGTCTCTGCCTCTCTCTCTCTCACTGTGTGCCTATCATGAATAAATAAAAATTTTTTAAAAATGCAAATTATTAAAAAAAAATTCTGCGCAGAAAGTTTTTCTTTATAGTCTCTTTCTTCAGCCATCCAAAGAAGTAGACATGTTGGCCTGGGTTCTGCGATTGACCAACTAGTGCTGGTCTTCTTCCAAGATGTGAAGGCCCTGCATGCCTGACCAACTATCTTCTCCAATATCCATGAAGATGGCTTGTTTCACCATTACCTGCATGGTATGATTTCAGCTCCTCTCAGCAAGCTAGTCGTATGTTTGAGGGTATATGTCAGACTTTTAGTGTCCTTTTCCAAACAAATGCTGGAAGCAAACTCAGCTTGAACATAAACGGAAGAGAAACTCAACTAGTAGCCCTTTTGATAGAGCTAGCTGTATCTCTTGTTTTCTCCTTTTAAAAAAAAATTATAGTAAGAACACTTACACGAGATCTCTCTTAACAGGCTTTTGGGTACATGGGTACACATGAAAGTATTATCATGTACAGGCATAATGTTGGGTTGATCTCTAGAACTTACTCATCTTACATACCTGGAATTTTATACCCCCCTTGCCCAGCCTCTGGCAACCACCATTCTATTCTTTGCTTCTTTGAGTTTGACTTGTTTTATTTTATTCTTTTTCTTTTATACAGTCAGTGTTTATTTGGATTGAATTACACATATACGTATATTTCTCTGCTCCTTATTTCTTCCTGCAGTTCAAGTGTTTGTTCTGGGAAAGTCTTCTATCTGAAATACAGGTTTTAGAAGTTCTTTTACCGTAAGATTTGTTAGTAAATCTTGGTTTTTCATTTTTCTGAATATGTCTTTATTTCATCTCCATTCTCATGTAATTATTTTAGGATGGCTGTTTCTCTCAGAACATTGATGATATTGTCCCACTGAAATGTGACCTAGAGTTGGATCATTTTAGAAACCTCATATATGTGGAATTATGCAGTATTAGTCCTTCTGTGACTGCATTATTTCACTTAGCATAATGTCCTCAAGATTCATCCCTGTTGTCATATTTAGCAAGATTTCTTTCTTTTTTAAGGCCAAATGAATGGAAAAAAAATTACTTCCAGGTAAAAAGCAGAATAGAGGAGCATGCTATGTGGATCTTTGATGAGAACATGAGCTAAGAATCCTATTAAAAGAAAATGTTTTCTCTTTCCAATATATCATCAGCATAATCATTATGATGATAATTTATTGAATTCTTCTTATGAGTTAGGCATTATAGTAATTGGTTTACTTATACAGTCTCATTATATGTAAAATTCTCTGTGTCTGGTATAGTTATCTCAATTATAAATGGTAGGAAACTTAAGCTAAAAATAATTAGGTAGTTCCTGCAAAGCCATGCTAGTAGTGAATGAAAGGTAAGTTTAGAATTCACACTCGGTACTATTTGATTCCCAAACCTTTATGATCTTGAGTATTACACTGTACAACCTAGAAATGTGTCAGGTTTGATCCATTTGGTAGTCAAATGAAATGGAGGGGCCAGGCAAAGGTGGATTGAGGCAAGCTTTTAATGGAAGTGCTCTTGGGTGAGGTTCTGCGGCCCTCAAAGGAGTGAGACCAGGGAAGTCGCAGGCCGGGGAAGTTGCGCCCAACGGAGTACAAATGGGCTTTTTAAGGGGAGGGGTAAGGAGTTCTGTGTCTGTATGGGGTGACAGGTATTAGGGCATATTACTGGTGGAATCAGTATGGGGTGATAACTGCTTATGCCCTTATATGGGGGTTTGGGTAAGGTGCTGTTCCTGTTTCCCACGGAAGTCCTGTCTCCTCATGATGACATGTCCTTGGGTGGTCTGCTGGTGATGGGAAAGTTCCGAGGGAGGGTAACAAGATGGAGGGTCTGCCACCATTTTGTTGGTGCCTCCTGATCCCCCTTGATCCCGCTGGCCCACCAATATGAACTGTAGTGAACAAGTTCAAATTCAATTACTAGTTTGATTTAAGCATAGGATCATGACTAGACATAGAGTCTTTAGGAACAGTTTGGTCTCATGGAAAAAAATAGACCCAGAAGTGCCAGATAAAGTTGGGTTGGAACTAACTAGATTTGGAGCCTCAGCCTCAGCCAAATGATGTTCTAGATTATGTGCCCTTGACCCTCTGGGTCAACTCTGTGCCCTTCTCTACTCTGCCCTGTGTCCCAGGAGGCTAAGCTACACTAGAGTGTGTCAAAACGTTCTGTCTGTGTCAGTTCTGGCTGTTGTAACAAATTATCATACACTGGGTGGCTTACACAGCACATGTATTTCTTACAATTCTGGAAGCTAAAAGTGCAAGATCAAAGTGCCAGTCTGGTCTAGTTCCAGTAAGAACTTTCTCTGGGGTTGTAGGTGGCTGATTTCTCATTGTATCCTCACCTGGTAGAAAAAAAGAGAAAAGTCTCTGGAGTCCTGTTTACAAAGGGTACCAATCTCATTCATGAGGGTGCCACCCCCATGACCTAATTACTTCCCAAAGGCACCACCCTGTACTACCATCCCATTAAGCTTAGGATTTCAACATATTTAGGAGGACATAAATATTGAGATCATAACATAAATTTCCTTATCCCTGGTCCTCCAGTTGGTTGGGCCAATGGGTACATGGAGAGGCAAGTGAAGCCAGTATACTTCCTCCCCTAGTCCTCTCTGTATATGGCCATTGTGGGTGCCACTAAAGGCCACCACTGTTGACCAATGACCCTCTCAGTATAGCAACTCCCAGGGGACTGCCTGACCACTTTCTCCTCTTATCTTCAGATCTAGAGGTAAAAAGAGCCCTCCACTGTTGCTTACTCCAGGATATTATATCATGTTTTGTTGAGTTCTCCAAATCTTGCTTCTTGTTTACTCTTGTAGTTAGCCCCTTTATTAAATGTACCTAAATTTCCAAGTTTGGTTGTCTCTTCTGTTTCTTGCCTGGAATCTGATAGAAATCACCTCTGTTCTGTCTTTTCATTTATAGAATTAACATAATAATGCTTTCATCATATAGTATGAGGTTGAATGAGATAATGAATGGGCCTGGTGCATTGCAAGACTTAATAAACAGTAGTCGGAATGATGATCATGATGAACATCTCTTTTATAGTTAGCCTCTCCAGGATGAGAAGTCAACTTACTCTGAAATGCGGATCATAAATTGCTGGCCCACAGACTGAAGTCAAAGTATGCAAGTGTTTTATAAGTAAGTATATTGATTAAAAATACCAGAAAGTATTGTACGCAATCCAGGTTCTAACTTCTCTCACACCATTGGAAGAAGCTCTGGGGACTCTGGGTTCACACAGTCAAATTGACGACTAGGCAGGCAGGAGCTGAATGGAGGTGGCCTCCTTTAGATAGGACAAGAGTTCTCTAGTTTGCCACAGTCTCCACCAGTCCCTATTATACACTGGCTGGCTATATATATTTATGTGACGTGCCTAGGTCTGTAAATACAGGATTTTGAGTCCTGATCTAAATTATGAACTCCTAGGGGGCAAGTACCTTGACTTATACTTCTCTGTGCATAACCAGCTCAGTGATATATTTTAGTTGAATAAACAATTCTTCTGTCACTTCTTGGTCCCCAGATACTCTCACTGCTGCCACCCACTGATACTCTAGCCATCAGCTGTTCTAACAAATACTATGTCCATTTGTCCAGGTGAGTGTAGAGAAGGAACACAGTGGGATGTGGCAGAGGGAAGCAGACTAGGCCAGGAGGGAGATGCAGCTAAGAATATAGGTTGCAGGTGACACTGAGGGACTATGCAAATGTCCTCCTGTCATGGAGGAAATCATCTTTTCTTCTTTCTAATACGATGTCTCCCTAATTGGCTTAATAAGAAATGCCCTGATTCCCCTCTTGCCTGTAGCTAAATATTTGGATCTGGATGACTTCCAGATTTGAGTGGTTCACTCTCTTAAAGCTGGGAGCACAGTCCTGCTGGTCTGCTACCCAGAGTTAATTACTGTTCCCACATCCCCAGACAGCACCAGCTTGGGTAGAGCCTCACAGCTCTTGCAGCATTGGAGGGCCCAGCTCATGATTCTGTTAGCTAATGGGAAGGTAATGACCCAACAGCTGCAGATCACTCTCACCCTTCTGGCCTGCTTTAAAAAAAAAAAAAAAAATACAAACAACCAAAAAAATTCAGGCCTGGCATTCTATTATTTCCTTTTTAATAAGGGCCTGGAAATGTCAGCCTCAGTGATTACGCCAGCAGGTGCCCAGACTTCAAAGTGGGCACCTGTCACTGGAAAGATAATTGACTTTATTCAACCAATTGTCTCCCTGTTGTAATCAAGCCATTTCATTCAAATGGATCTTTCAAACTGTTCTTTTGAGTGGGTGGGGGAGGCAGCAGTGCCGGGTGGATCACAATTACCATGTAGAGGGAGGGGAAGCAGAGCAAGCTCAGAAGCAGGCAGTGGCAAAGAGCTGTCAGCCTTTCTGCAAGCGGTAGCTGGCCTGGAGGATGGTTTGTAGGTGGAAAAAACCAAAGAGCGATTAGTTAGAGGTGGGGGAGCCTCTCTGCTATTCAGCTATTGGAGCCTTTTTGTGTTTCTTTAGCTTGCCTTCTGGTGGCAGACAGACACTCCCCAGTAGGTACATTGTTTTCAGCAGCAGGTCCCCTGAGGGGAAGGAGGGGAGGGTAGACACATGTGCCCAAAGCCTCCCTTTCCTCTTCTGGGGATCAAGATTCCAAACTTCAAAGAGGAGAGAGAGGGGCTGCGGACAGGAACAGGGTAAGGATCTCTGCTCTCCAAAAGGAGCTAAATCCGCCTTGGCTGTTAATGTTGTCTCTCTGGATTTGAGAGATCTGGTCATTGGTGGCACAAAGGCCCAGGGCCAGGTCCTGAGCTCTGGAATTCAATGGCTCTCCATTTCCCCTCAGTGTAGACAAAACAAACACTGGATTTTGATGGGCTGCAGGAGGGCTGGGCCACTGAGTTCTAGCTGTGTGTCTAGCTGCTGTGCTGAGAGGACTCGGGAGTGGTACAGGGCTGATTGCAAATTTTGAAATAAATGGGGATGAAGGTTGTTAAAGCTGTGAGATGAAGCTCTGCCCACAATAAGAAACCTAATCTTACTTAGGAAGCTGACCTAGGTCCCTGGTGCAGCCACTCAGCTGCTGTCTGATCTTGAGGGAGTCCCTTAAATCCCTGAGCTCCAATTTTCCCAAGTACGAAATGGGGCAGTAGCGCATAGTGAGATTGAATCACATGAGCTCTGGGATTTAAATGACTGATAATAATCTGGGTGCTCAGGGAAACACAGGTCTCTTCTTTCAAAAGGAATAGGGTGGAACACAACCCAAAACCTACATTTCCACAGCCCCCCACTCTGTCCTGTGTGCACGGGACACAGGACCCCAGGCACCAGGATGGTCTATTCCCATGCCTGAGGGGGTGCAACACTGGAGAAAGCAGGTTTCCCCTGATCTCACCAGCACCAGGGATCTCTCCCATCACTCTTCCATCTTCTTTAGCCATCACTGACATCCCGAACATCGTCTCCTCAGAGTGCCCAGGTCCCCTGAGTGTCCTTGCATAACACCCGGTGTGGTGCTTTATACAGAGTAAATGTATAAGTGAAAATATTGCTAAGCCTGGGCCTCTTGCAGTATTTAAATATGCTTGAGGAGCCAGCAACATCATCCCTTGCTATCAGGGCTGATGCACTTTTCCTGAGAAAAATGAGTGATAAAATTATAATCAATGCTACCAAGCCGTAGACAGGTAGACCTCAGTTAATTCACCCATCTTCCATTACAGAGGCATTAGTCCTGTGAGGTGGAACACAGGTCAAAAGAAGCTCTTGTACAAGAAGAGAAACAGCTTCAGGGGAAACTAGTGTTAGGAGCTGAGCTGCAACTGTCGGCTGTTCAGTCGGACCACAGGGAGAGAGGAGGAGAAAGCCAGGAGACATGCACTGGGGTGGTTTTCATCTGCTCAACCACAAAAAGGAGGGTGGCCGTGAACCAAAGGGAATCTGATGAACAAAGGTCACAGCCCAAGTCAAAGATCACCCCTGAGTCCAAAGTCTCCCTCACAGTTGCTCTGCACTCGCCTCTGCTGGCCGCTGTGACAATGACCCTCACCTAGTGGGCATGGCATCCTAGTGAGAAAAGTACCATGCAAATGACCTCTACAGCTACAGGGGTGCACTGTATGGTTTAATCAATGACATATTGTGTGAAGGGCTGGGGAGGAGTTTGAGAAAACTTTATACAACAGGAAAAGAATGATGAAAGTGGCATATTTGGCTGAACCCTGATCTTCACCATAAATTTGCTGTTTGAGTTGGGGAAAACAAAAGCACTGAAGTGTTGAGAATCTTGTAGGGTTCAACCCAACACGTGTAAAGGTAAACTTGAGCCTCACCTCCAGGTCCTGAGCTCTGGATTATCCAAAGTAGAATGTGCGGAGTCTTGTCAAATGGAGAGTGCTTTAGAATTTTCAGCTGTTGTTAATATTACTAGGATGTTGGGCATGTTTTTCTCACTGACTCTGGGGAGGGTTTTAGAAAGAATCGTGGATGTTGATGTCGTCTCTCAAAGCCATCACTGCTGAAAAGAGCCCTTAGAAACCAGAGCCCCGGACAAAGGCAGATAGATAATCATCAGGACCAGTGTCATGAGCATGCGGCCAGTACCATCATGCAAGGCTCTGCTCTCAGAAATTCTGTGCTTAGGGATAGTGGTCCACAGGTGCCATCTGGAAATTCTTAATACTTTTATCATTGAATTGTGTTATGTAAGTGCAGTTCAATGGGACAGTGGAGCATGCACCAGAGGCTTGAAGCTTTGCCCCTTCCCTGACATGGGTCTGCTGCCTGCTACCCAGGAACAGCTGCTGCCCTGGGGACAGGCTCAGGGAGGGATGGGCACAGCAACTGTGCACCGAGACATAGGGTGGGGCCCCGGCACCTGTGAAGATCGGCTGTCATGCTTCAGGTATCCCATGACCAAAGGAGCACAGAATTAAATAGAAAAAAAAAAAAAAAAAAAAACGCTAGGTGAAATTGAGGGGAAAATAAGAGAAGAAAGAAAATGGTTCTTCTAGCTTTTTGGGGACAAGAGACTCCCCATTTTCATTTTTCATTGGGCTCTGCAAATTATGTAGCCAGCTTCCAAGCTCAGTCTTTGGGTACCTCATGTAAAAGGGTTCAGGGCAATTCCTCTCACATATTTTGATACATGAGCTCCCAGTGATCTGCTCATGGAGAGAGAAAAGCAGAGCGTGGAGGTCAGAGCCTACATTCAGCATTTGCCTTTGACATATTTATTATGACATATATATCATGTTTCGGATAATGAATAACTACTCATCCTTTTTAGGGACTAGATAGTGTTCCATATAAAGAGAAGACATCTGAAACCACTGCTTGAGATATGACTGAACATTCAGAGTTGGGATTACATCCTTGTAATCCCCTAGATTACCTTTGGTTTATAACTCCATTAACTCAGGAGTCAGGTGAGATTTCTGGAGGTAGGTCTTCTTGTTGCTTGTTTTACATTTTTACACTGAATGTCAACTGTTATAATACAATATTATGCCAGGTATTAGATTATAATCTTCTTTTTAACATGACTATTTTCTCTGCAAGCCTTTCAGCCATAGGTGACAGGGATGGATAACTTTAATACTGGCCATTTTACGTGTGCACACTCACACTGCAGCACGCAGAATATGACATTGTTTTATTTATCCTTTAGCAATGGGTAGGTAACAGTTGAGGTACTCTAATCAGGATACACACACTCCAGAGGTAGTTAGTATTTTAATGAATTTAACCAGAGCCTCCCATTCTAGGGGAGGCTATTCCAAGCCTTCAACTATCCTTAGGGCATTTACTGGTTAGTATGAATGATGTTAGAAATGACTTTTTTACTGGTAAAATGAGCTTTATTCAGTTTTATAGACTGACTAGAAATAATTCTAGAAAAACAATTTCTCTTTCATGTATGGGTTGTGAATCTAGGGTCCTAGTCAGTCAATAACTATTAAGTGGTACCTTAGTCAAAGGGCTCCATCAAATCCTGTGCCCTGGTTCCCTTAGGACATAATTTCTTGTTCTTTTTAGATCACAGTGATAAATGTTTTTTACATCATAACCTAATGCACACACACACAAGCACATTGAAAGGAAGAGTGTCCAGAGAAAAGTGTTTCTTAGACTCACTTTATGTAATGTATTCTATTCTACTATATTTCATTTTGTCAATTGCTGGTTGCAATGTAGTCAGCTTATTTCAGAGCACCCTAGTGGGATGCAAACAATTGTTCTAAAAACCTTAGCCTAGAGAGCCAGCAAAATCCTGCCACTAGAATGTTGTTGCATATGTCACAAGCCTGTACTGCAAGGTACTCATTAGTCTGTTGTGGCCAGGAGTGAGGGAGTCATGGAGTTACAGGAGAGATCGGCACATGGGTTTGTGTGAAGGAGTTATGAATGTTTGTGTGTGCACCAGAATGTGGTCTGGGACTTGCCTGCATTGTAACATATAGCCAGGTAGTGAACAGGTAGGAGGGGTCAACCTATATTCTCTCACCTATGTTCAACCACTGGATGTTACCAATAACTGCCAGGAAGAACCTAGTAATGATGGATAACCACATCAGTTTAGGTCAATTTGCAAATATTACTTTTAAAAGGAAAGACAAAAAAAAAAAAAAAAGAAAGAAAGAAAGAAAGACTATCAGGCATCGCAGTGGGTTGAATGGGGGCACCCCAAAATATAAGTCTGCCTCAAACCTGTGAACGTGAACTTATTTGGAAAAAGAATCTTTGCAAGTGTCATTATGTTAAGAACATGGAGACAAGATCACCACAAATTATCCAGTGGATAATGGATAAATGTGATACCCACATTTATCACCAGCCCTAAATCCAGTGATAATTGTCCTTACAAGAGAAAGACAGAGGGAGATTAGGGACAGAAGAGGGGAGGAGATCAAGATAGAAGTAGAGATTGGAGGCACACAGCCACAAGCCAAGGATTGCCAGGAGCCACCAGGAGCCACCAGGGCCTTGAAGAGTCAAAGAAGGGATTCTATCCTTAGGGCCTTCAGTGGAATGAGGTCCCACTGACAACTTGAGTTTGGGACCTCTGAGCTTCAGAGAATATAAATTTCTATTGTTTTAAACTATAAACGTGTTAAGGCAACTCTAGGAAACCGATATAGATGTTATATAGACCAAGACCACAGAACTCTCTTTGATAATCTTGCCGATTGTTCAGTCCCAACCAGAATCACCTCACCCTGACCAAAGGAACAAAGATCTGTTAGGCATTTTTTTTTCTTTTTTTGCTAGCTTATGTAGAATCAGCTTTCAGGAAAATACTACATCTTGTTTGATTCAAAATATTTCAAAACATCACTCATCACCTCTGATGACATTTATGGCTCAACATTCTTTACAGCAATCGTATAAAATTTATCTCAAAAAATGTGATGGGTATTCTTAACTATACAGAAACAGGGCAAACAAACTTTCTCGAGAAGGAGCAAGCAGATGCATCTGACCGGGGCATTGCTTCTAGGAGATTTTATTTCCTTAAGCAAAGCTGACCACAGTGAGTCATGGTTGAAAGAAGGAATTGGTATCCTCATGGCAGTTAGGAAAAAAGAAGCAGCCTATACCCTAAGGTGTAGAATTTCAGAGACAGTCTTATGATGAAACAGCTAACATTCTATTACAAACAGCATGAAGGAGAAAAGGGGGAAACACGAAACACTGGGGAGCTTCTATTTACTTGAGAACATCAGAATGCATCAGAAAATCAGAGACCCCTGATATAGAGCCTCTGAATTTTAAAAAATCTTTTGTCTCCAATAACAGTCCTAGAAAATAAGTATTTAGAAAAAAATTATTCTGAGGAAATTGTTTCACACCCACAAACCACTTACAGAGCAAGCTTCTCTGTTTTCACTTCCAGCACAATGTGACATAGGTGTGTGTTGCAAGGGTAAATGACTGAGGAAACAGAGATCATTGCATTTGTCTTCAACGGTTCCTAGGAGGGGATAAATTGATCATTTCTACTTGGTTGTTTCTACTGAATCATTACGTCAGAAAAGTTGCAAAATATCCTGAATATTGTATATGCAAATTATCTTTGAGAACACCACCATGTATTGCCTCTGGAACCTAATAAAGCAAATGTGGTAGGCCTGCCCAGCAGCATTTTTTATCAGAGCCATCATGAAACATAAACATTATGTTTAGGAAGAATTTACAGGATATGAAAGTCATTAGGATATCATAGTATTATTATCACCTTATTGTTAAGTGCTGTGTATATTTTTAAAGCACTCTTTAAATCTTTTTAACCTTTAGGGGTGCCTGGGTGGCTCAGTGGGTTGAGTGTGGGGCTCTTGGTAAGGGGAGGTCGTGATCTCAGGGTCATGATCTCTGGGTGGTGAGATGAAGCCCCAAACAGGCTCCACCCTGAGCATGGAGCCTGCTTAAGATTTTGTCTCTTCTGCAACCCCTCTCCCCTCTAAAATAAACAAACAAATAACTAAGTCTTTTTTAACCTTTTAAAACAACTTCATTTTTATTAAGGCTAAAATGAACGTGAGCTAACATTATTCCATCTCAGCAATCTTGGTGAAAAATAAACTTTCCCCATTATAGACACTTACTCACTTCCTGGATACAGACTCTTACTGGGCGGGCCTGGGTCACCTGACCCTCTGTGCCTTAATCACAGTGGAGGCTGGGAGGCAGGGGTCCTCCCCAGGTCGGCATGATGGGAGTGGCAAAGCATTGCTTCTCCAAAGCAGAGGTGGTTGTGCTGTTTGCAGAGGGAGTAAATAAAGTGCCAGGCTATTCAGAAAAAACAGGTGTTGCAATATACACGTTTAATGCAATCCCTATCAAAATACCATGGACTTTCTTCAGAGAGTTAGAACAAATTATTTTAAGATTTGTGTGGAACCAGAAAAGACCCCGAATAGCCAGGGGAATTTTAAAAAAGAAAACCATATCTGGGGGCATCACAATGCCAGATTTCAGGTTGTACTACAAAGCTGTGGTCATCAAGACAGTGTGGTACTGGCACAAAAACAGACACATAGATCAGTGGAACAGAATAGAGAACCCAGAAGTGGACCCTGAACTTTATGGTCAACTAATATTCGATAAAGGAGGAAAGACTATCCATTGGAAGAAAGACAGTCTCTTCAATAAATGGTGCTGGGAAAATTGGACATCCACATGCAGAAGAATGAAACTAGACCACTCTCTTTCACCATACACAAAGATAAACTCAAAATGGATGAAAGATCTAAATGTGAGACAAGATTCCATCAAAATCCTAGAGAAGAATACAGGCAACACCCTTTTTGAACTCGGCCACAGTAACTTCTTGCAAGATACATCCACGAAGGCAAAAGAAACAAAAGCAAAAATGAACTATTGGGACTTCATCAAGATAAGAAGCTTTTGCACAGCAAAGGATACAGTCAACAAAACTCAAAGACAACCTACAGAATGGGAGAAGATATTCGCAAATGACGTATCAGATAAAGGGCTAGTTTCCAAGATCTATAAAGAACTTATTAAACTCAACACCAAAGAAACAAACAATCCAATCATGAAATGGGCAAAAGACAGGAAGAGAAATCTCACAGAGGAAGACATAGACATGGCCAACATGCATATGAGAAAATGCTCTGCAACACTTGCCATCAGGGAAATACAAATCAAAACCACAATGAGATACCACCTCACACCAGTGAGAATGGGGAAAATTAACAAGGCAGGAAACAACAAATGTTGGAGAGGATGTGGAGAAAAGGGAACCCTCTTACACTGTTGGTGGGAATGTGAACTGGTGCAGCCACTCTGGAAAACTGCGTGGAGGTTCCTCAAAGAGTTAAAAATAGACCTGCCCTACGACCCAGCAATTGCACTGTTGGGGATTTACCCCAAAGATACAGATGCAATGAAACGCCGGGACACCTGCACCCCGATGTTTCTAGCAGCAATGTCCACAATAGCCAAACTGTGGAAGGAGCCTCGGTGTCCAACGAAAGATGAATGGATAAAGAAGATGTGGTTTATGTATACAATGGAATATTACTCAGCTATTAGAAATGACAAATACCCACCATTTGCTTCAACGTGGATGGAACTGGAGGGTATTATGCTGAGTGAAGTAAGTCAGTCGGAGAAGGACAAACATTATATGTTCTCATTCATTTGGGGAATATAAATAATAGTGAAAGGGAATATAAGGGAAGGGAGAAGAAATGTGTGGGAAATATTAGAAAGGGAGACAGAACGTAAAGACTGCTAACTCTGGGAAACGAACTAGGGGTGGTAGAAGGGGAGGAGGGCGGGGGGTGGGAGTGAATGGGTGACGGGCACTGGGGGTTATTCTGTATGTTAGTAAATTGAACACCAATAAAAAATAAATTAAAAAAAAAGAAAAAAGAAAAACAGGTGTTCACACATACATTCAGATATATCCACAGATGTGTTTAGACAAACTGACAAAATACTGGAAGCAAGTGTGTATTAGCCCCAGTCTGGCTGATGGGATTATGGGCATTTATAATGCTTTGCTTATAAATTACAGTTGCCCAGCCTTTACCACTTTGCTTTTTTAGAAACAAAAGTGTGTAAGCTTCACTGACACTGTTCTGTTACTATACATGAAAGTTTTGGCAATTTTTTTTTTTAGATTTTTTTTTTAATTTATATATTCATGATAGACACAGAGAGCGGGAGTGAGAGAAAGAGAGGCAGAGACACAGGCAGAAGGAGAAGCAGGCCCCATGCCAGGAGCCTGACGCGGTACTCCAGGATCACGCCCTGGGCCAAAGGCAGGCGCTAAACCACTGAGCCACCCAGGGATCCCAAGTTTTGGCAATTTGAAGCTTTGGTTGAGCCATTGGGGGTAAGAAAAACTCCACGCAGTCAGAGAACTGTGAGTGCTCTGTGATTTTTCCCAGAAGTCTACCAATAGCCAGGGAATGGACTCCTTTAAAAGGTGTGAAAGGTTGACCAGTAAGGGGGAGCAACAGCAGGGGGTGCCATGCAGAGAAGAACTTCTGGACAGGGCTTTCAAATTTGCTCTCTCCTCTTTCCATCTCTTAGCTTACCCTGAACAGGGGCCCATCTCTTCCCTCTTTGGTACTGTCATTTTCCATCCTGGATTACACATCTCTTCTGACTAATTCACCCATTCGAGCTCCATTGGGAAGATTTAAACCTCTTCCTCTGATGAGAAATTCTTTAATTCAAATGATTCTCCTACCATGGGAAAAACACATTATTCAATTACAAACGATTCCAAGAGCTCTCATTTTCTAAGCATTTGTCATATGCATACATGATTTCATTGAATTCAATAAGTTTTGGGTTTACTGTTCCAAATTTCAGAAGACTAATTGAAGTTACGGGCAGGTTATATAACTTGTGCAAAGTCACATTACTTGTGAATGGTTGTCCCAAGGTTTAAATATGAGCCAGATTCTAAGCCTATGATCTTGAAAAGGGAAGGACTAATATTGCTTGTTGGGGAAGGTCATTGAAAGGATATGACCACCTGTTGACCCACGAGCTGGACCCAGCAGTGGGAGGCTCTTCATTTCCTCCCCTGTCCTTGGAATGTGCTCTTTCCTTGGCTTTCCCTCTCCCAGAAGCTGCCCGAAGGATGTAGCCTTAAGAGAGAGATGTGGTGTTGAGACCATTTGGACCGCGTACATGACTGAACACAGTTAAGGCTTCTGTATAAAATTTTAAGATTAGGTGGACAAATGAGATGATCAACTCCTCTCGAGGCTGCCCAAGACAAGCCTTGTATGCAAGTTGTCTTGCTTATTAAACCTGCCACCCTCCCAGGCAGAGTGGTCTGCCTCTCTCACTGATCTCTTCTGACCTCTAAGAATGGGGGCCAGTTTCAGATTCTACCTGGGAAGCTCCCAAGAAGGTTACAAACCACCACTGCCACTAGTTATTCTATCTTCAACTCTTTCTTCAGTAAGTCATGTCCAGAACCATTATCTTATTATCTATAAAGTCAGAGTATTTCTAAATCCTGCCCAACCTATTCTGTGGGCTTTTGAAAACTTCTATGAGATGACGTACAGGAAAGAGCTTTGCACATTATAAGTCACAGGTACACACATGGTGTTTCTTTTGTAGACTGAGCCTCTAGGAGACTGGAGGAAGGAAGCACATATAGTAAGGTGTGAGGACAAGGAACTTTAGGCATTGCACACCTGGTCGAGGGGCATACAGTAATGAAACATAAATACAAAGCTCCAGGTGTGGGTTGGCAAAAGACTGGGTGAGATACAAGTAAGATAAGGTGATTAACAGTCTTGGGTTGCCCATGACTAGAGGGTTTCCTGGGGTATGGGACTTTCTGTGCTAAAACTCGGCAGGTCCTGAGCAAACCAAGATGAAGTGGTTGCCCTGGTTAAGGTAAAATATGACTGGCCATCTTACTAAGAAGTGACATGTGAACTGGCCATTTGAAAGCAGAGTGGAAAATCATCCCATGGTGGTTGGGCTTTGAGGACATGGCAGCCCTATTGTTCCAAAGATGCCATCTCTCCAGCCTCAGAAGAGCAGAGGCATAGAGTATGTTTTCCATAGCCATATAAGATGAGTGAACCAGCAATTCTTCCCCAAGCTCGTAGCACTCTAGAAGTAGACTCTTCCCTTTCCCCAGGGCTAACAGGCACATGTCCATTCCTGGCCATAACACCCAGCCTCTTCCAGGGAGATAGGGAGAACCCTGGCAGGAGTTAAGAGTCTAAAATTCAGGCATTTCATAGCTTATATGCGGCCTTGCTTTTGAATGGTATCCCTCTAACTTGTTCTTTCTTTAGGAGACTATCTTGCCAGAGTGTTCCTCAGTCTTATGACTATTGAAGTCCCGAGCTCTTGTCTTGTTATGTACAGTCAGGACTGTATGCCCCAGTGGACTTGGCTTCAAAAAGAACTTGGCTCCTGTCCAACCCACCTCATCCTCTCCAAGAGCATTCATGTTGGAAAACCCTGCAACCTTGTGACCCCGATACCTTCTCACTTCTCATTTCTCAGCCAAACTGCCTGGGTTCACCTCCTTACACCACCATTTCCTATCACCTATGTCATTTTAAGCAGGGTAACTTGCATCCATTTTCCTCATTAGTAAAGTGAAGATGATAATTGTGTCACCTAATTTAATAGGCAGTGAAAGGATTAATTAATTTAACACATGGAAATACTCAGAAATGTCTGGTAGCTAGTAAGTGATCAACAAGTATTACTGTTTTTGTTTTTATCAAACCTATCTGCTTATTGCCCCAACATGGTATTCTCATCACTTTCTGTAGAAAATGAGGTTTAGGGAAGCCTGGGTGGCTCAGTGGTTGACGTTTACCTTTGGCTCAGAGCGTGACCTTGGAGTCCCGGGATCAAGTCCCATGTCGGGCTCCCTGCATGGAGCCTGCTTCTCCCTCTGCCTGTGTCTCTGCCTCTCTCTCTCTCTCTCTCTCTGTGTCTCTCAGAATAAATAAATAAAATATTTTTTAAAAATTAGAATTTGATGGCCTTTAAGCAAAACATACACTTAATAGGTAGCTGAGGCCCTGCCATTCCCTGTCATCCAGGTACTTCCCACATCCACACTATCTTACTAGATTGCAGAGACTTCTGATGGTGTACCAGCCAGAGAGAGGCTAGTCTCTCTCTCCTTGGGGATTTGCACCTACCACCACCACTATAACCACCATGCACCTTCCAGAGATGCCATGATCTCTATGTCCAGCTGTAACCTCTGTTTCTATTTTCAACTGCTTACTCTTAGCTCCAAATGTTAGTTTGCTTCCACATCTTAGTCTTCCTTGCTTTCCATTTACCCTAGATTAACCCATTCTATTGAAATCATCTTAAATTAATTCTCTGAAAAAGTACCACTTACATGATCGTCAATCCCACTACAAAATTATTTCTGCACCTGACCTGCCCCATCCATCTCCCTCTGTCTATATCTCTGCCTCTCTCTCTCTCTGTGTCTCTCATGAATAAATAAATAAAATCTTTAAAAAAAAAAAAAACGAGCTTTAAAGCTTCTGTTCCTTGGTGTAGTAAAAGAAGCCTAAGATTTGGAAGTGTGTGATTATCTCCAACATTATGTAACTCCCATACATTTGATTTCCGAGTCTGCTAAAATGGGCTAAGAATCAACTAAGAAGAGTTCAAAGAGATAATGCATGACAGCTCTGTTCTTTGGGACCCACACATACCTTACCCTTGATCTACAGTATAGTATTGACCCCCCCACCCCTGACTTAATGTTTGAGTGTCTTGAAAGAAAGGGTTGTATCTTTTTCATCTTCTCATTTCCTGGGCTTTCCCGGGTGCTTGGCATAAAAGAAGAATCAATGCACATCTGCTGAAGTGATGGCATCTAGCATGATACCTGGCTTGTTTTTGGTGATCAGTGAATTATAGTTTCATTCCTAAGGTTATAGAGCTAGTTAGTTGCATATGGGAGCTAATCTTGACATTTTTTCCCCTTAAACTAATTATTAGTAAAGTTGCCTTCAAAAGAAGATTACTGAGAAAATGATTTTAAAATGTCTTTAGTTCATGAGCAAAAATAGCACTTACATTACACATCTGAACTACCTTTCTATTTCTGTTTTCCAAATTAAGCCTGCTATAGAGCATGCACTGTATTTCTTTAGTTTTCAGTTCCAGTACATTTTAGATGAGGTGGAAACTTTCAGGACACAATTATCAATATTTCTCGGTGAGAGTTCTGCCTCCTTTGTAATTAAATTGCCCTCTCTTGCTAATTTGTGTGCATCCATATAATATCTCTTTCTTCTAATTAAACACATCACTCATTGACGATGCTTCAAGTCTGAAGCCAAGAAAAGTGAAAAGGGACAGGACATATAAGCATTCAAATTGGACACTTCCCCTGAGTTGAGGCATTTTTCTTCCTTTATATCTTGGCAAGTGGTCATTTTCACGGTGATAGCAGCTGTACTATGGGAACATATTTGATGGGTAGTGTTTTATATTCACACATGTCACCAGTGCAACATGGAAACATTTTTAAAACAAGGGAAGAGGCATGAACAGTCCATTTTTCTCATCACAAGTTTGTAGTCTAGAGCTATTCATCTCAGCTAAAACCAACTTTCTATAGCAACTTCAAATGGGGGCAAATAATGCTTGGTCTATGACTATATATTCCACTGATGTGGAATTAGAAGAAGAAATTGAATCAACTAGGATAGCATTCTGTTTTTGCAACATGAAATGTAAGCTCTTCCCATATAATTTTAGAAATTTAGACACCCAATTCCAAAACAATGAAGTGATAGATCACAGTCACAACGTGAGATGGAATGTGTATGGAAGTGGAAACTTTTTCCAGAAGAACTTGAAATAGCAAACTATGGCATGCCTTGAAATTCTAAATGTTTGTAAATCTAGGAAATTGATTCTCACTGGCATTCCCACACTGTAGTTTATTTTTTCATCTTGACTCTGTTATTCTGTTTTTCATGTAATGAAGACAGATCTCCCAATCCTTGTTTCATTAATGCTGGCCTCTTTAGACTGATTTAGCCAGAATGGTGGTGATAATATGGAGAGTTTAATAGGAGAGGGAAATAGCTAATTACATATGTTATCAAAGCAAGCCAGGGAAGGCCTGGAGAAAAGATACATCTATAAATCTCAGAGTCACATCATAGCATGAAGTGTTGAGTCTACAAGGACAACTTGTGGTTGATGTTAAAGTCTCAGCCAGAAAATCTTCCACGGATAGCTTCCAAATTTTTACCTGCATTGTTTATTTCTGGTCTGTCAAATAAATTGTTATATGACTTCCGAAAAAGATTAACGACACAACTGTTGTACTTCAAATAGAAGGACTATGTAATCACTGAAATAGTTAGAACTCTTCGCAATTACATGATACTGGCCAAAAAAAGAGCTAACCCTAAGCAGACATTCTGTAAGAACTGTGTTATTGGCACCTCAAGTGGCCTCTTCCCTATACGGGGTCTCTCACTCATTCTGTACCTCCCATTACATTTTTCTCTCATATCCTTCATTCACACTCAAGTATAAGTCCACTTACTGGATATTAGGCAGCCTTAAGAATCTACACCAATGACCTCATTTCACCAGAAGAAAAATGAGGCCAGAGTTGATGAGTTTGGAACAGAACATACAACTAGCAAATGCCAGGATTACATTTGTTGACTTTTTTTCTGTAATCAATGTCAACAGTTTTAAGAATTATTATAATTTTCAACATTAGCTAAAATGTAAGAAGTTAGAATAACAGTTAATGGGTCAGCCAGAAATACAGTCATGGCACATTCACGGGGAATTCACACTAACAGAAGGAGGGGCAGGAACCCAGAAACAGTTTGGGTGAGGCTACCACAGGAAAGCAGAAGGGGCAACAGATTTACCTTCTTGTTTTTAGCAGACATGACTCACGTACATCTCCTCTGTTTTCAGCTGCTTCACACTCCTGCAAAAATAAACCAGGGGAGGCCAGTGGTTGCTACAGGTATGGAGGTATGCAAACAGTTGGGTTTGTTAAACAATTTTGAGCACTTTGAGTAGAATAAATTTTCCAGAAAGATCCAGTTGCACTTCCTTTTATCACAGCCTCATGAAATTTATAGCTATCATCTATTCCAAGACTATATTTTTCATTTATTCCTTTATTTCTAAGTTCACCAGGTGGAGGAACCAAGGTGGTGGGGCAAAATAATGCAATAGTGATTCCTATCCTAATGCCAAGGTCATTGGCATCCTCCATAAACTGTTCTCTTTCTGATAGCTGCTTAATGGTTAGTCCCATTTGTGGTGGTTGAAATTTTACCACAAGCTTCACTCCTCAAGCTAAGAGGTCAAAAGGCTTTTGTTGTGATGCAGTGATGAGACAGGAAATAGGTGGTAAGAAGTCACAGAGGGCTCTTGCCCATTCCATTTAGGCAGAGCTGCCCATCTGTAAAGCCCACTTCTGGGGATGGAATATTCAGATGTGGAGTCATGCTGTGGCTTGATCAACCACCAGGTGTGAGACTACCAGTTCACTTAACCTTTTGGCTCTTTGTTTTCCTCATTTATAAAATAAAAATAGCAATAGATTAAACTGCAATACTTGACGTATAATAAATGTTCAATAAGTTCCAACTATTGTTATTGTATGTGCAAAATGGGAATCATGACACCTCCTGTTATGATTGTGGTCAGTAATGTTATCTACACAACACAGTACCCTTAAGTCTTAGTGGCTTAGCACAGTGTGAGTTAATTTCTCATGTCTGGTCTGAAGGGAGTTGTGGGGGAGGGGCTCAGCACCACATGATCATTCAGGGTTCCAGGCACCTGTCATTATTTGTTTCCATTATCTTCTAGAGCCATATCATCCTCTGAATTCAGCCTACAGATGGGAAAAGGCAGCCAGGAGAAGAGGAAGTGTGGAGAAGGCACACCAGCCTCAACCACACGTCACTTCTGTGGCTGTTCCATTGTCAAAAGCTCATCACATGGCCCCATGTAGATGCAAGGAGTGGGAAAATGTTGTCTAGCTATATGCCGAGGAAGACAAAGAAAGCACAGGTTCTCGAAGGCTCTTGTAGTCTCGGCTGGTCCCTGAGGCAGCCTCCATAAATGTAGCTATTATTTCTATTAAACTCACATCACTGGGTCAAGGCTCTGAGGTTCCTCCAGCACACTTGGCAAGAAGAGGAAAGTCTAAAGTTCCTTTCTAGTTTGTTTCGCTACCAAAAGCCTTCAGAGACCCGAAGGTGGAGGCACGTCTTTGGTTACTCCACACAGTGGCCATCTAGGGACCAGTGACCCAGAAAAACAGTGCTAACTAAGGCCATCCCCAGAGAGGCTGGTGTCTGAGAGAAGGGAACAGAACTAACAAAACAAAGAAAAACTTAATTCTGACATGTTTGTATTAAGGTCTATGAGATTCCTAAATATTGCCAACTATTCTTTTGGTATTATGAAAATATTTTGTCCTGGGTCCCCTGCTTTTTAGCTGCGAAACATTGACAAGTTACTTGAATCCCATCAGTCTATTTTCTCCACTATAAAATGAAGCTAATAGTTGTTCTACCTCAAAGGATTGTTTTGAGGATGAAATGAGATGATGAATGGGTGTGTCAGATGCAAGTTACTGCCTTCCTCTTCCTCCTCTTATTCTTTTTCTTAGTATGATTACTATTCCTATTACCATCTATCATCAAATCTAACAATACTTATCTCTTCAAGTTTCCCTTCAGCCAAGGGAAGCACCATGATATGGGTAGAAAAGCCTGGACTTTGGGCTCTGGGAAGATTGGATTCCATCCTGACTCTAATACTTGCTCACAGAGTGTTGGTCCTTGGGCAACTCATTTGACTTCTCCGTGGGTAATTCTTCATATCTAAAATAAGGTGATGGTTCCTAACAGTAAGAGGTTGCAAAGACTTTGGTAAAACATTCATTGCTGTGCTTGGTATAAAATCAAAGCTCATCTCCTTGTCCTTCATGGGAATTCTCAGAGGCCCCAGAATTTAGCAAATGATAGCACCCTGGAACCTCCAAAGAATTGACATACATTCCAATGACTATTTTTTTTAGATTTTACTTATTTGTTTGAGAGAGAGAGAGAAAGATACAACATGAGTGGGAGGGGCAGAGGGAGAAAGAGAATCTCAAGCAGACTCCACATTGAGTGTGAAGCCCAGTGTGATTCCATCCCAGGACCCTGAGATCATGACCTGAGCCAAAACCAAGAGTCATATGCTCAACTGACTGAGCCACCCAGATGCCCCTCAAATTAGTATATTCATTGACATATTCAGTTCCATGATGTTTTCTTTTTTTGCCTTTATTAATAAGTCCAATAATTAAGTGCAATAGGTTTAGGGTCTGGAACATATGAAATGCTTCTAAGTCATTGTTGTTCAAGAATGAACAAATGTAAGGTTAGTGAGTGAATGAAAGAGTGAGTGAAGAAAAATGTAGCTTTGGATACTGGGGAAGTAAATTTAGGCACATGATGGCAAATTTTGAGTTAATGTTAAAATCAAGCAGTTCTATTTTTTTCTCTTTACACTTTATCTCCAATCCTTTTCTCAGAAATTAATTGATCTCTCGCAAAGGGACAAATATACTTTTAAAAAATATTTCTTATTGTGGTCAAATATAAAATATGAAATTTGCATGTTAATTGAACAAGTCAGCAGCATTGAGTACATTGACAATGTCGTGCGACCATCACTACTGTTTTCAAAGTTTTTTCAGTATCACAAACAAAAACTCTGGATCCATTAGCAATAACTCCCCATTGCCTCTCCCTCTTCCCAGCCCCTGGTAATAATCTCTCATGTACTTTCTGTTGCTATGATTTTGCCTCTGCTGGATATTTTATTTACTTGTTTAAAATTTTTATTTGTTTATTTGAGAGCAAGAGAAAGAGAAAGTGAGAGAGCACAAGCAGGGGGAGTGACAGAGGGATAGGGAGAAGCAGACTCCTCAATGAGCAGGGAGCCCAATGCAGGGCTCCATCCCAGGATCGGAGTTCATGACCTAAGCCGAACCTAAGTTCATGACATTTAACCAACTGAGCCATTAAGGCACCCCTCTGCTAGATATTTTATATAAATAGAATAATTTTCTTCATCTGTTCAACTGCTGATGGTCCCTTGGATTGTTTCTACCTTTAGGATTTTGTGAACAATGCTACAATGAACTTGGATGAACAAGTATCTTTGGGAGTCCCCACCTTCAATTCTTTTGGGGATATATCTAAGAGTAAGGTTGCTGGATCATATGATCATTCTATGTTTAACTTTTGGAGGAACTGCCAAATTGCTTTCCATTGTGGTTGTGCCATTTTACATTTCCACTAACCATGTAGGAGCATTCTAGTTTCTCCACATCTGCAGCAACCCATTATTCATGGATTATTTTTATTATAGCTATTCTGGTATACAGGAATGAAATGGTACCTTGTAGTTTAGATTTGCATTTCCTTTCTCTTCTTTTTTTTTTTTTTTTTTGTAAGAGAGATATATAGATAGAGCATGAGCCAGGGGGGTTGAGAGAGGCAGAGGGAAAAGGAGAGAGAGAATCTTAAGCAGACTCCATCTCCAGTGTGAAGCCTGATGCAGGGCTCTATCTCATGATCCTGAGATCATGACCTGAACTGAAACCAAGAGCTGGATGCCTAACCAACTGAGTCTCTGCGCACCCCTTGATTTGCATTTCTCAAATGACTAATGGTGTTGAGCATTTTTTCACATGTGTATTGACTATTTGTGTATCTTCTTTGGGAGAATGTCTATTCAAGTCCCTTGCTCATTTTTGAATTGTTCTTTTCCCCTATGTGTTTTTGAGGACAAATTAATTTCAAATAAACTTTCAGTTCATAGTAATTGGGTCTAAATGAAGTATACCTTTAAACTTACTTAATTTCGTTTACTTGATCTATCAGATTTAGAGAAAGATGTTTAAAAATTTCCCACCTTAATTATAGCTTTGTCTTGTATTTCTCAGAATTTTGCTTTACGTGCTTTGGTGCAAGGTTGTTTGATGCTTCAGGTTTCATCGTGGTTTTGAGATCTTGGTGAAATATACCTTTGATGAATTTAAAATGTTTCTCTTTTCTTTTTGCATCTTGTTTGCTTGAATTTTACGTTGCCTAATATTATGTTACCAGCATTTAAGATTTGTTTACATTTGTTTGGAGTATTTTGGCCAACCAACTTTGCATCAAACTTGGCATTAAGTTACTTTAAGTACATTTCCATGAGCAGCTTGTGGTAGTTTTAGTTTTACCTATGCTAAGAGAATTTGCTCTTTAAACTCCGTTTTCTTCATTGGTGTGTTGGGTTATAATTCTTGCTGTCTTTTGTTTTTTTCCTGAGATCTTAGGTTTCATCCTTTTTCTACTTATCAACTTTTCTAAATAGTCAAGTTCCCTGTGTTTTCATTTTTCCCTTATTTGTGGCTTTTAAGATTTACCTCCTATTACTTTTCATTCTACCAGTGAGTACCCTTCAGTTTTTACAAACAGAAGATGAGGAATAGATGTGGGGAGTCATGATATCCATTTAGGAACAAATTGGAGATGGTATTATGTCACTGACAGGGATGGCAGGTGCCTGTCACTTTCAAGTTTGAATGCTCCAGAGCCCTTCAAAGCCCTCCATAGTGCTCTGTGTTGGCTGTCACAGCACTGTGACCCTGGCTTATAGCTCAATACTCCTTGTCTATCCTTATGGAAGTGGACGCTGTCTCTTGTTCCCTGGGCCTCTCCTCTGCACCTCGCTAGGTCATACCAGAGTCCCAGGAATCTGCATTTCAAACCTGTTCCCTGTATAACACTGACAGAAACACTTTCTAGGGCCAGATACAAGAGGACTGATGTGTCAGCAAGCTGAATTTTAGCAGAGACAACTGGGGGTTAGCCCTGTGGCAATCTTCCCATCTTCCAGGACAGGTACAAGTTTCAGCGAAGGGATTGTATCCTAGCTCTTTGGAGGCTTATCATGCCCTGAGAAGTCTCATGCAGTTGGGCAATTGCTTGAGGTAACTGAGAAAACAGTGAGCTTCTAGGCCTTTCTGAGCCACAGGTAGCACAGCAGTGTCCTGAGAGAGAAAATCTGCCTGTGTATTCTTACTGCTGCTAAGTGCAGCAGCCCATGTTCAGTGAATGCATTTAAACCTCCAGAAAGCATATCTGAGGCCAGAAGTCATGTCGCTTTTCAGTTCATTCTCAACCATCGCTGACACAGAGGAAGCATATTTACGTGCATTAGTTCGAATTCCCTGTCCTTAGTCATCTCAGGTGCTGAAAGGCAGAGCCGGACACGTGGGAGGCCAATTGTGGGAGAGCCTGGGGACCTGTTTCATGAAGCTCTGCATCTTCTGTATTTGTGTGAGAGAGCCTCGCTCCCAGTTACTTAACCACAGTGACAAAGATAATCCGCGGCAAGAATAATTGAAATCAAGATCTCCTGTGGCTTATTTCCTACCCTGAGAGTCCTGCTTACTCCTAAAATGTGCCAGAGGGACCGAGGATATGTAGGTGGATGCAGGAGTGGGTGCCACGGATGGGAGGAAATGGTAAGGTAGGCAGAGGGGTCTTCTGAGCCCAGCTGGTCCTTCCTTAAAGACGTCTCACCTGCTTGGATAAGCTGCCAAAGTCTGTGTTACACCAATAGATTTTGCTTCTGTGCTTGGTTTGAAAGCCTATTGTTCTCTCTGGGCTCTCTTTTAGAATTGTGATTAACATAGTGTGTAGCTTTGAAGTTATTGAAATTGTGGTATTTACATTCAAGACTCCTGTCTGTTTCAATATTAGGTTTGGAGCATGTTGGGTATAATTAGACATCAGTGTGGTGCAGCACTTTTGTGTTTGCTTTCACTTCAAAACCATAGAATCAGCCTCATCTCCTCTTTTAGGGAACTGCATCTGTTACAGGAAATACATGTGTTAGTTACCTCCTTTTTATCCCATTGGTGAGGGGGATTTCTGCTCTAGGGTCTTGGGAATGACCACACACATAACACCTGCCACTGAACAGATGAGATGGGCAGCAGTTTGTTGGTTACATCTGCTTGCAGCCTGGGAAAGCAAGACACCACATGCCAAGCAGGGCCATGCAGGGGTTGCACTTGGTAGCAGCATGAACAACCAGGGGCCAAGAGGGAGACTTTGTAGAGAAGAGGATGAGGTGTCTCTTGGTTCCTGAAGGGGGATGGGATTGGCTTGTATGAGTGATTCTATGGGATTTTAGTGTACTAAAACCCATACTTAAGAATAAGCAGGCATTGTGCCTGGTTCCTTGGACAAAGACCTGATCCATAGGAAAAGAGTAGGGAGGAGAATTTGTCATTAGATCACTCAAGACCTTCCCGATTTTACCAGATGTCAATATTAAACCTTAATCTCAGGCTTGACACCACAGTACAGCACCACCATGCAACTCCAAGGAAGATCATTCTTTTAATCATCTTTAGAACACAGCCCAAGCACTCCTGGGCATCCTGATGATAGGGTATACAGTACAGTTAACGGTGGCATTCTTAGCCGTGGTAAACCTCCTAATCTGTTTAATGTTGCTCTACTACTTAATTTTTTTATTAAGTATAATTAGCATATAACATTGTGTAAGTTTAAGGTATATAACGTGTTGATTTAATGCATTTATATAGAGATTATGATTACCATTGTGGCATTAGCTAGTACCTGCATAATTATAATTTCTTTTTTGTGGTGATTAATAATTAAGATCTAGTCTTTTAGCAACTTTGAAGTGTATTATATAGTAATATAATTTTTTATATTATTATATATATTATATATTATATTATATATTATTATATATTATATTATATTATATTATATTATATTATATTATATTATATTATATTATATTATACTGTTGACTATAATCATTATGCTATGCATTAGATCTCCAGAATTTATCTACTAGTTGCAACTTTGTACTCTTAAACATCTCCTCTATTCTCTCCCCCTTACACTGAACCCCACAACCCAGCCCCATGTAACCACCATTCTACTTTCTGAATGACTGGCTTTTTTAGATTCCATGCATAAGTGTTACCATATAGTATCTGTCTTGCTCTTTCTGACTTATCTCACTTACTACAATGCTCTCCAGGTCAATCGTGTTGTTGCAAATGGCAGGATATCCTTTCTTGTGGCTGAATAATAGTCCATTGTATACATACACCACATTTTCTTTATCCATTCATCCATTGATGAACACTTAGGCTGTTCCCATGTCTTAGCTATTGTGAATAATGCTGCAGTATCTTAAAGCAATTAAGTATTGCTTTATTTCAAAGGAAGAAGGACCAGATAATATCTGTTGCTTTATTTACTTAGAGATGCTCCCAGCATCTGACCTGACAGTTCAGTTAGAAATGCAAATTCATGGGGTTCCTGGTTGGCTCAGTCAGTTAAATGTCTGTTGATTTTGACTCAGTTCACGATCTCAGGGTTGTGAGATGGAGACCTTCGACGGGCTCCATGCTCAGCAGGAAGTCTGGTTGAGATCCTCTTTCTGCCTCTGCCCCTTCCCCCCCTCATATGTGTGTGCTCTCTCTTTGTAAAATAAATAACTAGAAAAAAATCTTTAAAATAAAAGAAATGCAAATTTGTGGGCTCTACCCTAGAAATACTACCACCTGAATCTTGCGAAAAGGCCTGGGAATGTAGGTTTTAATAAGTTCTTCCAGTGATTCTCCTATTCTAAAAGAGTCATGACAGTTACTCTGAATCTCAGTTAGTGGAAAGGAGAGGGCAATAAGGAGAAAAAATGGTCCATAAAGACCAGGTAGTTCTGCAGTTCCCCCACCTCAGCCACTGGTAGATTGTAAGCCTATTTCTTGAAACTAAACCCTTTACCCGCCCTGGGAAGGATACAGATGAAAGAAAACTGTTAACCTTACAGTTAATATTACAAAGTAGTGGGAAAAGTAGCAAGAGTAATTTTCAGAGAAAACATTTTTCACAGGAGAAATCAAAACATGTGGGTCAAACTGATGATACCAGAATAGGTGAAGAGAGACACACACTAAGTACAAAAAAATCATGATGCATTTGATTTAAACTGATACATCCATTTAAAATTGTAAAGTTGAGTTTATTAGACCTTCTGCAGTGAGGGAGAATACCACCATCACAGTCTTAGTATCTCAAAATGGGGAAATTAGAAAAGGATGCTTATCAGGCTTTAGAGTCTGAGCTACAGAGTTTTAAGGCAGGTTGAGATGCTGAACACGTTGGGACTGGGCACAGTTCATGGCATAAGAGCCTTGGATGGGTAGGCACAGAATGGCAACCTGAAATAGACCTGATGAGCAAGTTGTAAGTCTTGATAAGTAATAAAAACTAAATTAAGAAACTCATTTACTAAAATGCTTCATGTTTTAGATCACCTCATTTGATTAAAAAAAAATTCTTCCAATTTTCAAACATTTCTGAAATACCATGATCAGCATCAAAGAAAGCATGACTGCCATGCTAAAATGTATTTTAATTAAACATCAGCCTCATCTTCAAAATTATGTGGCTTATCTACCCTGGATATATGTAAAAATATTTATAAATTTTGTCAACTCCAGCTTCTTTCTGATTGAGAGAATATCCCTGCTTCTCTGGAAGCAATTATGGACTATTTTCACTGCAACCAATTCAAGAGGACTTCTGTTCCATCGGTTTCTTAATTTAGAGCAATATTTTTTCATGATGCTGTCTTCCACCAAAACTTGTATTTGTATTACCATCCACCAAACAAACAACTTTTTCTTTAATGTTGAGTTTTTGTAATTGAAGTTATAATTCATTTGCAATAATTTTAGAGGGTTTCACTTTTGTGATTGGATGAGCTTCAAAAAGCATGTGTTAGAATTTCATAAACTAGGTGAAAAAAATGCACCATTTATGGAATCAACCTCATTTTCTACTTGAAGCATCTCATGCTTGCAAAGCTCTTGTTCTTCTAATTGTACTGGCACATTAACAGCTGTTGCTTTACTTTTTTATAGGCATAAGAAAACTTGGAATAAGAGCAAGAAAATTATTTTAGAAGTGTCTAAGTGATCTAAATTTTATTACTTTCATTTGATCTAAATGACAACTCATGTTTCAGAGTGTTATGTAAATATATTTTCTGCAGAACTGCAGAATTTGTCTCAATCTTCTTTAATTAACTCTGAAATAATAGGATATATACGTCTCTGACCCCTATACATGCTGATTTTTCATCTTTGACCCCAGCTCCTGAAATAACACTCATAAAACACTTGTAATTTCTTGAGTGATAGGAGTATCCTTTGTTCTAATGAGGCGACTCTTGGTGGGGTTCCTGGATAGGCGCTGGTCACCAGAAAGACCAAGCCATGATATGAATCTTGGAATTTCTTGGGCCCACTCCTCATTCTTCAGAGGGGAGATGGGCTGGAAAATGAATTAATAATCAATCATGATCACATGGTTAAGACTCTATAAAAATCCCCAAAGTATGAGGTTTGGAGAGTCTTGGGTCAAACCCATCTAAACGCCAAGAGAGTGGCACAGTCTAACTCCAAGAGGACAGAAGCTCCTGCACACAGAACCCTTCTGGACCAGACTTCATCTGGCTGTTCATCTCTTGTCCATTATCATATCCTTTATAATAAACTGATAAAGGTAAGTGAGTGTTTCCCTGAGTTCTGTGAGCCATTTTAGCAAATTAACTCAAGGAGGATGTCCTGAGAACTCTGATTTGTAGCTGATGGATCAGAAGGACCAGTGACAAACTGGGCTTGTGATTGTGTCTGAAGTGGGTGACCTCTTGTGGGACTGAGCCCTTGACTTGTGAGATCTCCAGGTAAATGGTATTGGAACTGAATAGAATTATAGGAAACTGAAGTGGTGTTGGAGAATCAGTCAGTTTGGGGGAAACCCACACATCTGGTATGAGAGATGTTATGAGTGTGAATAAAGGAAAATAGGAGTTTTTCCTAAACAATGACTGATAACTTTTGACACAGATGTGGGTGCTTCTTCAGCAGACCCATATCTTCTGATTCTCATTGTAAGCTTATTGCTGCCTAAGGGGCTTAGTTTTTTTTTTAAAGAATTACCAAAAATTGAAATGAATGAATGTCTATAGTTTGAATACTGTACAATAAATAGCAAAGTTATTAAGTGAGAACACTCTTGCTGTACACTATAGATTTTACAGTGGGACTGCTCCATCTCTACTTCTGCACATTTGACACACACTTAACCTACAACCTCCCACATTTGCCACTGGCCTGGCCAATGTCAGCTCAGAGACATTATGCAACTTGCAGATTATGGCTCAGACCATGGGGCTGGCTGGGGGGCAGTAGCACAAAATCTTCATCTTATCTCCTCCTAAGACCAACAGGTTAGCTGTTCCCAAACATTCATGTCCAAGTACAGTTCATTTTATCATCAGGTAACTTGCTTACTGTCATTTGAGAGAGTAACGTTAGGTTTGTTATATCCAGAAAATCTTGGGGATATCATATAGGTTTAGCCATTTGCACATGCATCTTACATGTTGCTAGAGGTCCTGAGAAAAGCTGGAACTGCGAAGCAAAACATCTATCAAACCCAAGTTGCCTTATTTTGATATAACTGTTGGTCATGAGACTTAATTAGAAAATGGAGCAGCTGGGCCAATGCACAGGTTGACAAGACTTGATGACAACAGAGATAAACTGATACTGAACTGGGCAAACCAAGTCATATGATCATCCTACCTCCACCTTTACCTATATCTGTTTTCTCTCTTACAGAGGTTTCTCTGCCTCTTAAGACTCAGATAAGATGGGCTCATCCTCTTTTTTTCATATTTAGGAGTTTTTATTTCTTTATGTATATTTCTAGAAATCACATATATACATATAACATGCATATATATCTACATACACATACATACACTCTGTATAAAAATTTAAAATATATAGATAAACAAGAAGGAGAAGAAAAAAACACATGAATCAACACTGCCTCCTAGAAATGATCACTTTTTTTTCTTTTTAAAATTCTGTTAACATATAGTGCAGTATTGGTTTCTGGGCTCATCCTCTTGCCTTGTAAATGCCCAGTACCCTTTCCAAAATGTCTGTGGCCACCAGGGCCCTGCTTTCTCACGGTTAGCTCTGGCCATAACTTTCTGATTCTTCTAAATTATTGTTCATACCCCTGTTTTATATTGTAATTTACATTTTGGCATCAAAGGAAATTCAACTCCTTTCTTGATTTCTACAGAACAATAACTTGTGTGGCAGATGTTATTGGATGTTGGATGACAAATTTGGATGTTGAAAGAGGAGCAAAAAACTCATGTCCTGAGTGATTTAAAATTGAATATATCTTTGTTTCTCAAATTCCGTGGGTTCCTCATTCATGCTTTCGTCAAGTCTTTCCCTGCTATCACTTCCTTCACAGGACTCCCCTTCTTCCATCCAATTTACACCATTTTTGTTATGTGGTATAATTATCACTTACTAGATTTGTACTCAAACTCAGTTCCAGGAGTGCCTGTGAGTTGAGACAAATCTTGAAATTAGGACTCATAAGGAAGTACCAAATTAAATACTGTTTTCTTTCTTAATCTATGTGTGGTTGGTGAGTTTAATCTTGTTCTTCCATATATTCTTCTATACATTCATTTGTGTACATATATATGTTTATATACATATAAATATATGTGTATATGTCTTTATATATTTCCTCTAAAACATCTCCTTAGCCTGTGGGTTTGGATAAGATCCCATTAACATTAACAGCCAAATTTCATTTATTCACAATATCCACATCTTTGTAGGACTTCAGGCTCACAGTCATTGCAATTATAATGGTTCCCTGAGGTCTTATCACACAGAGAAATCTGTTTTATTGGGTGCAGCTCTGATTCTATCAGAGATCCTCCATCTCCTTTGAGCTCCATTGACGGTCAGCAGGTTTTCTGGCCATTATAGTCCCTTCTGGTGCATGGCCACAGTTCAAGATCATCACCAAAACAGTGGCAAGGGGCCCAGCACAGCAGTGACATGTTCTTCCTAAAGGTGGGGCAAGAGGTCGTCTCCCCAACTTCATGTGATAGCTCTTCATCCAGAGACCTAAGCAGTAAGACTCACGGCTCACCCATCTTTCTCTTGACCCTGTTCACAGGCATCTGTCCAACAAATTTCTCTTGGCAGTCTTCTTCCCTTACCCCCATTCCAATGTAAATCAACTGCCATAGACTGTGTGCTTTATATTGTGTACATACACACAGATATATATACACGTCAGTTTAGGTTCATGTGAGAAACTGGCTCTGATTTTTGTTGTTTTTTTCCTAGAGTCTTAGAACCACTTGTATAACAAATGTAACTTTTTTCTTTTTTCTTGTCTTTTCTGTTGCTGCTGTGATGGTGGTTGTAGGGGAGGGCGGGGAGGAAGAACTACCATATTATAAACATATTTCCTCCTAGGATATACTTCAATTTCAGAAACTTCCAAATGTGAAAAATGTGAAATGTGAAAAAAATCAGCCTTAAAATTGAAGAAAGAGATATTACTTAGTGGGTTTGGAGAGGGGAAATATTTTGGAATTTTGCCTTTGATTTTCCCTTATTCAAAAAAACTAACTTATGCCTTGTTGTAAACTTATTATATACTCAATGTGTATCTATGAGAAATAGAATTTTAGAGCTAGGGGAGGCTAGCTAGGGGTGCCTAGGTGTTTCAGTCGGTTAATTGTCTGCCTTCCACTAAGTTTATGGAGCCCTACTGTATGGGACTCCTCTCCTCCCTCTCCCTCTGCCACTCTCTGCTGCTTGTGCACTTTATCTCTGTGTCAAATAAATAAATAAATAAATAAATAAATAAATAAATAAATAAATAATTAAAATCTTTTTTAAAAAAAGGAATTTTAGAGCTAGAAATGGCGAATTTCCTTAATAATATATTGAGGTCCAAAGATGTTAGTTATGTTGCAAAGAAAGTGAGCTGATATGATGCAATAGGCAATGTGCTGGTTTTCTGCCTTCCTGTTCATTACATTTTGTCCAAAGGAAGATAAGGTGCATTTAAAGTAATCATTTTATCATGAAAAGTTTCTTTATAATCAGTTTTGCTCTTTTGTTGACCAAAAGAACTGAAACATCCACTTTATTCTTTGGAAGGTTAACCATTTGTACTTTAGTAAGAGAAGATAGGGAATATTTTTGTCTTACTAATGTAGAAGGACTGCTGTAACCAAAAGCAATATTATAATATTCAATGTGTCTTACTGACAATGTGAAGTTTTTTTAATTAAATAAGCACAAAAACATCCAGATACAATTTACATAATAAAATAAATATGAAATTATATTAAAATAAGAGACTTGTTTCAGCCGAATTTATATGAGAAATTAAAAATATTGTGTTCTACAACCATCTTGGGGCTTATCTTTCCCTTTCACCATCCTGATGGCTTGGAACAGAAATACAACCATCATAAGAGAATTCATCATAAAATTACTCATAGGAGTAGGAAAGCTCTGTAATGTAGATGGATACAATAAAGATTAGTAATTTTTCTTTCTCTCATTAATAACCAGTTATAAAAATAATAGAGGGGCGCCTGGGTGGCTCAGTCCATTGAGAGTCCAACTCTTGATCTTAGCTCAGGTTTTGATCTCTGGGTCATGAGTTTAAGCCCCGCATTGGGCTTTACAAGGGGTTGGAACCTATTTAAAAAAAAAAAAAAAGAAAAAAAATAGTATTAAAAAGATCTGATTAATAATATCAATAGAAAAATAAATAATAGAATGAATGTTATACAAAATGGAGTTTATTTGGCTGTAAAAAGCAGAGTCTTTAAGGTTGCTTGTTTAAAACAAAAAAAACAAAACTGTTTCAAGATAGGCAGCAAAGGGCTAACTAAAGTGGTAGGTCCAAAGGCACCCAGGTACCATTTCCCTTTCTATTCCACCATCCTTGCCTGCAGTTTCTAACTCCACAGTGGTAATATGATCCAGGATAACTGCTCCAGTTTTTCTCATCACATCACATTTGCATTAATCAGTTCCCAATTGCCGAGAACTGAATCCACTTTAGCTACTGCACACACAGATGACTACATTCCAGCATACTAAAAGGCTTATAGAATTAGGAGCAAGGCTGAAAATACAGCCTTTAGGTTAAGATTTCAGGAATAACTCCCAAAGTCACACGAAAAAAAACAGCAACCAAGAGCCCTCCTGTCCCTTCTGCAATCAAGAAGCTGCTTGCCTGGATGGAAAGCTGCCACTTCACTTGCTGGATCCAGAACCACTCAGCTAGTGCAGAAGAAGAGCCACGCAGTCCCTGGAAGTCACATAATCACAAAGCTGCAATGATTGGAAAGTTTGAATCACTGTTGGTGTTTTCAAAACCAAAGAGTTTCTGCTGCAGTCTGTACCCATGAATTGAGTGCCTGAAAATGGGGTCCTCAGCTAATGCTTCCCGAGCATAACTGGATCCTATGCCACGAGGCTTGCCAGCAAAGACAGTAGAAGCAGCACTTTTGCATTCTGCTTACTTCTGTCCTCCAGATCTTTCATGCATACCTCAGATGGGTTGAACATTTAGTATGTCCAGAACCATCTTGCAAGGAAATCTGGAGAAAGTCATTTTTAGCTCTGCCAGTCTTTGAAATGTAGGAAGATACATTTGAAGGGAGCTGCAATAGACAATAAGCCAATCTGCCGTTTTGCTAAAACATTCCAGGCGAAAGGAAGAAGAGTGAGGGTAAAAGGACAGCTTTTCTCACTAGATCAGCTGCCTTTACAAAACTTTTCCCAAGGTCTCACCCAATGATTTCCATTTGCCATTTATTACCCACTCCTAGCTGCAAGGGAGACTGGAAAAGCAGTATTTTAGCTATGCCTATCTCTCCCTGTAATAAAACCAGAGTTTTATTAATAAGAAAGAAGTAAATGAGAAGATCCTGGATATTTGGCAAGTAATTAACAGCTTCAGCTGCAGTCTACCCTTTTTATTTCTCAGCATTAATACTCATCCTTCTTTTCTTACACAGAACACATTACTTCTTTCCAAAGGAGACATCCCAAGGTTTCATCCAGGTGATGCATCTTGCTCAAGGGCCGGAGAGGATTGTGGCCCTCTATATCAGGTCTTAGTGTGGTTTCTTATGATACAGTCATGTATAAAAATAGAAAAAAATTATTTGCTGCCAATTATATGGAAAACCATAGGATCGTGATGACTGAGCTCTCTTTCAGAGAGGGATAATGGGAGGATGCCTCTGTCACTATTTCATAGCAATTATGAGATCCTGCTGGGCAGGATTAGCAAGGCCTCCTGCCCTGGAAGAGCAGTTAGCTTATCTGGAAGTTCTATGCTCCAGGAGGCTCCTTCCCCACTGGTTCCATTTTGAGTTTGTCTCTTTCATAGGACTCTATTAAATAAAGTGAGTAGCTGACACATGCCAACAGCTACATTTTTCCTATTTTTTTCTCCTGATGTGACAGTTTTACACATTCTGACTTCCACAGTACAACAGGTAACAGTTTGATCATGTGTTTACCATTGCATCACAAAGGTCAATAGCTTTCCAGATAACAGGTAGATTCTCACTGCCCATGTATAGCTGCCTTCACAAGACAAATGTAACTGCAAGTGTTTATAAGAATATACACCTAGATGTAGAGAGTCTATGAAGTTTTATCATGAAATTAAAAGGTTTAAGTAAACAGAATACAAATAATTGCTTAGGAGGGAGAACAAAAATTTTTAACATCAATTTTCCCTGAAATATAGATTTAACATAATTTAACCCCCAGTGCTAACATTCCTGCATGATTCTCTGAAACTTAGCAGGTGCTTCTAAAGCTCATCTAGAAGAAAAATATATGAGAACAAACCAGAAGATGTTTGAAATAAAGAGGATAGCTGACCACATGGAAACTTGTAGATGAATGCTTGTCACATTATTATTCATAACAGCCAGAAGGTAGAAACAACTCAAATGTCACCGACAGGTGAATGAAAAAACAAAATGTGGCACATTCATACAATGGAATATTATCCAATCACAAAAACAAAGGAGTTTCTGATATGTCTACAATTTAAATGAACCTCACAAGCATCATGAGGAGTGAAATAAGTCAGAAACGAAGATCACATACTGTATGATCCCTTTTTTATGATATTCAGGATAGACAAATCCACAGAGACAGAAAACAGATTAGGATTGGGTGAAGGGAAAAATGACATGTATTACCTTAGGGGTATAGGATGTTTTTATAGGATGACTTTTAAAAAGTTGACACTAAAAAGAGATGGCAGTTGCCTACAGTGTGAATGCACTAAATACCACTGAATGGTACATGTTAAAATGACTAATTATAATTAAAAACATGATTAAACAATGGGAAGAGGACCTAAATAGACATTTTTCCAAGAAGACATGCAAATGGCTAACTGATACATGAAAAGATGCTCAACACCACTCATCATTGAGGAAATGCAAATCAGGAATCATACACAAGATAATATCTCATAACCTGTTAGAATGGCTAGAATCAAAATGATAAGAAATAACATGTGTTGCTGAGATTGTGAAGAAAAAGGAACCCTTGTGCACTGTTACTGGGAATGCAAACTGGTGCAGCCACTGCAGAAAACAGAATAGAGGTTCCTCAAAAAGTTAAAAATAGGGGCAGCCCAGGTGGCTCAGTAGTTTAGCGCCTGCCTTCAGCCCAGGGTGTGGTCCTGGAGACCCCAGATGGAGTCCCACCTTGGACTCCCTGCGGGGAGCCTGGTTTTCCCTCTGCCTTGTGTCTCTGACTCTCTCTCTCTCTCTGTGTGTGTCTCTCATGAATAAATAAGTAAAATCTTTTTTAAAAAATTAAAAATAGGGATCCCTGGGTGGCGCAGTGGTTTGGCGCCTGCCTTTGGCCCAGGGCGTGATCCTGGAGACCCGGGATCGAATCCCACATCAGGATCCCAGTGCATGGAGCCTGCTTCTCCCTCTGCCTTGTGTCTCTGACTCTCTCTCTCTCTCTCTCTCTCTGTGTGTGTCTCTCATGAATAAATAAGTCAAATCTTTTTTAAAAAATTAAAAATAGAATTACTATATGATCCAGTAATCTCACTACTGGGGTATTTACCCAAAGAAAATGAAAACCTGAATTCGAAAAGATATATGTATCCCTATGTTTATTGTAGCATTGTTTATGATGGCCAGGATATGGAAGCAACCCAAGTGTCCATCAATAAATGAATGAATAAAGAATATGTGGTATATATAGAGAGTGAGAATATTACTCAGCCATAAAAAAGAATGAGATCTTTGCAACAACATGGATGGACTTAGAGTGTATAAAGCTAAGTGAAGTAAATCAAACAGATAAAGATAAATACTATATGATTTCACTCATATGTGGAATTTAAGAAACAAAATGAACAAAGAAAAGAGACAAACAAACAAATAGTTTTTAAACACAGAGAACAAATTGGTGGTTGCCAAAGGGCAGGTGGATAGGAGGATGGAGGATAAAGGAAATTAGAAGTATGCTTATCATGAGCACTGACTATGTACAGAACTGCTGAATCATTATATTGTACTCTTGAAACTAATATAACACTGTTATATTAGTATGTTATATTAGTACATATATTAGTATGTATGTATGTTAATTATATTTCAATAAAAACAAAGTAAAATAAGAAAAACTAAAGTAGCTAATTGTTACATAAATTTCATCCCAATAAAATAAATGAAAATGAAGGATAGCAACATCAGTTTTAAGGACATGAAGCAGAATTCACAAACATCACTAACTTATGTTTTTCTACCTTTGGCCAAAATTTAGTGAGACACTCATACCTACATTCAAGAGAAATTGGGTAATGTGGTGCCTATCTGAGTGGTCACCTGTGCAAATGACATATATTGCCTGAATATTGTAGTATAGCATTACTAAGAGCAAGAAGGGAAAATAGATTCAAGGAGACAATCATCTATCAGTTGTCTTTATAATAACTTGCTAAAAGCCACAAGAAGCAATGAATACACACTCACATTTTGGCTATCTCCAACCATTGCCTTGAATTTAAAAGCTTCATAGGCATATGTTCTGTCTCTCAGGGGAATGCTGACCAGAGTTTCACCAGACTTTTTCCCACAACAAACAAGAGTCATCAGGTTTTTAGCCTTCAGATCTGTTTTCTCTAGTCCTTTTATTTTTTTAAGATTTTATTTATTTATTCATGAGAGACACAGAAAGAGAGGCAGAGACACAGGCAGACGGAGAAGCAGGCTCCATGCAGGGAGCCTGATGTGGGATTCCATCCCAGGACTCCAGGATCATGCCTTGGGCTGAAGGCAGGCGCTAAACTGCTGAGCCACCCAGGGATCCCGTGTTTCCTCAACTCTTATTATCTGATTCAATGTTGACTATCTTTGCGTATGACAGCACCTGCAATTCTGATATTTCTCTACCTATGAGTATAGAAGCTAAGACCCTGTATGAACGAAACCCAAATATAAAGAGTAAATGGAGTAATTTTCTCTCCCTCCCTCGCTCTCTCTCTCTCTCTCTGTCTCAACAGACTAGGTGAGTGGATAGAGTTTACTCTACAAGGTCATCTAGTGACCTACGGTGGAAGCTCACATGTCTCCCATTGTTGGCTCGAAGACAGCTGCTCCAGTTTTCCTGACTCACAGGATTGAAATCACCTCTCCCACGTCAGCGTTTTAGTCCATGAGGACATAGGAAGAGCACATGAAGATGAAGAAGCTTTGCGTTTAAGGGCACAAAATTAAAGTTGCACATATTCCTTCTGCTCATATTCTATTGACCAAAGCCAAGTCACATGGCCAATTTAATTAGCAGGGGCAGAAATGAGAAATGTCCATAATGGTATAGAGGCATGACTACTAGAATTGCGGAGGGGATGTATTAAAAAAAAGTAAAAAGAATGGACACTGAAGGATAGAAGCAGTCTTTAATATGGTGTGTGCAAAACGTTTCTAGGAAAAGGATTTTTTAAGTATATAATTTCCAACAAGTAAAGAAAAAAACATGGCATGAGAGAAAAATATATATAATGGAATATTATATATGGTGTATATAAATATATAAAATATATGTAATGGAATATTACTCAGCCATCAAAAAGAATGAAGTCTTGCCATTTGCAACCACATGAATGGAGCTAGAGAGCATTATGCTAAGTGAAATGATTCAGTCAGAGAAAGACAAGCACCATATGATTTCATTTGTATATGGAATTTAAGAAACAAAACAAATGATCATAGGGGGAAAAAAAAGACAGGAAAACCAAGAAACAGAACTCTTAACTATAGAAAACAATCTGATGGCTACCAGAGGGGAGATGGGGAGGTGGGAAGGCGGATGGGTGAAATAAGGGAATGGATTAAAGAGGGCACTTGTGATGAGCACCAGGTAATGTGTGTAAGTGTTGAATCACTAAACTGTACAACTGAAAATAATATTACACTGTATGTCAACCAACTGGAATTAAAAACTTAATTTAAAAAAAGAAGCTTTATTTGGTCAGGTAGTCAACAAATATTGACAACCATAGGATTCATCTCACCTTTCAATTACATAATATATTTCAAAATATATATAAAAGAAAATATTGAAGAAACTACAAAGAAAGTTGTCAAAACTACCATCCTATTGGAATATTGGCTACCTTCTCAGTAACTAATAGATCAAGCAAATTAAAAAAAATTGGTAAAGAGGTGCCTGAGTGGCTCAGTGACTGAGCATCTGCCATCGCCTCAGGTAATGATTCTGGGGTCCTGGGATTGAGTCCTACATTGGGCTCCCTGCAGGGAGCCTGCTTCTCCTTCTGCCTGTCTCTGCCTCTGTCTCTGTGTCTCTCATGAATAAATAAAATCTTTAAAAAAATCAGTAAAGACTAAAAGTTTTGATCAACACAATTAACATGCTTAATTAGTGGACTTATAGAAAATTTCATTATTTAGTGAAAAAGCCAAGTAATGAAAGAATACTATTTTATCATAATACACAGATAATTACTGGAAGTTTAAACACTGGCAAAACCAACAAAAGCATTAGTTGGGAATCAAGCATATATGGTAAAACTATAAAGAGAAACACAAAAATTGAAAGACACATATTTTATTTTAGATCGTATCTACTTACTCCCTAAACGAAAGATGGAATAATTTGCATCTGTACACTTCTTTGCACTTACTATTTTCCCTCTTGCATTTTCAAGTTTCCAAACATAAATGTTCTATTCTGTAAGTACGTATATGAGGATAACTGGATATCCCTATCTTGTACAAAGTTTGGCTTTACCCAATTTCAGTAAGATGAGTATTATAAGACAGGCCTCAGGTGGCTCTTGCTTGTACTTCCATTAAGATACCAAAGTGATAGCAAGGTGTCAACAAGGAGGTCTCTACTAGTAAAATTCTGGACTCCTGCTCTGGAGAGTGCCTCTTTCTACTCCCTAAGCAAGAAAAACAAGGAAAGTTTCACCTCCACATTTTTTTGAACAGTTTAAAAGGAGAAATTTGGATAATATTAGCTATTCTGACATGTATGTGGTACAAATTTACTAGTTGGAATGATAGTACAAACCTAGAAAGTCTACTGGAAGCTGCAAACGCCATGGTAACTGAAGCCTAAGAAAACTATGCTGCCTTGGTTTGGGTACCATTCATTAATTTTCCACCTTATAGTAAGAAATTTCTATGTGTTCTTTAAAACCCCCCAAAATGCAATGTAATTGCTTTTTATAAACCATTCAGATAAACTATGTATTCATGAAGCTTTAACATGAAAAGTCCCTTTGTCATGTACAGTCTCACCTTTACAAAATCCACAAGTCATTTTAAAAAGTCTGATACATGTCTGCATTAAAAAATACCACAAGCAAAATCAAAAGACAAAAGGCAAATTAGGGGAAATACTTGCAATTCATGTCAAAGATATAAACCTATTCTTCTTCATGAAAAGATGGACAAAAAGATGTGCACAGACAATTCACAGAAAAAGATAAACAGATGGTCCGTAAACACATAAAAAGATGCTGAAGAGATCCAATATCAAGAAAAAAGCAAATAAGAGATACTATTTTTTACCTGTTAGACTAGCAGAATTCAATAATTTGATGACATGCTTTGTTGATTGTGGGTAAACTGGGCTCCACCATTCAATAAGGAGAGAATCAAAAATGGTATTACTCCTATGGGGAAAAAAGTTCAGCATTCTTTATCAAAGTGATCAAATTCATGCAATCTTTGACTCAGAAATTTCAGTTCTGGGAACCTGTTCCATGTACTCATGATGTGGTTTATTCCATACACATTCTGTTATTGTTGTTACAGTGAAAAATTTAGCAAGAGCTCAAGTCTTACCAAATGTTTACTCAGTGCTGTCCAACAAAAATATGAGTCAGTTTGTAGTTTTTAGTTTTCTAGTACCCACATTAAAAAAAATAAAAATAATCAGGTATAATTGTTTAAATAACATATAAGTCCAACATAGACAAAATATTTTCATTTCAACATGTAACCAATATAAACATTTATCAATAAGATATTTTACATTGTTTTTTCATACTAAGTTCTTAAAACCCAGTATCTACTATACTCAAAGGACATCTCAATTCAGACTAGGCAAACTTCAAGAATCGAATAGCTATATGTGGCCAGGGGCAGCACAGTTAAATGGTTAAATAAATTATTAATCTTAGGCTCCCCAGAGTGAAACCTGTGGCAAAAAATTGAAGTGAGGCATAGAAGAAGGAAGAACCCAAATGAAGGTGCTTAATGAAGCTAGCACCACTTGGCGTCAAGAATGTTTTCTGGATGCTGGATCCTATAAGATTCTTCCAACTATAATGACTGCAGCTCAGATCAGTTCCAGTGGAATAAGGAAGGAGGATGTAAGGATCTATCCACCAGCTCCTGTTGCCCACTGGGGAAGGGCTTGTACTACAGGGCTTTAATTTCACGCATTTATGGGCTATGCATTCCTGGGCACCTAGCTGTCCTGAAGCATCCCAGCTAACAAGTCTGGGGCAGGAAGCATCAAAGGAAGTGGTAGACAAGGCTCTAAGTTGTAGACTCATGAATCTGATCAGAGCATGACTGATTACCAAAATAGTGAGCCTGGAAAAACTGAGTAACAGCCCCAGAGAAAAGTGAGGCTAAGAGCATCTGGAGTGAATCATAAGACATGTCTGAAAGCACACTGATCATTCTCTAAGATAGATCACATGGTAGGTCATGAAACAAATCTCAACAAATTTAAGATTATGATCTTTCCAAACTTCCCAAAGTGATCTACAGATTTGATGCAATTCCTATGAAAATCCCAATGGCATTTTTTTTTTTTTTACAGAAGTTAGAAAAACAATCCTAAAATTTATTTTGAACCACAAAGCCCTCAATAGGCAAAGAAATTTTGAGTAAGAAGAATAAAGCTGAACATGCTACATTCTGATTTCAAAACATGTTACAAAGCTAAAATAATCAAAACAGTACAGTACCCGCCGTAAAAACAGACATATAGACCAATGGAACAAAGTAGAGAGCCCAGTAATAATCCTATGCATATATGGTCAACCATTACTCAACAAGGTTGCAAAAAGTACTCAGTGAGCAAGGGGCATGTCTCTTTAATAAATTGTGTTGGGAAGATCAGATATTCATATGCAAAAAGATGAAGCTGAGCCCTTATGTTCACACCACATACAAAAATCAATATGAGGGCAGCCTGGGTGGCTCAGTGGTTTAGTGCCCCCTTCAGCCCAGGGCCTGATCCTGGAGACCTGGAATAGAGTCCCAGTCGGGCTCCTTGCATGGGGCCTGCTTCTCCCTCTGCCTGTGTGTGTGTGTGTGTGTGTGTGTGTGTGTGTGTCTCATGAATAAATAAATAAAATCTTTTTTAAAAAAAATCAATATGAAACAGATGAAAGATTTTAGTGTAAAACCTGCAACAAGAAAACATAGGGAAAAGTTGGCAGATATTGGACAGGATAATGATTTCTTAGACATATCACCAAAAGCACAGGAGACAGAACCAAAAATAAACATCAAACTAGAAAGCTTCTGTACAGCAAAGAAAACAATTAACAAAATGAGAAAATGACCTATGGAATGAAGAAAACATTTGCAGACCATACAGCTGATAAGGGGTTAATATCTAAAATATGTAAGGAACCTCTCAACTCAAGAGCAGAAAACCCAAATAACCAGATTGAAAAAGGGACAAAAGACCTGAATAGACATTTCAAAGAAGAAATACAAATGTCCAATAGAATATGGAAAGGTGCTCAACATTACTAATCAACAGGGAAATGCAAATCAAAACCACAATGAGAGATCACCTCACACCCAATAGAATGGCAATTATTTAAAAAACAAAACAAAAACAAGTGTTGGTGGGAATGTGAAGGAAAAGAAACCCTTTGTGAAATGTTGATGGGAAGATGAATTGGTATAGCTTCGAAGGAAAACAAAATGAAGATTCTTCTCCTGAAAAAATAAAAAATAGAACTACCCTTTGATACAGAAATTCCACTTCTGGGTATATACTGAAATGTGAAATCGGATTGAATTGAAATCTAAATCTTGAAGAGATATTTGCACTCCCTTGTTCATTGCAGCATTATTATTCATAACTGCCAAGATATGGAAATAATAAAAAAATTTTCCTTGACAGAGGAATGGATTTTTTATATGTGATATATATCGACAGTGGGATGTCATTTGGCCTTAAAAAAGAAGGAAATCCTGTCATTTGCAATTGCATCACTGGACCCAGAGGACATCATGCTGAATGAAATGAGCCACAGAAAGACAAATACTGCATGATCTCATTTATATTAGGGATTGAAAAAAGTCAAACTAATAGAAGCAGAGAGAGAATAGTGGTTACCAAGGGCTGGGAGGAGGGAAAATTGGGGAATTTAATGTTAAAGGGTAGAAAGTTTCAGTTATGTAAGATAAACAAGTCTGGAGATCTACTGCACAACATAGGGCCTTTGATTAACAATATTGTTTTGTCTACCTAAAAATTTGCTGAGATGGTAGATCTTATGTGAAGTGCTCTTACCACACAAAAAAAGTAAATATAAAAACATGGAAAAACCAAAGGGGTCAGGAAGAAATTTTTGGAGGTGATGGATAAACCAATGACACTGACTTCACAGGTATACCCTTATCTCATGACTGAAAATGGTAAAATAAAAGTAATCTTTGTATTTATGAACTGTTACACAAAAAAATACTGGAAAGATTTAAAAAAGAAACAGGTGATTTTCTAAATGAATCAGAATAGTATTTATAGAGAATGTGGGAGAAGAAAAACTTAATAGATACCTTTTATATAATTTTGATTTTGATCCTTTGTGGCCACATTTACTGTTCCCTACAATAAATATTTAAGTAAAATAAGTCTAAATAAGATAGTCAGATGGGTTGTTCTCAAGCACCATTTTTTACTTCTTTTAGTTTCATATCATAACGTTCAAGGTTTCCACCAATTGTACTGTTTCCTCTCCCTATTGAGATTTTATTTTCTATTTATGTTTTGGTTTATCATAGCTAACTAGGTTCAACCAGTTTAAGAGCTCAGGGATCCAGGAAACAGTAAGTTGTTATTTTCTTGGGAACGTATGTGTTGTTAATTTTGCTTCACTTTGTTTTCCTTCAAGAGTAACTGAGCCATGTTAAACATCACTGCACTGTTATCTGGCATTGGCTGTTTTGGTGAAGTATGAGGTCAATTTCAATTTTTTTCTCCTTGATGTGGCAGGATTTTTCTACCCAGTTGACCGTAAGATTTATCTTTTGTCCTTGAAGTTCAGCAATTCAAGAGGCTATGTCTGGTATTAATTTTTTTGTATCAGTTCTTCTTGGGAAAGTTTTTGCCCTTTTGAACCACAGATTCAATCATGTTTTAGACTTGTGGCTTGTGGTTGTACTCCTTTCCTTGTTTTATTGATGTCAAAAATACTTATTTTCTCTTTCCTGTTCTTTATTCTTTTCAATGGTGTTTTCTTCCAGCATTCTATTATGAAAATATTTACGCATGCAGAAAATTTGCAGGAATTTTACAGTGAAGAATTAATGTATCTCCCACCTGGATTCTACAGCTGACTCTTTACAATATGTACATTATTATATATTTGTCCTTTCATCCATCTTCAACAGATTTTATTTCCAAGTAATTTTCAGACACCAGCACACTTCCCAATGAATTTTCAACATGTATTTCATTAACTAAAATCCAATATTTGTTTGTTTTCTTTCACAATAATTAAAAAAAATAGAAAACACCAGAATATACAAATTTTAATTACACGATTTTGTCAAGGGCATAGATCTATGTAGCCTAAGCCCTCACCAAAATACAAAATATTATAATTACCCCATATCCATTCTCAATCAATACCACCCTTAGTCCTTACTCCCAAGAGAGAACTACTATTCTGATTTTTCCCACCATAGATTACTTTTGCCTGTTTTAGAACTTCATATAAGTGAAACCACACAGTGTATATTTTTTTGTGTAAAATTTCTTACTCAGCATCATGTTTTGGAGGTTCATCCCTGACATTTCATGTATCAGTAATTTGTTCTTTTAAAAAAAAAGATTTTATTTATTTGTGTGTGTGTGTGCGTGTGTGTGTGTGTGTGTGAGAGAGAGAGAGAGAGAGAGAGAGAGAGAGAGAGAGAAAGCATAGGGTGCGGAGGAGCAGAAGAAGAAGGAGAAGCAGACTCCCACTGAGCAGGGAGCCTGACTTGAGGCTCCATCCCAGGACCCTGTGATCATGACCTGAGCTGAAGGCAGATACTTAACCAACTAAGCCCCCAGGTGCCCCTATAGTTTGCTCCTTTTTATTGCTGTGTAGCAGTCCATTGTATGAACATAGTACAAGTTTTTCTCTATCCGGGCTCCTGAGTTTGGACATCTGGTTCTAGTTTGGAGCTATTGTGAATAAAGCTTTATTTTGCCAATAAAACTACAAAAACTTGTGGCTACGTTTTTGTAGATATATTTTGTAGGTATGTGTTTCCAGTTCTTTTGAGTAAATATCATGTGGAATTAATGGGTGGGTTGAATAAAGGTATATGTTTAATTTTATGAGAAACTCAAACTTTTTCCTAAAGTGATTATCATTTTACACTTCCACCAACAACGTATGAAAGTTCCAGGTACTGCACATCTTTGCTCATATTTGGTGTTAGTCTTAATTTTAGCCATTCTGGTGAATATGGACTGGTAGTTTAGGATGGTTTTGGTTTGCATTTTCTCAATGAATAATCACGAAAGAAACTTTCATGTTTCAGATGCTTATTGGAAGTTTGTGAAGTATTTGTTAAAATCTTAGGCCGATTTTTAGGGAATTGTTTGACATTTTATTATCTTGAATTATAGTTCTTTGTAAGACATAGATTTTGCAAATATTTTCTTTTTTTGATAGCATTCCAATAGCTTTAATCAAATCTTTAATCTGGTCTTAGATTTACATTTATTTTGGTGTATAGCAAGAGAGGGGGGTTGAAATTCATTTATTTTACACATGGATATCACTGTTACTTCACCACCATTTACTTAAAGACTTTCCTTTCCATATTGGATTGCTTTGGTTGCATTTGTAAAAAGTCAACTATATTAGTGCTGGTCTATTTGTGGGTTAAATATTCTATTTTATTAATCGATTTGTCAAACTTGGTCACTGTCTTAATTACTATAGCTTTAGAGTAAGTCTCAAAGGTAGGTGCTTTCAGTCCTCCAAATTTGTTCTGCTAATAGTCAGTGTAACCATATTCAGTCTCCCAATCTGTGAAAATTGTATCCTTCCACTCTGTGGTCTTTACTTTCTTTCAGCAGTGTTACCTGGTTTACAGCTTAGAGGTCCTGCTGATCTTTTGTTAACTTTCCTGAAGTATTTTATGGTTTTTGACAGTATTGTAAATCAATTTGCGGCAATTTCAGTTTCCAATTGTTTGCTACAAGTATATAGGTATATAGATATGAGTATATAGGTATACGTTGGATTCAGTGTATTCACCTTGTATCCTGCAACCTTGCTAAATTAACTCATTAATTCTAAAGTTTTTTTTATTAATGTAACTGAATATGTCAATCTTTTTCATAACTATTTCTCAGGTTTAGGTTATCATTTATAAAAGGCCTTTGTTATTGAAGATTAGGAAAGTAAGTTCCTGTTTTTCTAATACATTTGTAATTTTACATTTAGATTTTCATTCTACCTAATATTTAGTTAAATGTGTGGTAAGATATGAATGTGGCCTTATGCCAATCCATGCCTTTGTATAGTAGATTTTTTAAATACCATTTATTCAATAAGTTCATTCATCTTTGTACTGAAACTGCACCGAAATTGTCATCTTTATCTTCTACTAAATTTCAAAGAAGGCATGGGTTTCTTTCTGGAATTTGTAGGTTGATCTATTTGTTTGTTTATATTTTTAAATAGTCATGGTGGTTTTATTAATTATAGAAGTTTGTTTTTAAACTTCTGCACTGATTCCTCCAGATAAATATAGAATTAACTTAAGTTTTATGTAATATCCCATTGGGATTCTTATTAGAATTGAACTGAATTTACAGATCAATTTGAGATAAATGTGTATCCTTGAATATTGAGTATTCCCATCCAGAAACGTAATTTGCAGCATCTTTTTTTAAAAGATGTTGTTTTATGACTGCGGTAGGTAGGGCTTTATCATTTTCTTCACATAGATCTAGGTTATTTTCCTCAGGCTTTTTGTAAGTATTTTATAATTTGCTATTGTCATGGGATCTTTCTATATTACATTTTCTAACTGATTTTTGGAAAGCAATTGATTTCTCCAATTTCTGTCTTTGTTGAGTTTACAATACAATTGAATATAATTGAATTCAAGTCAATAAAATATAATAGGATTCTTAAATAGCTACTCGGATAATTGCCACTTCCATAGAGAAGGGAAAGGAGGCTGTAAGATACCAATGAATTGTCTTGTATTCTGAAAACCTTCTGCATGAAGCAGCCTTAGACTCCCTTGCATTTTGCATCTGTGGTTGAGTAACATCATAATATATACCAAGAGTTTTGAATTTAAAGGATTCCTTTCACATTAAAAACACAGGATCACAGAAATGAACAATCATGCTTTCCCTGTGAACTGTTTTTTTCTTTGATCAAGGAAAAAAGTATAAAAGAATCAATCTTCTAATTGTTCCATTTTTGCTAATATTCTCACCGTTAGACCATATTTGTGAATCTGGCCTGAAGATTTTTAAATTGAGTTAATCAGTTTACCAGGCCTGAGGGATAACAAGCCTAGCCCCAAACTCCCTTTCCGTTTCTAGACAGGGGCAGCTTTTTATGAAGGAGTGAGCAATCTGAGTTTAGAAAAATTCTGAAGAGTATGCTAATCATATCTCTTCTTGGACACAAAGAAACCTTGCTAATTTTTAAATGCTGCATGTTCTCCAAATTGGTCATCTTTTTCCATTACATGGGTTTATAATATTCAAGCCCAATACATTTTTCTGGTGTTAACAAAGGGATGAAGAGGCAAGAATATATCCCCACCTGTGCCTCTTTAAAAAAAAAAAATCTACACATTTGAATTCAGAAATGTTACCCAATTTTCTAAAGTGTCTCACCAGCCTTTATCCTCATAGAACTCAATATAATGAGGCTTAAATGCAATATAGATGTCAGGGAGAAATGCACTAACCACTTCCTGTCAGCCATACAGGTTTTCAACAAACCTTCTCCCCAAACCTTCCTACGGTGTCCCAGGCATTTATCTTCTCTGTAGGAAGCACTTGAATCTGACAGCCCAAAGTGTTTTGTTTCATTTTTAGTATCTCGTGAAACAGTTTTGAGGTAGGAAAAGCAGATAATGTGGCTAACCGTGATTACACTCTTTATTTTCCTTATTCTTGGGGTGAAGGCTGCCCTAATTTCAAGTTTCATTGTCAAAATCAGACAGAAGCTGAAATATTCCCTTGACTTCATGTCCTGTAAAAACTCAAAGCTGGCCAATCAATCTCTTTAATATGCTCCTCAGGGTTTATTAATCTCCTCATAAATGATTATCAATCATTATCAATATTATCTTGGGCTCTGGTTCTTTGAAGACTTTTAAATTTTTAGTATATTTCCTTACATTCCTACTTACTAATATAACCTGTTGGATCAGCCCAACTTTATATCAAACAACCTGCAGTCATGGGCCTATGTATTGTTGAGTGTGGTGTCTTCTTTTCAATGTTTAACTTGTGAAACCTAAAGGAATTCATTCAGTATATAAGTATCTAATTCATATTTTGTGCCAGGCAATACCCCTGCCTTCATGGAGTAAGTCCAATGGAGATGTGATCAAGTCAAAGATGAATTACAATACAGTGAGATAAGGGTGAAGATGAAGGATGAGTGTTCTTAGACATTGAAGGGTTAAGGAAGGCTTCCTGGAGGACAATATTCATTTCAGGATGATTCCTGAGTATTAATATTGAGAATCTAGAGGGGTAAGAGTTGAGGGAAGCAGAGAAAAGGGAACATGAACAGACTTTAGGGGACAGGAGATAGCTTGGTACATATAAGAATGATCAATCATGAAGGCTGTAGCATGGAGTAATTAGACATGAACCTGGAGAAGTAAACTGAGCTGCAGGTGCCTGGATGTGCTACAAAGCTTCAGGTGAAGGAATTTCTATCTTGAGGACAATGGGTACTATAGGAATTTAAAGGTTTTATGCAGAGGATTGCAGATCCCTCAGCAATGAAGAGGTTAAAGACTAGTTAGGAAGTGGTATTGTAGGTATTCCAGGGAAAAGATGAAGGTTTAACTTAATAAAAGCTATTGCCTGTGGAAGATGAAGAGTGAATGATTTGAAAAACATGAAGAGGTAAAATTGATGGAACTTCGGGAATACTGGCTGTGGGGTGAGATGGGGAAAGAAATCGAGGATGATTCTCAAAGCTGTTTCTAGCTTTGCAATGAGATATTTGGTTTAAAAGCCCAAGGCAGATTTCTTGGAAAAAGAAGAACAGTCTGTGGAATTAAACCCTGATATACCCTCAACTCAGCCACTTGTTAGCACTGTATGTCCTTATATTAATTCCTTAATCTCTCTGAGCATCAATTATCTATAAAATCAAGATAATCTTATAAACATTAACTATAAATGCAAGCATATTGAAAATAGCTAACAGTACTAGTCATATATCTAGATATCAAGAATGACAGCAGCTAATAAATTTGGCACCTTTGTGATATTAAGTCTTTCAATACATAAAGATGGTGTATCTCTATTGTAGTCTTCTTTAATGGCTTTATGAAAAAAAGTTTATTCCAAGATTTTGTTATTATTTTAAGTGGATAATTCTATTTATTACATTTTAAGTGTTCCGTAGTAGTGAAACAGAACTTCACTTTTGTGTTGCAATTTTCCATTCATCTAATTTAATTAACTCCTATTATTTCCAGTAATTTGGCCATAGGTCTTGAAAAGGTTATGCAAACGATTCTATCATCAATAAAATACAAGTTTTATTTCTTCCTTTTTATTCTTATGCTTTTAATTTGCTATTAAACTGACTAGAGCCTTTATACCAATACTGTGTAATAGAAATGTAATGTAAGCTCCAGATGTAATTTTTTTTAAAAGGCCTAATAGACCTTATTTTTGAGAGCAATTTTAAATTTCCAGAAAAATTGGAGAGTACAGAGAGTTCTCATATATGCCTTTAATCCCCCACCCCACACATTTTCCCTATTATTAACATCTTGCATTAGATATATGCAAATGCAAGTTCATTTAATTGATGAACTAATATTGATGCATTATTAACCGAAGTCCATATTTCTCAACATTCATTTTTTGCATCGTACATTCTGTGGGTTTTGACAAATGTATAACAACATATATCAACCATTATAGTATCATACAAAATAGCTTCAATGCCCTAAAGATTCTCCTGTGCTCCAACCTATTCATCTCTCCCCGCCACCAAACCTCTGGAAACCACTGATTTTTTTAACTGTCCCCATAGCTTTGCCTTTTCTAGACTGTCATATAGTTGGAATCATACAGCATGCAGCCTTTCCAGACTGGCTTCTTTCACTTAACAGTGTTCATTTAAGGTTTTTCCGTGTCTTTCCATGGCATAAGTCTTTCTTTCCTTTTTTTCTTTTTCTTTTCTTCCTTTTTCTTTTTTTTTAAATTTAATTTATTTATTCATTAGAGACACAGAGAGAGAGAGAGAGAGAGGCAGAGACAGACAGAGGGAGAAGCAGGCTCCCTGCAGGCAGCCTGACATGGGACTCGATCCCAGGTCTCCAGGATCACACCCTGGGCCAAAGGCAGGCTCTAAACCGCTGAGCCACCCAGGAGTCCCCTTTCCTTTCTTTTTCTAAATAGTATTCCATTGTATGGATATGCTGTAGTTTGTCTATCCATTCACCTATTGAAGGATATCTTGGTTAGTTCCAAGTTATGTCAATTATGAATATAACTTCTATAAACATTCATGTACAGGGTTTTATGTAGACATATATTTTATCTCATTAGGGTAAATACCAAGGGGAACAATTGCCGGATCATATGACAAGAGTACTTCTCCATTTGTAAGAATCCACTAAACTGTCCTCCAAAGTGGCTGCACCACTTTGCATTCCCAGCAGCAATTAATGAGAGTTCAAGTTGCTCCAAATCCTGGCCAATATTTGGTGTTGTCAGTGTTCTGAACTGTAGCCATTCTAAAATTGTTTTAATAGTATACAATAGCATACAATTCCTTAATGGCATGTGATGTGGAGCCTTTTTTCATATGCTTATATGCCATATGTATGTCTCCTTGGTGAAGTATCTGGTCTGTTCAGACCTTTTGCCCATTTTTTAATCAGGTTGTTTGTTTTCTTATTATTTGTATGTATCTGACACCAATCCTTTATCAGACATATGTTTTGTGAAAACTTTCTTCTTTGACTTGTCTTTTCATTTTTTGAACAACGTCTTTTGTAGAGCACAAGTTTTTAATTTTAATGAAGTCCCATGTATCAATTTTTTCTTTTGTGGATCATGCTTTTAGTGTTTTATCTAAAAAGTCACTCCCAAATGCAGGTTCACCTAGATTTTCTCCTGTGTGATCTTCTGGGAGTCTTATCTATGTATTGTATATCTCTTATGATGATTTCTTCTCTGACTCATATGTTATTTAGAAATGCATTCCTAAACTTTTAAATACATAAAAATTTTAAAAATTATGTTTCTAAAAATTAACTTCGTTATTTCAGTTTGGAAAATGTGTTTTATTATGTTACTTATCCTTTGATATTTTCTGAGCCTTGCTTTATGGCCTGATAGTGAAATAATTTTTGTAAATATTCTATGTGTGCTTGAGAAAAATGTATCTTCTGAATCATTGGGCCAAATCTGTTTGATGTAAAAGTTAGTGTATTAACTGTGTTTTTGAAGTTCCTTGTGTTTTCTTTGATTTTTATTGCTTACTTATCAATATTGGGAGAGCTGTGTTGAAAACTTCCACTTGGGTGCCAGATAGATTACTTTCCTTATTTTTATCAATTTTGCTTTGAATGTTTTGAGCCTATGTTACAAGGTACATACATACATATCTCTTTGATGAATTGAACATATTATGTAATGCTTCTATTTTCCCAAAGATGGTCTTTAAAATTTAAGTTAACTTTTTCTAGTTTTATGCGGCTTGCTCAAAATCACCTAACTCACATGTGGCAGAGCAGAATTCACACTTTCACACACAGGAAGTCTGGTGCTAGAGGTCATGTTCCTAACCATTGCTCAATCCCTCCACCTCCAGCCATCATCACCTGAGCAACCCTTTCATGGGTCTTGCTGCCTTCCACAGCATCTGTGGCAAGTACCAGTTGTAACTGCCAGATGAAATGGGAACAAGTGTGCCACAGGTTCCAAACATGACCTTTGGACTTAGAAGAGGAGCTTCTTAAAACCTTTGGCTCCTTCTTTACCCAAAGCTGAGCCTACAGATTCCCTATAAAAGTCCCTTGTTCCTACAGCTCAATTTTTTCTAGCTCTGTTTCCAACCTCAGTGTGTATGCTTTAAGTCATTTCACGCAAGTCACTTGTTGCTTCCCTTCCATTGTCCCTGCCATGTCCCCTTGCCTTCTATTCTTCCAACCTCCTTTAGGCAATGGACAATTGAACAGCTTGCAAGGATGGAGTTTGGATTCTCCCCTGAATGAGACTTGGCTTATCATTGTGTGGGCAAGCCTCTACCTGCTTAATGTTTAGTCCGGGCTCAGAAAACACAGAACCTAAGCCAGTCTAGCCCTTCAACCTCTCTTTACTGGATGGAAAGATGGGCAAGTTTTTACCATTAAAATAATTCTATTCTTGCATGGAAAGTTCCTTTTCTCATTCCCCTTATATGCAAATTTTTGTAAAAATTGTGTGGATATAATACAAAAAATAAGATGGATCCCCACTCAAAATTTGGCTTAGATAGCCAGCCCGACTCCACACACTCACTAAAAAGGTATGAAAAAGTTTTTAGTTACATAATGAAGTTTTCTGAAAAGGGTAGGGAATATCTCTCCTGCTGATCTAAAAGTAGCTTGAGAGAGTAAGGAAAGAAACTGGTTTGGGATTTTTACTGCAGTTAGGAATTGAGGCCAGGATGAAGGCTCTTACATACAGGAAGGGACTTATGTGGATTTTGAAACTCCCACCAGTGCCAAGGAGGGAGCACTCAGACTTTCTTATTAGCTTTCCAGGATGCGGAGCAGAAGAGGAAGAGGGAGAAATGAGGTTTCAAAGTGGTCAGCCATCAAAAAAACAAAATCAGACGTGGTATACAAATTTACATCTCTCAAATTGTAATCATTTATTTGCCAATTGTAATAGTTCTACTAAAAAAAAAAAAAAAAAGGGTCCCAAAAGCCAAGAAATAATTCTGGTTTCCAAAACCAAAGTTAACAGAAAAGTTGTTCTCCAAGCTAGCAGCCAGTCACAGACATGTGGATAGTACCTGAAGTAGTACCCCTAGCTGACTCTCCTCTCCCTGACAGTTGGTAAGAAAGGAGCAGGTAAGACCGAGAATAAATGCCAGCCCTTCAATGTGGCAAAAAAGTGAGCCATACAAAGACAATGGGGGACCCTTCATGTCAGGGATCAAGTTCATATATCACCTCACCATTAAGTGACTAATCTAATCTGTTTCCATGATTACAGTCAGAGGACAAATGATGGACCAGGAAGGAAGACTAGGCCACCATGCTGGGAAGAAGGCACATTGAAAGTAAGTAGGAAGTGAGACAGCATTGATCCATTAACAATGCAAAGCATCATAGCCAAACTTCCTCCTGACTGACACATACAATATTCCAATTGTAACAAGTATCCTTAGGCCAAATGTAATAAATCTGCTCTTGTTTAAGTGGCAGGTGGTTGGGGTTGCTGCTTTTGCTGTTGGCAAATCAATAAAGAGAAAAACTCCCCTCTCATGGAGGAGGGACTCTGTAAAATTCTAGGACAGGGACTCAATTCCTTAGCAGCTGGGCAGCCGCTAAAAAGAATCCAGGTGGTTTTGAGAAGAGACTTTGCTGTGCCCTCTCCCCCTGGTTTCAATCCCCATACTGCAAGAGCAAGTGGAGGAGGGGAGGCAGAAGTGTGGAGGAGACCAAACTCCAGCCCTGAACCAGCACTCTAGATGCTGCCCTACTTCATAGGTCGTTGGCAAGGCTCTTGACCTAAGTCTGACTGCCGATAATGGGTGAAGACGGTGAGCAGAACAAAGGCAGCTGGACGGCTACTTGCAGGTGATTTCTCTTAGGGCAGGAGGGATTCTTTTCAAAGGAAAAGGTTGGAAAGCTGTTACCATGGTAACTCTCCAAGTTCTGAAGTGATGTAATCAGCTAATGCTCTGGAGAGCAGAGAGAAAATGGTGGATTTAGCACACATGAATAGCTAAATTCTACAAGTTTTTTACAAGGCTTTTTTCTTTCTTTTTTGATGATAAGTCTCGATATTAAGAAAGAAAAAAAGAAAGAAAAGAAAGAAAGACGAAAGAAAGAAAGAAAGAAGAAAGAAAGAAAGAAAGAAAGAAAGAAAGAAAGAAAGAAAGAAAGAAGAAAGAAAAGGAAAAGCAAGGCAGAAAGAGAAAGGTAACAAAAAAAGTAAAGTAGGGAGGAAGTGATGGAAGGAAGAAAACTGAAAAATAATTTATTCTAAACAAATATCCTTAGTAGCAAGAAAGACCTGCCTACAGAGTGGAAACTGAGAGAGAGAGGTTTGATTCTCTATGATTTTACCCTCTTGCATTTTATGAAGATTGATAGAAGAGTTTATTCTGTGACTCTGGATTTCTTCTATTGGCACATTGGGATGAATATTATTATAAGGTACTTACCTTGCTACAACTGGGTTATTATCAGTTTAACATAAGATTTCTGCCATTTTGTCTTCAATGGCTATTACTATTGGCATTGTGAAATATGACTGTACACATGCTTGATATCAATAATAAAACTAATCATAAGCTACCTCTAAGACAGTACAACTCACTCTATTCTAAGTAGTAAAAAAAAATTGTTCTTGAGAGACTTTTTAAAAAATGCTTAGAGATTGTTCAATGAATTCTTCGACATCATAGTCCTGTCAAGGGGTTGTTAACTCAACATCTTTGGCCCCTCCCCCTTTGTCATACTTGCTTGGTTAAACTCCACTTAAGTTCGACCCCACTCCCTGCCTTCAATGGGCAAGCTGAATGTGATTCAAGAAAACAAAATCCTCACACCCAGGCCGACTGGCCACACTAAAATTCATGGCCTCATTGAGCTCTCATCACTGCCAAGGGGCTCTCCATAGTCTCTGTCACAGTCTTCTATTGTCCTGAGTGACTACTTACCCTCCATTTCCTTAAGTCTCCAATATGAGGATGAACATCCTTCATCCTCAGTTTCAACTGTTGGCTGATCCTCATTTTGCTGGGAAAACAGAACCCATAAGGAGTGTTTCCTCACTCTCCCACTCAATTTCCTAATTTGTCTTGATCTGTAATGATCCATTGCCTGCCTCCTCTCCTGTTACATGAATCATATCCATAGTATGGCCCAGGACCAGATCCTCCATATGTGACTGGATCTGATGGCCCAAGAACACTCATCACCATTAACTCCACCATCAATCCTGTTCTCTCTCTTCTATATCATCAAGTATTTCCTCTCTTCCAGATCATTTTCAGCAGCAGAAAAATATGTTATTTTGTCTCCTATATTTCACACAAAAAGATAAGTACAAACTTGTCTTGACTCTAATCTCAACCTGCTTTGCAGCCTTGTTGCAAAATTCCTGAGAGTTCCCTATTCTCACTGTGGTCTCTTTCACATGTTCCCACTCTCTCCTGGACCAACTCCTTTAATGCTCCTTCCCCTCATCACTCCAGAAAAAAGCTTTTGTAGCCATCATCAGTGAAATTACATTGCTTCATCCACAATCTATGCACAGTCTTCCTCTTACTTGACTGGCACCATTTTAGGAAGCCAGTTACTCCCTACTTCTTGAAATACTTTGTCCCCTTGGCCTCTGAAACATCCACCTCCTACCTTACCTTCAACATCACTGGGTTTCCCTTTCAGGCTATCTTGTTGACTCCTCTTATGTCAGCCTCTAAATGTTGCACTTATTTGTTCCTCTGGTGGATACTCTGAGGATGCCCAAATTTCTAGCTCCAGTCAACACCTCTTCTCTGAACTCCAGACATGTGTATTCAATTCTCCATGTAACATTTCTCCTTGCATGTCTAACAGCCAACTGAAAATAGAATCCTTGAGTTCTCTCCTGCCCACACTAACCATCCCTTCTTACCATGCTGTGGTCGATGAATGTTTGTATCCCCTCAAACTTTGTATATTGAAAGCCTAAATCCAGTGTAGTGGTATTTGGAGGTGGGGCCTTTGGGATGTGATTAGGCTTAGATGAGATTATGAGGGAAGAGCCCCATAATGGGATCAGTGTCCATATGACAAGAGGAAAAGATAGAGCCCCTTCCCTCCACCTCTGTAATGTGAGAGTAGAGCAAAAACCAGGAAGAGGGACCTCACCAGCATCCAAATATGCCCATGAAACCTTGATCTTGGACTTCTCGGCCTTCAGAATTGAGTGAAATAAGTGACTGTTGTTTACACCATCTGATTTATGGTATTTTGCTATAGCAGCCTAAGCTAACATGAAACTCAGTATTTCCCATATAGTAAAGGGCACTATAGTGCACCTGGTTGCTTAAATAAAAGTAAAAATTGGGAGTCATCTTTGAATCCTCTCCTCTCATATTTTAAATCCAATACCTTATAAAAATCTGTTGGTTCTAATTCCAAAATATATCCAAACTCTAACCATTTCTCATCTCTTACACTGCTGTCAGTCTCTTTTAAACAACCACATCATGCCTTGACTTAATTATTACATAATTTTTTATCTGGCTTCTCTACTTCTACTTTTACCATGCTATTATCTCTTGATACAGTAGTCAGAGGACTTCTTTAAACATAAAGTCAGATCATGATATTTCCCTGCTCAAAACCTTCTTGTAGCATCTGATATTACCAGAATAAATTCCAAATTCTGATAAGGTCCTATAAGATGCTACATAATCTGCCTCCCATCTGCTTCTCAGACTTCACCTTCTACCGCTGTGACTCCTTCTCACTGTTCCACATACATAATAGCCTTGTTGAGCACACCAAGTGAATACTCACAATTCTGTTGCTTGGCCAGAACACTTTTCCCCTAGATATTCCTATGGTTTGTGCCCTCCTTTTATTGAGGTCTTTATTTAAATGTCTCTAAGAGAGGCTTTATCTGTCGACTCTATATAAATTATTCTATTCCATCCTCTTACTCTTTTACTTTTTTTCCACAGTGCTAACTTATATTCTATATTTATCTCTTTCTCATCTGTCACTTCAGAATATAAGATCTGTAAGAGACTTTGTTTCTTTTGTTCATTGCTGTATTCTTGGAGAAAAGACAATGTTTTTCACATCATAGATTCTTAGTAAATATTTGTCAAGTAGATGAATGAATAAGTGAATGAATGAACAGTATGTTAGGATCCTCCACTCACAGAATATCTCAGTGATTTTTGTGATTCTAATCCTACCATGGGATTACAAGATTTTCAGCCATATGCAGAGCAGAAAATGAACAGTCAGGTCCTTGGTGATCAATATATGTATGCACCTTTGGTTACATAATACTATTGTTGAATATTGATTCCAGCTCCCATTGGTCAGTTTCCTGGGCATCAGAAATATCCTTCATAAAAGTCATAAACCCTAGACTTAATATTTATAGATGCCACCTATTTTGGACATTGCATTGTAGCTGGGCTCTAACCTCTCCTACTCATTATCTACCTCCCTCCTATTCTCAGGGGAAGATCAAATTCTCTTAGAAGATGGCATTTCCAGCTTACCATTCAAAGAAATTCCATCCTCTGCCTTTTTGGAAATATCAAGAAAATACCGTCATTGAGGTTGTGGAGGTAAAATGTAGCCCTTTCCTCAACGTTTTTGCCAAGTCTTGTTGATGCCAGAGTTTGTAGGAAAAGAGATGAGTAGAAGGAATCAGAGAAATAGGATATAGCCAGGGCTTAAGCGGAGGATTTCTCTCCTTTTTGAAATTAATTATGGGGACACATTGAGGTTGTTTTGAAGCCCTCATGTAAACACTGATAAAGACAAAAGAACTCTGAAGGAGCTAATTCTAAATAAGTTGTCCTTTATTGGAAATAAGAATATGTGGTGGAGTTGTTTTCTCACCACCCTCACAGCTGGAATAATTTGTGTGGTAATAATTTCATTGCTCCAGAGGGCTTAAGAGTTGATCCTGAAGATCAAAAGGGCTTTATTATTCATTTTTGTCATGGCCTCTCCTAAGCTTGATAGTGTTTTGCTGTGGAAGTTATCTGAGAAATTATTGGTCAGTCTCTCTTGGAGAACTCTTTATCAATTGCTTTGTAAAGTGAATTTCTAAGAGCTGCATCAGCCCAAGTCTCGGCAAAAGTTGAAATGGAACCCTTACAAACTCATTTGTGATAATAGTTGGGAATGAAACAGAAGAGCTGAGAAACAGTTTGGCTCCATACTACAACCTAACCACCTTGCTAAGCATCAAACACAACTTTCATTCCCTCCATTTCAAGTGAAAATTTAAAAGAAATACCTGGTTAAAGCATAACAAAGATGTTGGAATCAGAAAGACATTGACTCATTGATTCAAATCATGTTTCAGCTCCTTGTTATCTTGTCCTTAGGTAAATTTCCTAACCCTTCTGAAGCTCTGCATCCTTATTTGAAATTTAGGATTAAATGATATCACCTATCTCATGGTATTATTTTCAGATTAAAGTGTGATTATTGGGATCCCTGGGTGGCGCAGCGGTTTGGCGCCTGCCTTTGGCCCAGGGCGCGATCCTGGAGATCCGGGATGGAATCCCACGTCGGGCTCCCGGTGCATGGAGCCTGCTTCTCCCTCTGCCTATGTCTCTGCCTCTGTGTGTGTGTGTGTGTGACTATCATAAATAAATAAAAAATTTTTTTAAAAAGTGTGATTATTAAAATGTTAAGCATAGTATCTGTCAAATAGTTCATATGCAAAGGCTAGTTGTATGTATTAGCAACTATTGCTACAATGATACTGCATAATAATCTACTCAAAATTCAGTAGCTTACAATGATTCACATTTATTCTTTTGTTCAAGAGTCTGCAGGTTGAACACAAGTTGTGCTTGACTAGCCAGTTGTGCTTGAGCTGTGGTTCAACTGGGCTTGACTCTAGGATGCTTGTTGGATTCAGTTATGTTCCATATGTGTTTATTCCATGGCCAAGGCTAAGACTCAATAGCTATCTGGATTGTGTTCTTCTCTTGATGGGTCACTGAAACACCATGCTAAGCCAAAAGTCATAAGCACATTTAAACCTTCTGTTTACATCACATCTGCTAAAATTCCATTGGTCAAAGCAAGTCACATGGCAACCTCAAAACAATGTGGTAGGATGAATTTCACCCACTGCAGAACAGGTAAGGAAGTGTATATTTGACAAACAATAATTTTAACTATCACACTATAATAAGAAAGCTATATTAATTTATTATTATCATTAGTAGTAGTAGTAATAATAGTAAAGAAAAATCATTAAAAAAAAAAAAGAAAAATCATTTATTCTTTCCACTGATTTTGTTTGGTTGTCAATCCATGCCAGGGACTGCCTAGCCACTGTCTCTCAAGTAATATTAGGCTTTTCCCAATCATAGAGTGACTTGGATGTGTGGTTTTAAAAGATGAATTCAAAGACAATTACCTAAGTTGTCCAATTATTTTCACCAGCTTGGAAATAGAAAATAAATGAGTGACCAAACACAGTTCATTCCTTGCTGTATATTGACTAACTAATTTACCATTTTAGTAATTCCTTGGACATCTCTGAGCATCGGGGTTTTTTAATATAAAAAATGGAAAGATGTCTTATTAAGTACCCCCTACTTTAGTGAGTATTTCCACACATGAAAAGACTTTTGCTTTACACTAATCAGTCTCATGCATTTTAAGCAAAACAGAAAAGCATTGAACATAGTCAATTGACATTTATTAGAAGGAAGGCTGGCATCAAATGCCAGGTTCATTAGCCACAGAATAACTCACGGACAATGGAAATGATTCACAAATTACATTGCTTGACCTTTGCTGTGATGGGATAGACAACTTAAAGAGGCTAGTCCAACAGAAAACTAGGTGTCATGTCTTAGGAATTCCCTACTAGACACAGTAGATCACTAGGATGGAGGTAGGGGAGCTGGATATGAAATATGAAGCAAAAAAGAAGATCTTTGTCAGATGTCATTTGGCAAAACAACCTTCTTTCTGTCTTCCATTCATTTTTCAAGCCCAGAAGAAGACCTATTGACCATTCATGAATGACAGCTATCAGCTCTACAGAAACATGGGATGGAAGATTGCCAAGTTAGATTATCTCTGCTCCACAATTCCATTGGCTAAAAAACCAGAGGGAAAGAGCAAAAGCTAGAACCTGATAAATGTAAGTTGAGCATGCAGGGAGGTTTTCCACCTTAGAAGGCTGATAAATATTGAAATATCTTAAGGTTTAGTTGACAGCTTGTCTCACCCACTCTCAGTATGGAGAATGAAAAAAAGAAAAATGACTGGCATTTATTGTTAATAAGGAACTTCTATCCCATTAAACACCACAAGAACCCAGCCAGGTAAGTGTAATAACCTTATACTTTCAAAAAAGAATCCAGGATTTTTTGGGTTAAACACATTGTTACCCCTAAAAATGTTATTAGAGAATGATGGGATGACTTCAAACCTAGCTTCTGATTTTTCCACCATATTACATTTTGATCTTGAAGATATGCACACAGATTTTGAAAATTTTATTGCTTTTAGTAAAACTAAGGGAGATAGACTAAATTAATGTTCACAAAATCCCTTTCAGTCCCAGACATCTGTGAGTCTATGATATACAGCAAATTTTTTCTTCTGTAAGCCCAAACCGTAGGCTCTGATGCATATTTTTTCCTTGTTTTCCTCTGTCAGTTCCTTGACTGCCCCTCACAGCCACTTTGCAAGTCTTGATTGCCAAGCATTTATTTTCTTTTTCCAGTTTGTCTGGAAGACAGAAAGCCCCTGGGAAAGGATTCTTGGGCTTTTGATAGAAGGCCCATGAAATATCTGTAATTATGGATAACATTTTTGTACCCAGTAAATGGCTAAAAGGAGTCCTATGATAGAAACTTTTAGAAGATAATTGAATGTGTCAACTGGATCAAAAAATTATGTATTTGCTCCACCTCTGCAAACTGTGATAAATAGTCCATTGTCTGGAAAGTTTGCTTGGCATTTTCTTTTGCACTGCAAAATTATTGTAGCCCTTGTCACTGATTTTTGGTTAACATTTCAAAGAAATTCTTTAGAATTAATCTTGTAGATGCCAGATGCTACACATAGTTACCTGGAAAACAAAGATTTTAATAATTCAAAACTTCAATTTATTTCTATCATTAACCTAGACAAAAGCAATGTATGTATTTTTAGCAATTTATTGGTGAAAAATGGGGTGTGTCTCATGCTTGAGTAAAAATTAGCATTTCTCTATCTGAACGATGAAGTGAAAGAAAAAGCATTTTTTCTTCATTATTTATGTACGCAATTGTGTCCTTTGCATAATTGCCTTGAAACAGAAGCACCTTATTAAAATGGACAATCAATAGTAGCAATAGAATTCCCAAGCAGAAGAACAAAACAAAATATAAATTAAAATTTTCTATTAAAGCCCGGCAGTATATATCTTGGCCTGACTGAAAAGAATTGAGGCTTGTTTAAACATTGGTAAATCATAAGGAGCAGGAAGAGTAAATGGAAATAAAGAAGAATCAAATCTAGATCAGGGTGAGAATTTTTCTAAGCTCAAAAGGAGTGGCCGAAATAACAAAGGGGAAGCTCAGTAAGTACTTCCCATACAAATTACAATTTCTCCAAAATTGCTTGACAGGCAAATAAACCCTGGGAAATACTTGCTCTAAACAGGACAAAGGGTGATATCCTTAATAAGAAAAGATATCATGACAAAAGGTAATAATAAAATAATTAAGTTCCTCATAAATAAAGGGAGAAGGGAAGTAAGACAATTTCAGACACAGACACATCAGTGGCTAATAAACATTTGATCATTTTTCAACTCTGCTCATTATCAGAGAAATGGAAGTTGGAATAACAATGAGATACTATTTTTAACCTATCAGATTAACAGAACTGTAAAAAAATGAGAACATTCAATTCTGGAGCTTGAGCACAGAGACATAGACCGGCGCGACACAGCTGGAAGCAATGCAAAGTGGTTCCAGCCCTGAAGAAGCAACGCGGAGGACAATGGGAGAGCCTTGAAAATAATTTGTGACACTCACCTCCAAAATTCTGTTTCTGGGATTCGAATGATGGAAATGATCTGAAAAGAAGAACGGGTTGTCTGCCAAAGACATTCATTGCATTGCTGTTTGTAATATTACAATTGTGGGGGAATAAAGTTTCCAAAAATTATGGTGATATTAAACAAATTAGAATAAAAAATGTAGCACTCAAATATCTGTAAAATATTTTAAATAGTATCATAAAATGCCTAGTATTTCATGTAAAATATAAAATTAGGGTATAAAATGTTATATGTAGGGGTGCCTGGGTGGCTCGGTCAGTTAAGCATCTGCCTTCAGCTCAGGTCATGATCCCAGGGTCCTGGCATCAAGCCCCTCAATGGGCTCCTGGTTCAGGGAACCCTCTTCTCCCTCTCCCTCCCTCCCCCTCTGCCTGCTGCTCCCCCACTCCTGCGCTTGTATACTCTCTGTCAAATAAATAAATAAAATATTTTTTAAAAGTTACCTATAGAATGAGATCAAAGATATAAAATAATGGATAAAAAGGACCAGAGTGGATTATGATTAAATGCTAATAAAGGGGGGGTCCCTGGGTGGCTCAGCGGTTTAGCCCGCATTCAGCCCAGGGTGTGATCCTGGAGACCTGGGATCGAGTCTCACGTCTGGCTCCCTGCATGGAGCCTGCTTCTCCCTCTGCCTGTGTCTCTGCGTCTCTCTCTCTCTCTCTCTCTCTCTGTGTGTGTCTCTCATGAATAAATAAATAAATAAATAAATAAATAAATAAATAATCTAATATTAGTTGACCATAAAGTTGAGGGTCCACTTCTGGGTTCTCTATTCTGTTCCATTGATCTATGTGTCTGTTTTTGTGCCAGTACCACACTGTCTTGATGACCACAGCTTTGTAGTACAACCTGAAATCTGGCATTATGATGCCCCCAGCTGTGGTTTTCTTTTTTAAAATTCCCCTGGCTATTCGGGGTCTTTTCTGATTCCACACAAATCTTAAAATAATTTGTTCTAACTATCTGAAGAAAGTCCATGGTATTTTGATAGGGATTGCATTAAACGTGTATATTGTCCTGGGTAACATTGACATTTTCACAATATTAATTCTGCCAATCCATGAGCATGGAGTATTTTTCCATCTCTTTGTGTCTTCCTCAATTTCTTTCAGAAGTGTTCTATAGTTTTGAGGGTATAGATCCTTTACCTCTTTGGTTAGGTTTATTCCTAGGTATCTTATGCTTTTGGGTGTAATTGTAAATGGGATTGACTCCTTAATTTCTCTTTCTTCAGTCTCATTGTTAGTGTATAGAAATGCCACTGACTTCTGGGCATTGATTTTGTATCCTGCCACACTGCCAAATTGCTATATGAGTTCTAGCAATCTTGGGGTGGAGTCTTCGGGTTTTCTATGTAGAGTATCATGTCATCGGCGAAGAGGGAGAGTTTGACTTCTTCTTTGCCAATTTGAATGCCTTTAATGTCTTTTTGTTGTCTGATTGCTGAGGCTAGGACTTCCAGTACTATGTTGAATAGCAGTGGTGAGAGTGGACATCCCTGTCTTGTTCCTGATCTTAGGGGAAAGGCTCCCAGTGCTTCCCCATTGAGAATTATATTTGCTGTGGGCTTTTCGTAGATGGCTTTTAAGATGTCGAGGAATGTTCCCTCTATCCCTACACTCTGAAGAGTTTTGATCAGGGGAAAATTAACAAGGCAGGAAACCACAAATGTTGGAGAGGATGCGGAGAAAAGGGAACCCTCTTACACTGTTGGTGGGAATGTGAACTGGTGCAGCCACTCTGGAAAACTGTGTGGAGGTTCCTCAAAGAGTTAAAAATAGACCTGCCCTAGGACCCAGCAATTGCACTGTTGGGGATTTACCCCAAAGATTCAGATGCAATGAAATGCCGGGACACCTGCACCCCGATGTTTCTAGCAGCAATGGCCACGATAGCCAAACTGTGGAAGGAGCCTTGGTGTCCATCGAAAGATGAATGGATAAAGAAGATGTGGTTTATGTATACAATGGAATATTCCTCAGCCATTAGAAATGACAAATACCCACCATTTGCTTTGACATGGATGAAACAGGAGGGTATTATGCTGAGTGAAATAAGTCAATCGGAGAAGGACAAACATTATATGGTCTCATTCATTTGGGGAATATAAATAATAGTGAAAGGGAATAGAAGGGAAGGGAGAAGAAATGGGTAGGAAATATCAGAAAGGGAGACAGAACACGAGGACTCCTAACTCTGGGAAACAAACTAGGGGTGGTGGAAGGGGAGGAGGGCAGGGGTGGGGGTGAATGGGTGACGGGCAGTGAGGGGGGCACTTGACGGGATGAGCACTGGGTGTTTTTCTGTATGTTGGCAAATTAAACACCAATAAAAAATAAATTTATTATTAAATAAAAAATGGAAAAAAATAATGGCATAGTAGTATAGTTAGTAAAAATCTGTTTTTTCATTCATTTTTTAATTGAATTAAATAATTCAATTTTGTAATTAACTCAAGTAATTCAACATTTAATTCAACATTAAAATGTAATTCAACATTCAAGATTTAATTCATTAATTTAATTCATTTTATGAATAGAAATAAATTTAATTCCTGTTAATAAATAAATAAATAAATAAATAATCTTTTTAAAAATGCTAATAAAGGTTTTATCTGGTTGGTAAGATTATGGGTAGAGTGAACACGTAATTTGTGTTCCAAGAAGGGACACACCCAAATGTCTACATATCAGGGAATATTCTTCCATCAATAAAGCCTAATGGGAATGTTACTTTTTATTAAGGTCCCTAAATATTTTTCAGGCAAGGACTACTTTTTATGAAAGAGTTATTTCTAATTATCCAAGAGATACATGCTCATTGTAGAAAATTTAGAGAACACAGAAAAAATGTGAAACTTGAGAAATTGTACCGATATAAATGGTAGGTAAGTAGTAGCTCATTTGCAGGTGGTTTGAGAGAAGTGTGGCTGAGAAACCACTTGGGATGAGAAACACAGGAGGTCAGTGGGCAGATTTAATGTTGGAGAAGCATGTATGAGGTCAGATGGAGTTTTTGCAAAGGAGTGAATTCCCTGTCCTTGGAATCATCTGAGTAGAAGCCGGCTGACTCCTTCAGGAATGTTCTTAAAGAGAACTGAAGGCTGCCTGGGAAACCAACCCTGAGATATGGGGTTTTTTGGAAGACCAGTCTTGGACCAAACTCAGCAGGACTGCAGTCTAACCTGGAGACGTAAGGATGTGCACGCAGATCATTGCTGGCAGTAGTCCCACCGGAGGAGCAGTGTATGGGTAGGCAGGGAGTGGGAAGAGTCGAAACCATCAGAGAATGCTATCTTACATTTGAGTATAGTCTTTTCAGAGTAGTTTTACATACCTTTATATTTTTTTAACGTGTTGTTTTTATTGAACATGGGACATTATTAACATTCTAGAAATTCCCTTATTCCCCTCCTAAGTGTAACCTCATTTTCCCCCTGAAAGAAGCCAATATCCTTACTTCTTATTCCTCTGGCCTGTTCTGAAATCCTTCTAGATGAAATCATATAGTCTACCCTCTCTTAGGTGTGGCTTCCTTCATCCAACATTATATTTGTGAAATTTCTCCATACTGTTACCTTTATAGCCTTTAATTCTCACAAGAACCCCTAAAGGTAAGTTAAAAAGGCATTAGCGGTTAGCTGTGAAGACAAGGAAATAACCACCAAGAGACTATGTGACTTGCCCAAGGTCACATAACCAGTAACCAGTCAGTAAGGGGTACCCAGATCTCCACGCTCTGGGTTAGCACCCCTGGTGAAGTATGGTTTTGTGGGGACAGGGTGGGAACTGGGTTTACTCATATCTTGGCTCTTCTTCACACCCCTTTGGTAAGTTGGGCAAGTCGCTTAACTTCTCTGAAAATTGAGTGCCTCCCTATAGAATGAAACCCCTGATGTCAATGCCTCGTGCACACTTAATATTTGTCAAGTAGATGAACAAATGAGTCTGGTTGTCAGGAAAAAACGAGATCATGTGTATAAAATCTAGTATGGTGCTTGGCCTTTTCCAGCCCTCAATGAACTACAGCTTTAGGAGGCCCTGAAAAGGACGTCTCATCCCCGGGGGAGCTCCCAGTGCCTGACTGATTCTGATGCATCAGTTAGAACACATTAAAATATGAAAACAATCATCTGGGAATTTGCAGTCTGAGTGCTTGGTGCTGTACCGGTGACCTGGATGACCCACTGTATACTCAATGTCACCTAGAAGTTTCAGTCTAGTGACAGCTCCTCTCATTAACTTTCTTAAAGGCTTTCAAAGTGTGTCTCGGACCCCTACTTACTCCCAGCTTTGGTGCTATGTACACAAATGTCAGCTTTTCAAAGCTAATCTCTTCCTGAGTTTTTGACATGCGTATAGTGCTGGCGAATTTGCAACAACCTCCAGAACGCATAGCTTTGCTCAAGCGGAATGTAAAACCCATCCAGCTGGCAGGCCAAGCTGAGAAATCTACGCTCATCTAAGTTAGTTTGTGCATAAATGCTCTCTGGGGTTTTACCTATTTTGCAACTTGCTCTTGCTGTAAAAGTTTCATCTTTGGAATGTTAAGTCACTGAGCCATAAAAAGATGTGACATGACAACAGTCAACAGGCAGTGTCACTTGGTATGTGTGGTGCTAGCTCTGAGGGAATTTGGGGATGGATTTCTAAACATTGTGGCACCCTATCCTTTAATATATAATAGTTACCACATTTTATTAAGCACTTAGTATATGTCAGACTTTGTTAGCTACTCTTTCAGTGTTGGCATTTCATCTTTAGAATAAACCCCATGAGATAGGATTATCATCATTTTATAGAAAAGGAAGCAGATCCAGAAAAGTTAAATAACTTATTCAAGGTCACAAAATTCCTAATGGGCAGAGCTGGGATAGGAGCCTAGCGCTGCCTGATTTCAACACTAGTTCTTTCCTCTGTGACTTGAAGCAGGAACGAGGAGACTCTAAGGAGAGAGGTCTGGAATGTGAGGCCCAGGAAAGAGACACAATTTGACCTTATTGATCATTTCTATCAGAGTGGGCACCATTGTTTCTCCAGAGTCCAGATGATTGAATCATTAAAGAATACAGCCTGCCCTGGCTAGAGAAGAACAGATGTTAGCACACCTGCCAACAAGGTGGTCAAGGGCCCTGACTTTGACCCCAGGCCATATCTATTCAAAGGCTGCCTGCAGGTGCTCTGGAGAATTAGACGGCTTTCCAGATTTTTCTTTCACCACCAAGGTGAGGTGCACTCTGCTGGTCTATTTTGGTTCTTTATTTAATATAGCACTTCTATTCTGCCAAAACATCTGCTCCAAACATGAGAGCTTAAAATAATGGTCATCATATAAACAAAACAACAAACACACCCTTAGATAACCTCCAATAGTGAGGAAGGAAATATAAACCTGTTGCTTCCCATGAGGGCCAGGCCCTCCTGCACCTTTGAGGTAAGACACATGTCTCTGTGCGCACCCCCCTTGCTCCTTCTCCTTTGTCTTTAGAGCCACTTAGGTCTTTAATGTAACCTCTGTCCAAACTGTCACCTAAGGTTAAAATTCATACTTCCTTTTTATATCCACTCCCCCACCATCATCTAAGCCATCCCTCCCCAGGACCACTTGTCCCACCAGCCCATGCTCCATTTCCACCCTCACCCCCATAATTTATTCTCCTCAAAGTTGCTGGTGTATCATTTGAAACACACAAATCACATTCTATATGGGGCAAATTTTATTTTCCAAATCAGCTACACCAATACATCTCCTTCTACATGTTCTTATGGGGTGATATGAGGCTCCTCCATCAATAATAGAGTCTATATTCTCTCCCCTTGATGCTGAGCAGGTTTGGGGGGGGGGGGGGCTCCATGAATAGAACACAGCAGACTTTCAAGACAAAATAAGAAAAGGCAATACAAGCTACCACTGGGCTCATTCCTGGGATGCTGTCCTGGTAATCCAGCCACCAGATTTTGAGGAAACCAAACAGGAACACACAAGGGTCAAGTGCAGGCTGCCTGAGGTCCCAGGGGACATAAGTGAACAAGCCTTTGGATGACTCCTAACCCCAGCCTTAGAGCTGCCCATGCTCCACCAAGTGGGGCAGACATGGGCTGACTCCACAGGGCCCTGCCCACAGGACAGATCTCTGAGCAAGAAAGATGTTGCCATTGTGTCAAGACATCCAGTTTATGGGAGGTTTGTTACCCTGCAATTGGAAACCAGAACTTCATCTCTCCTTTGCTTGAAAGCTTCTAAAGTCTTCCCTGTGCCATGTGAAAAAAGTCCAGCATCCTTACTTTGGTCTGCAAAACTGTGTGTGATCTAGCCCCTAGCAGCCCCTCCCATTTCTTCAGCCCTGTGCTCACTGCACTGCAACCAGATGCTTCTTTCTCCCCATTAAATCCACTAGGCTTGTACCGACTTCAAGGCCTATGTTCTTGATTTCTTCTGCCTGAATGCTATTTCCTGGATATTGGCATACCTGGATTCTGCCCATAATTCAGATTCCAGTTCATATTGCTTTCTTCGCTGGTTACCAAGGACCCACCTCTGGGTCTCTTCAGACTAGAAGTCACATATATAAGATGAGATGGTCATTGTGACATTTTTTCACAAACCATGTTCAGCTGCAAAGAAGCAGGCATGTAACAGGTGCAAAGTAGGATTTAAGCAGGGTTGGAGCCTTGTCAAGTGAGTTCATTGTTTGTGACCCCTTTGAAAGTGACTCTGCATCAGTAATCACTACTCCCACTAGAATCTCTGAGGGTGCTTTTCACCAAGACAATATGCTAATGTTGAAATAGTCACAGTTTCAAAGATGTGTTTATCAGGTGCTATTGAACTTTTTTGGCTCACCTGCAGTCACAGAGAGAGAATAGAAATTCCATGGCTCTCTTCAATCATCCTCAAGTCTTTATTCTTTATAAATGTATTTATTGAGTATTCTCTATGAGCAAGGAGGCTATATTCTAATGGGAGGGACAAATGCTAAGCAAAGAATAAAGTAGTGTATGTAAGCATGTGATAATATAGGAGGGAAGCAGGAGGCCTGGATGAAATGTGTCAATTGTCATGCAGCTATCCATGGAAGAGTGTCCCAGAAAGAAGGAATAGCAGGTGCAAAGTTCCTGGTTTGTGAGAATGTGTGGCATGTTCGGGAATTAGCAAACAAGACAGTTTGACAGGAGTGCAGTGATGAAGGGTTGAGAAGGAGGTAGAGTTCAAGAAACAGCATGGCTACATCTTATATGGACTTGTATAATCAAGGACTTTTTATTGTGCTCTGAGGAAGAGGGGAAACACCATTTGGTTTCAAACATGTGACATATATTTGGGCTGCTGGCTAATGGGAGGCAGTAGAAGGACAGAAGAAACAGTAAGATTCACTGGGAGCCTCTTTCAATGATCCAGGAATGGAGTGACAGAGGCTTGCATGAAGGTGTTAGAAGATGGGATAAGGATTAAGTGGTCATATTTTGGATATATTTTAAGCATAGAGCCAACATTTGCTGATGGGTTAGATATCCACAGTGAGAAAAAACGGTGTCAATGGTGACTCCAAGTTTTTAGCCTGAACATGGAATTGCCATACACTTCAATTAAGAGCAGGTTTGGAGATGATAATCAGAAATGTCAGGAAACCCATTTCATACTGTATAGGCAGCTGGATATGTGAGTATAGCTTTCAGAAAATATTAGTCTAGAGATATAAATTTGGTAGTCATCAGAGCATAAACAGTATTTATAATCACAAGTCTAGAAGATCTCACTGAGAAACGGATATAGAAAGAGGGAAAAAGTCCAAGAAGTAAGATGTGGAGATTTACAACATTTATAGCGACAATGGACCAATGAGATGGAAGAAGAGAGTGGTATGTGGAATGCTAAGGATAAGAGTATGCTTGGAGGGGGGCCTGGGTGGCTCAGTTGGTTAAGTGTCCAACTCTTAATTTTGGCCCAAGTCATGATCTCAGGGTCCTGGGATTAAGCCCTACATTGGGAGTCTGCTTAAGGATTCTCTTTTCTTTCTCCCTCTGCCCCTCCCCCTGTTTGTTCTCTCTCTCAAATAAATAAATACATCTTAAAAAAAAAAAAAAGAACATGCTTGGAGAGGAAGGGAGCAATCAACTACTTGAAACAATGATGGACAGAGTAAGATGCATTTTGAGAATTGCCTCTGTTGCATTTGGAGATGAGGAAGTAATTGGCATCCTTGACAGGAGCTATCTTGGGGGTGGAGAGAGGATGAAAACCTGAATGACATTGGGTTCAGGAGAAGATAGGAGAAAAGGATATGAAAACAATGACTTTATTCTAGTGTATTTTTCCTGGAAAAATAGGTACAGATCCATGAAGAGGGATGTAGGGCAAGTGATTTTTTTTTTAATATGAGAAACTTTAACATGTTTGTACACTAATGAAGAGTGAGGCAAGTTGATGATACAAGATAGAGAAGAAGCAACAGGTAATAATCCCCAAGGGAGGAGTTGGCCAGAGAAAGGAGAAAGAAAATCAATCAACAGAAACAAGAGAGTAAGAGATGTCTATGTAGGTCGGCAGATGGATATGGTGATGGGAATGCATGGAAATTACTTTCTGATTTTACTTTCTGAATTTACTTTCTGAAATTACTTTCTGCTTTTATGATGTAAAAGGAAATAGGAAACAAGGTAACTATTTGGGAGTGAAAATGAGAGAAGAGATAATGTAGGTTTAGGAAGAAGGTAATAGTCAAGCAGGAGAGTGGATGAGTAAATGGATTTGGGAAATGCAGTGAAATTAGTGACAGCATTAAAGGTCCACTTCAGGTTAGTGGTTAAGCTTTTAAAGTTAAATCAGTATAACATTTGACATATTCAGCTGCATACAGGGAATAGGCGTAACGTTGGATTTAAGCACGTGTAAGTTTTGTTGGGTGCTACGAACTGAACTGTGTTCTCCCACAATCCCTATGTTGGGGCCCCAATCTCCAATGTGACTGTATTTGGAGAAATAAGAGTTAATTATGGTTAAGTTAGGTCCCAAGTGTGGGGGTCCAAATATAATAGAATAGGTGATATTATTTTTAAAAAATGAGAGATTTCTTTCTTTATCTTCATGCACCAAGAAAAGGCCATATAAGCACATAGTGAGATGGCACTGTCTGCAGGCCAAGAAGAAAGCTCTCACCAAGAATTAAATGGGCTTGGATTCCCCAGCCTCTAGAACTGTGAGAAATAGACTTCTGTTGTTTAAGTCCCCCAGACTATGGTATTTGTTATTGTAGCCTAAGATAAGACCTCAGGTAAGTATGATAAAGGAAAGAGAGACAAGAGAGTTGAGGATGTGTGCAAGAGAAAGGTTATGATCACAGACCATGGAAACTACGTTAGGTGAGAAGGCAAGTGATGATGATGTGGGGTGAAGGATAGTACAACTGTTGAATATGACAAAATCAATGAATTATAGGTCTAAGAGTCCACAGAGTCTGGTATTTGAAGGGATAAAGTAGAAAGATAGGAGGCGATGGTCAGGAAGTGGGATGATTTCTTAAGATCGTAGAGGTAGTACAGTAATTGATGATGACAAAGTCTGGGGTATGATCAAGGAAGTGGAAAGCTTTATTCAACAACACCTTCATTAACTCCTCAGCTAAGTGACTCATTGGTTCATGCCCAGACCCTGGTGGTCTTACCTTCAGCTACTAACAGATATGCCTGCTTCCATATGTCCAGGTGTGCCCAGGACAGTTCTGGCTTACATGATTTGTACCAATGTACAATACAATGTATTCATAGCACTCCTTTTCAGTCTCAGAATTATTCCAATTTGATTAATTATATGGTCTCCTCACCTCTGGTCCCCTGGTTCTATTTATTATGATCTCAAGAACCTGTAAATCTGAATCTCCAGATGACTTTCTCTTTGGCTGGAGTCTTCTTAACTTCTTACAGTCTTTCCTGTGAACTGAGAGGCTGGAGAGCTAGGAAAGGGAGGAGGGAAGGGAAGAGCCCAGCCTGGTCTTTATTTTCCTGCTTTTAGCACAGCAGGTTGAAAGTAAATGAGAAAAAGAGCTCATCTTGTTTATGATTTACATTTTTCCATGCTTAATCATGTATAATGAAGAGACATTTCCCTAGGGTCATTGGCTCATTAGCTCCTTATCCTCCCTTATTTTAGATACATATAACGTCAACCTGAATAGCATGGCACAGGTGAATCAAGAAACATCAAGTGGCTTTGCAGTCTTGGCCTTGATTTCCTCCTTTGTAAATGGGAGGATTTATTGTACCTACTCGACAGGGTAACTAGGATTAAATGAGTTAATACACGAAAACGTGAAATATTACTGACACATAGTAAGCACTAAGCAATTGTAACACACACACACACAGTGATGGGGTAAGATGTGTATGGGGGTGGGAATGAACACTTACATAGCAGAGAGAGCATGACTCTACTAAGGAACACAGCACCGGGGCACTGATGCAATATTTTGTTACAGATCACAGTAGTTTATTGAAATGAGGGGCATTTCTTGTCTGGACAGGATATGCTTTTTCTAGAAGGGAAAAGAGGAAACTCGTGCTTGCTTCAATTCAAGTCTCTTCAGAGAACTCTAACTTTGTTCTCTCACAGCCCAGCTACTCTGGGAAATGTGGAACAGCTTCTAGAAGCCTGGACATGGTTTCAGTTTTTGTCCATGCTTACAAAATGCATGAAATCAGTATTTACTTTTATGATATGACATAAATTGTGGGTGGGGTGCAGGGTGTTGGAGAAGAGTGTATCAACTGGGTCTAACCAGAAGACAGACATCATGAAGTCATTTAGATGGAGGAGGTATAAAATAAGTAATTGTTAAGCTGTGATAAGAGAGTAACTATAAAGATGGGGGTGGGGGACACCTGGGTGACTCGGTGATTGAGCACCTGCCTTTGGTTCAGGTGGTGATCTCAGGGTCCTGGGATCGAGCCCCACATCAGGCTCCCCACAGGGAGCCTGCTTCTCCCTCTTCCTCTGTCTCTCTGCCTCTCTCATGAATAAATAAAATCTTAAAAAAAAAAAAAAAAAAAAAGATGTGTGTGTGGGGAATTCTAAAGAGTACCCTGAGGCTGAGGGAGAATATTCCTAGAAGGACAAATACTGAAGAGGTTCTGATGTCATTGGAAAAGCTGTAGCTAGCTATAGACCAGTGGGTGGCAGAAAAGCTCACTGGCTTGCAGGAGCCCTGGCTGGCCCACAGTCACTGTGTGGGCAGGAACAACCTTTAAGTCAAGGCTGGTGGGGAGGCATGTAGAGGGAGTCAGGGGCCCCATGGAGGAGCATGGCCTGGAGCGCATGGGGTCCACATCAGGAAGGCAGGAATCAACACCCCCACTGGGGACCAGTGGGTGTGTATACAAAAAGAATCAACAGGGGCATTGCTATAGAGGGAGCTGGAGAGCCTCTCTCTACAGGGATCTAAAGCACCTCTGTGTATGGCTTAGTCTGGCCTAGATTCATGTGGGGCCATCTGCACCCTAGAAGGTCAATCTGGAGGCATTAGGAGACAACTCTTACTCTCCTCTTTCTCTATTAGATGAAGTATCCCAATTTCTGACAACTCTTCCTTCTATAGCATTATGATCCTGGCCACATTGACTGAAAACTCTCCTTAGCTCTTGTCTGTTGCAATATTCCAGAGGTATCACACTGGTAAAGAATAACCAAAACAAATAAACTTCCTATGCCTAGATAGAAGAGTTTCGGAGAATTTTTGTTAGCTTTTCTAGCAATGATACAAAGATTGTATTTAAGTTAATGCATTGTGCCCCAAGCAGTGATCGCATACATGCAGCTATAACTGACCTTACCTCTCATTATTATTGTGGATATTATGGGCTTTCAAGCTCCCCAGGAAATAGACTTTGCGTTTTTATCACCACAGTATTAAAGACTTGGAAATGTATTATGAGGTAGCATTTCTTTGACTGACATCCATTTTCTGACTCATTACCAGGAGGGGTCATTAGATAATCTTCTGATGGCATCGGGTAAATCTATTTCTTGAAACTATTCTCCTGGGATAAACAGATACTCGTCATTTTGTTCGCTGTGGTATCTCTAACTCTCAAAATGACTGATGGGCCATCATGTTATTCCATGGGGATGAAGTGCATCGGCCCCGGGGTTGGCTTTTGGTTTCCTTAGCAACTCTCTCCCAGGGACACCATGGCAGCCACGCTTATTCAAAGTCAGGATTCTAGCAACAACAAAAAATGACAGTATTTCAATTGAGATTTTTATACACCTAAATTAACTTTGCTCAAGAGAGAAGCATTTTGCATTGCTGTCATTTTTTTTAGTTTGTGTGCTACTTCTCATTAGAATAGCAAATTCCACCCTCAGAGGAGAGTTGGCTGGGAGGGGAGGGAGCTGGGGGTAGAGATTAGAGAGGCTTAATAACCTGAGTCTCAAAGAGGAAGTGGCTTTCTCTTAGTTCCAGTTTCTCCTATAGCCCTGAGGGGAACTAATTTAGAGTCTAAGCAAGCCCCGTCAAATACATGGTCTCCTTAGTACCGTGTTATTCAATCCAAGTAGAAATAACTTAGTCTTTCTCATTGTTTTTACAGAAAAGCTGGTCTCTGTGTGAGATTTATTACCATTTCCTACCAGGGTTTCTGAAGCTTGGCATCACTGATAATTTGGATCGGATAATTGTTGGGGGTGGGGCAGGTTGCCTTGTGTACTGGAGGATGTTTAGCAGTATTACTGGCCTCTACTCAATAGATGCTTGTAGATCCCCTCCCCTACTGGGACAGCCCGAAGTCTCCAGACATTGCCAGATATCCCCTGCGGGTGAAAATGACTCCAGTTGAGATCTATTGTCCAGAGGAAAGGTGTCATGTGATCCCATGAATACCTCATTGTCATTCTTCCTATATCAGTCCTCTTTTCAGTTTCCTAAACTAGATAACCTGTGCTCCAAGTGCTTGAGAGCCCATTCCTGGAATGCCCACTAAAGAGAGCTAGCTATGTTATATTTCCGCATGATTTTGTGAGTATCACTGTAGCAACGATGTCCTCATTTGAGGTGATTTGACCTGCCTTCTGGCCTCAATCATTTCTCATCTCTGCCATAGCTACCCACTATCACACCCCGTATTTTTTTTTAAATTTTATTTATTTATTCATGAGAGACAGAGAGACAGAGGCAGAGGGAGAGCAGGCTCCCTGCAGGTAACCTGATGTGGGACTCTATCCCAGGACCCCGGGATCACGACCTGAGGCAAAGGCAGACACTCAACCAATGAACCACACACGTGCCCCATTTTTTTTTTTTTTGACAGTATGAATGTCACATGGAAAGCACTAACATCTCCCAGCCCCAAGACATGAAAGCTAAAGGCATACTAAAATAAAATGAGAGAGGGAGTATGGAGAGCCTACTGTGGATACCATAGGACACAGTTTTGCAGAATATTGTTTCTGCCTGTGCCTACAATTAACTGCAGAACTGGACACATCCAAGGGGGAAATTTATGTGACACTTGTCAGCCCTAGAAGATCACTACTGTTTTTTACAACAAGATCTACCTATAACAAAATTTCTAAATCAATTAAAAAGTAAGTGCAGCTCCTTGCATTTCTGCACGACCAGAACTACCTTTCTAGAATGAAGGTATCACTCTGCAAACCCTGAATATAGAGAACCAGTATTGCCAGATCTCAAAACATTGATAAGTTCATCACAGTTTTTTTCTAGAGCCTTGGCAGGTAGAACTGACCTGTGCTGAAATTGAAGCAACTCTTGAAAAATTCAATGCAAGTTAGTGCCAGGCATGATGTACCCCAGCACAGATTCAGCAGTTGTTGGCTGGTTGTGCCAGAACTGGTTTTAATCCTAGGATGAAACCTGTGTGACAAGGGAGATGGAAAGACTGTGGGTTTTTACATCTGATTGACTTGAATTTTCAAGTCAACACTGGCTGTGTGATCTTAGGCACCTTATTTTACCCTTCTGAGCTTCCTCATCTGTAAAGTAAGAGTATAATGCACTCATCACAGGGTTGTCTTGGGGATTGGAAAGAATGCACATAAAGCTCTGAGCAGAATGTCCAGCCTGGGAATGAGCTGCTTCCTGGTGGCATAGTTACTCCATGCTGACAATACTTCTGATACACACGGCCTCGGGCTAACACAGCTAATGCAGCGTCCAGAGTCCTTTTCCATGTAGAGAATCAGACCCTTTGTGTTTATTTGAACAATGAATTCCTGTCTATCTCAAAGGTATCCAGATGATCATGTCAGCCTGGCTGGGTCAGATACACCTGGGAGCCTGTTAAAAACAATGATGCCTGATTCATACCCTAGAACTTCTGATTCAGCAAGCCACGCTAGAACCTGGGAATCTGGATTTCAGAAAGCCACCTGGGAGCTGTTAGTGTCCTATGTTTCAACCCAACTGCTTAAATGGTTGTGTTCACTTTTCTGCACGTATGTGATAGTATGCAGAAAACTTCCATAAAAGTTTAATTAAAAGTAAAATATCTCTCCAGGTGATTCTGATGCATAGCCAGTTTGGAGAGCCACCAGTTTATACCTCATCCAAACCACATTTAAAAGCCCAGAGTGACAAATATGATTTTTTTCATCACTGATGACAGAATTATTGGACCAACATGATTGGCCAGTGGAAGAGTGACTTCCTAGAGCTGCAGGAGAATAGACCTTGACAGTACCTACAGAGACAGTAGTTTGAGCCTAGGGAAACAGAGCCAGAAGAGGGAGAGAATTGCCATGGATGGCCCAGGGAGGAGCTGACAACGTAGACAAGTGTCTAGGTGACCATTCCTGTCCTGCCTCTGTGAAATATGTCACCGGTAAAAACATACCCACATTTCAAACACAATACTGTCACTGGACAGAGAACCAGTTCCAAACTGAGGTTCAGCTATTTGCTGCTGGGGTATCAATACTTGAGAGACAAGTCATGGTGGGAAAAAGAAAGATTACTTTATTCAGGATGTCAGGGACCTGGGAAGGTGGTGGACTAACGTGTCAGAGACCATCTTCCTCATCTAGAGGAAGCCTGAGGATTTTAAAGGGGAGAGCACAGGGTAAAGAAAGGAGGGCTGTGTGCTGCAGAAGTAGGTGCCTGGGTGGCTATTTGTATGCAGCCATAACCCTGAACAGACTTGCTGGCATCCGCGGTGGCTGCTTCCAAATGAGGTCAGGCCTTATCTTCTGGAAAGTCTGGTCCTTTACTTCTCAAGGCTAGTGGTCTGCAAATCTCCAGGAAGGTCAGTTAGTTCTGCTACAGACCACAGGCGTTAGGTCAGCAAGCAAGGAGTGCATGTAATCGAAGCCACTTCACCCTTCAAGTGAAGGGTGAAGTGCTGTTAAAGTACTAGATGTGCAAAAATGTGGGCCTTGCTTCCCTGACATCTCCCCACTAATCAGAGCTTTGACTAGGACTCAGTGCCTGGAGGGAAAGTAACAAATCTTGCTTTCTTTTCAGCATCTGATCCTGACCCACACCTTTTACTTCCCTTAAAACTTCAAGGAATAAAAAGCTGTAAGAGTAAAGCACTTTCAAGCTTCTACTAAAGAGCTCTCCTTTATGGCAACTGTGTTTCTGAAATCAGAGTGCTGCTCCTCAATGGCATGGCCCTCGCTGAACCTCAAACATTGGGAATGGGAGAAATGGATTGCTAATTGCTCTGGTTTCTACTGCAGCTCATCTAGGAATTAAAAGCTTTAATACTATTGAGGCAAAGATTGCAGATTGTGTACAAAGTGGCGTAATTCTACTTTTCTTGTCAAAAGCAGTTAATTTTCTCCTGAGGAACTCTAGCTGCACACTGTTTTATCCAGCGTTGAATAACAGAAAGAAATTGCATTCTTTAAAGCTAAGTAAGATGGTATTTATTTGTGCTTTCACTTAAGAGATGAACCACTTAAGTGTTGTACAAAATGTCAACATGTCTAGACACAGGGTATCCAGAGGCAATTGCCGTGATTTTGACTAGTGGTTTTGTGTCCAGTTTGCTACCTTATTTATTTATTTCAGTTCTGGATAAATAGGATGAGCTAAATTAACAATGCTATTAGAATTTTCTCCCAGTGATGATTAATAAAAGAAACAGATAGATATATACTGTCCATGCCTTAATCAGATATTCAATGAATGAAATATTGATTTTAACCTGATAAAATCCTGGGATTTTTTTTTCCCCAACTGAGTGGAAAGGCTAGGAAAACAAGGCCACATTCCTAGGGTTGGCCAGGTAACCTCTCTCAGGGGTGCTCAAGCCACCTTTCCAGACCTTGCATTCACCACTTCCCACCTCTACCACTCAGCACACCCTGTGTTATGTTGAATACCTTGCAATGTGTATATTTTTAATAAAAACTGCTACCACCAATTCTAGCGCTTACTCTGTACCAGGCTGTCCTCGATTCTTTTTTTTTTTTAAAGATTTAGAAATTTTTATTATTTTTTAAATATTTTATTTATTGATTCATGAGAGACACAGAGAGAGAGAGAGAGAGGCAGAGACACAGGCAGAGGGAGAAGCAGGCTCCATGCAGGGAGCCTGACATGGGACTAGATCCCCGGTCTCCAGGATCACGCCCTGGGCCCAAAGGTGATGCTAAACTGCTGAGCCATCGGGGCTGCCCTGTCCTCGATTCTTATATTCAGATTGTATTAACTCCCCCAGAACCTATGATTCCCATTTTATAAATGAAAGGATCAAGGCTTTTTTAAGATCAGCTAATAAATGCTGGGCCAGCTCAAAAGCCACTTCCTCTATGAAGCATTCTGGATTTTTCTTACCACAGCAGAAAGATCGCAACTCCTCTATACTTCTTATCACTTGGATCTTATCACTTGAATCCACTTCTAACTCCATAAACCTTTCATTCCTTCAACACTTAGCTATGGAGCAGGAACTTTTTATCAGGTCCTGAATTTGGAAATGATGACATGGAAATGAAAAACAATTCCCAGGGGAGCTCATGGCCAGGTGGGCAAAAGGGACACAGGGAACAATGTAATAGTGCATGTTAGGAACAGTTAGACTCAGGATGCAGTCTGAGCACCAATGAGGAGCATCTCCCTGAATCTACCTTAGCTGAGAAAGTGATGGAGGTACTCAACATCCAAGCCCCAGAACTTTTGCACAGGACCCTTTTTATTCCTGCAAAAGCCATCTCTCTTTATTTTTTATTCCTGTTGTTCAACTAGTTTGCACAAGCTGAGATGAGTGGATTTTAGAGGAGAAAGAGGAATATCTGGGGATAGAGCCTCCTGGAAACAGTCTATGCACAGTCCCAAGGCTGGTTAGACCCAAGAATCAGTTTAACAATAAGCTCTGCAGAATTAGAAATGTACACAAGGGGGATCCCTGGGTGGCGCAGCGGTTTGGCGCCTGCCTTTGGCCCAGGGCGTGATCCTGGAGACCCGGGATCGAATCCCACGTCGGGCTCCCGGTGCATGGAGCCTGCTTCTCCCTCTGCCTGTGTCTCTGCCTCTCTCTCTCTCTCTGTGTGACTATCATAAATAAAAAAAAAAAAAAAAAAAGAAATGTACACAAGGTACACAATGTGTCAAGGTGACTGCTGGCTGGTTTCTTGCCTCCCCTTGAAGGTCAGAATTATGCCTGCCCATCAGTCCTGTGCAAAAGGCCTGGGGGCTTGAGTGTTGAGCACCTCTTACCACCATTCTCTCAGCTAAGGGGGTATTGGAGTGGGGAGCCAGTACGCAATGGAGATGAGGGAAATCTTCCCCCAAACAATGAGATTTTTCACACTCCGTCATCATGACTTGAGAAAGCATCTACCTCCTGCAAGAAAGCAGTTGTTTGAAGGCAGGTGTCATGCTTTACTACATTTGAGAGCTCAGGGTGGGCCTCAGTCTGGAGCATAGCAGCTATGGGCCAGCAGTGGAGGGAAGGCACAGGAGCCCCCTGCCCCTCACTGCCCTGCTTCTTTCTCCACCCTCTATTCCACACAAGAGTCTGTAGTTCAGGCAGCCCACGTGTCCAGCACATTATCAAGTGACACCCTGGTGGCTTGAGGATCTTCCCCATTTTACACTTATTCAGTAACCTTAGTTTAGTAGAGTGGGCTAGCACACCCTGGACACACCTTCCAGCTCTCTCCTCTCTTCCAGGACACACATGCTCAGGCACTCTCAGCTCTGCTTGCTGTGCCACTGCTGAACTCCAAATTCTTGATTTGGGTGCAGGAAGTGAGAAGCTTCCTTTCTCATTAGCCTAGGCCACCTGCTCAGGCCCAGCTTCCCAGAGAGCTCATCAGCAGGTTTTGGGCCACAGTCCTAGCTCACATCCTAAGAAAAGGGCACTTGGGCTCTCTATCTGCCTCTGACCCCAGTGCATGTCACTCCTTGGAAGCCAGGTCCTGTCAGCGATGCAGCCTGGTGACGTCACAACTATGCTTCTAGCCAGAGCACATTATTGTCAAAGAAAACAGAAGCTGCATCTCCTCCCTTCATGTGCAGCCACAGAAGGTCCAGCGCCCCACTGTGGAGCGTGAAGACTCGGGGTGGGGGAGCATGCCTTTCCCAGGAGAGGGGACAGAGGGAGGATCATGGGCCCCTGGGCCCCTCAGTGGGGCTCCACACAGAAGGACAAGCTACAGGGAAGGGCTGCGGAGCTTGGCTGTCTTCCCACTCTCTCATTTTACAGCACCACAGTGATTTTAATTAAAGACTCCCCCTACTGACTCAGCAGTGGCTGACAAAGCCAAATGCAGAGCCAGGAGTCTGATAAACAGTGTTATTGAAGGTAGATAGTCAATCTTGAAGGCCGTGGCTGGAGCCCACCAGCCCCAGAGCCAGTGACAGCCCCGGTCTCCTTGTCCTCAGTGGGAGCCCCGGGGGCGGGGGTGGGTGGGTGGTGGCTTGCTGCAGGCAGGCAACCTGTGCATTCTCAAAGCCCCTTGGAAAAGACACTTTTCTGGCCTCCACTGGTCTTAGTTGTGAGTGTGGAGGACTCATTACTAACCTCCTACTTGGAAAGCAGCATAATTCACTCCATAAATCTATCCTCCTGGAATTTGCATAGCCGTGTCTGGAAGCTGACTTCTGAGCACTCTCAGTAGCCCCTGGAAGAAGACAGAACACTGGGATCTAGCCCATCATGCAGAGCAGTGGGAGGGCACAGGCCTAATCCCCAGACCCACTAAGGTTCTGATACCAGCTCTTCCCCACTCACTGGGATTCCCAGGCTGATGATGCAGCCTACCAGCCTCACCAGCCTCAGCCTTCTTATATGCAAACCAGAAAGAATAATATCTATTTTATTGGATAATTAGAAGGATTAATGGAGATGAAATATGGCACCTAGCAAGCCTTCAAGAGCTGGATAAACAGCCTCTGGCAGAGCTGCCAAGATGCTGCCAACATTTGTAAGCACTTATGATATTACAATATTTCAGGCATTGTGCTCCACACTTTTCATATCATCTAGGCTCCTTCTATTCAGGAGAGGATTCAAGGTCTCAGCCAGGCTGCTATAAACCCTTCCATTCCAATGCCCTATGCAACTGTCTCATTGAGTTTATGATCTTGGAGGTAAAATCAGGTATTATCCAGAGACTTTTCACCCCATGCAAGGAAGTTACCTCCTCACCATTGATGTCGAAATTGGCCCTATATTTTTTTGGCCAAATTGCACAGAGGCAGGAGCAACAGTGTCTGGGTTCTGAATCCAGGCCTGAAGGGACATTGCATTCTTCTGCTCATCCTTCGAGGAGTTTCCTACCTCTACCATGAGTCGCTGTTCCCTAGCCAGGGCCCCTGACGGGGTACAGGAAGGAAACCTACAGCCTGAAACAGGGACATCATAACCAATCTACAAACCTATGAGCAATAAATAAATAAAAAACAGGGACATCATAACCATTCTACAAACCCATGCCACATGCCAAAGATTCAGTGGTTGTTTGTTACTTAGCAAGAGCTGATTAGCCCAGGGTCCCAGGGATATGGACTGAGAGCGAGGCAACAATTTCCTCTATTCTTAGATCCCCTGATCCACCTAGGAATTCCACTGTTTCCCTGCACCCAGTATTCAACTAGGTCTGAAAATAACCACCATCTTTTCAGGATCAACCCTTGGACTCCCTCCCAGCCCCTTTGCCCACACCTAGGCAACACAAAGGAGAAAACACTGGTTTAGAAGTGACTCTTCCCTAACTTCTCCATCTTACACTTGAACCTTTGCATGTTATGTTCTCTGGCTCCATTAGGATAACTTTCCACTGGAGTAAAGGTGGCCATCTCTAACAGTAACAGAGAGAAAAGGTTAGTACTTCAATCCCTTATGTAGCTATGGAAGTTCAAAGAGATAAAAAGGACATAGTCCTAAGTAAATCTCATTATTTCTTTCATTTATTTGTTCATGAATGTGACACATATTTATTGAGAACCAGCTCTTAAGGTTGCCAGATACATTATAGGATGCTCAGTTAAATTCAAATTTCAGATGAATAACACATTTTCTGGTATAAAGATGTCCCAAATATCATATTCCCAAAGCCAATCCTTGGAAGCCAGGTCCTGTCAGTGATGCAGCCTGGCTAAAGTCATACTAACAATAATTTAGTCATACTAAAGATAATTTATTGTTTACCTGCAATTCCAATTTATGTGGGTATCCTGTATTTTCATTTGTCAAATCTAACAACTTACTACTATAACCAGGCATTGTGTTGGAGGCTGATATAACGGTTGGTAATGATAGAAAGGGTGTTGGTCCTCCAGAAACCTATAGGACTTTGGATAATATAGGCCCATATATAAGAATTACATACATACATGCATATAAAACATGCACATGGACATGCATGTCAATTAGGTATCATATGTACCCTTTAATTGAGAAGCACATGCATCATGCACTATGAAGGAGGAACTGTGTGAGCATATGGTCTGCCTTTCCCTCACCCACACCTGTGTCCTCACAGATTGCTCTCTGTGCCACTTGACTAAAGAGGAAAAAAATTAAGCCTGTGTTTTGGATGGCTCTGTGTGACATTCTGGTAATCACCAAAATTAATTGAGGCAATGTTACAGATTATCCAGGAATGGTCCTGAAAGAGAACAGAGAAGGAAAACTGGCTCAGCAGACAAAATTTAACAGCCCATCTCCTCAGCCATTTTATTTGTAAGAAGAGTGAGCCCAACGAGAGTATTTATACTTATTCACGGGCTAATGGTTTGGCCAGTTGGTCAGGGACTTGGAAAGAGAATACTAGAGCACCAGTGACAAAGACTTCCCAGGAGGAGGTATGTGGAACTTTTGGAATGGACCCAGAATGCAAAATATATCTGTGTTTTGTATGAAAGCCTAACAAAGCACTTCCACCACATCGTGACTTCTTCCTAACCAGGAGGGAAAATTGACTCAGTCTGGGAATATCCAACAACCTCCTTCCTGAGGTATCCCACTGCCTGCCAGCAGGCAGATTGTGACAGGAATCAGGGCCACGCATGTGCCTAACAACCTGGATCCCTCTCTGCTAAGGCTTATCTGGCTATCCCATTATTAAGTGGTCAACTTCCAACATCAACAACTAACTTTAAGCATTTAGTATATTATCTTGGAGGACCATCTTGGTATCTGGTGGCTGGTTTATTCCATAAGCCCCCTTCCACCATGCAAAGACATAAATTCCTTCTCAGTTAAAGAGATACATTCTGAATTTCAATTTATTTTCTCTACTAATCACACTTCTGCTAGTTACTTGTACATGTCATTAAATAGTATAGTGTGTGTGTGTGTGTGTGTGTGTGTGTGTGTGTGAAACCAATCTTCTGTCCAACTAAGGAATAATACTTTCTTTGGAAGAGATGTAGCCTTAAAGAATAAAGGATATGCTTAGAACAAATTTCTAACATTATTTCATGAATCTCATATTCATATTACAAAGGTCCTTAATAAGGTTAGAAATAGGGGGTGGGCACATCACATAATTAAACCCAATGATTCACTAGCAAAAATTTTGCTTCAAAATATTTGAGTCAGATTGAGCTCCTCATGCCATTCAGTCAATCAGCAAAAAGGGGCACTAAATTCTGGGCTGGGAACTTTAATTCCACCCAGGGGAAATGGGTTGATTTAAGCAGTGGAATAGGATGAGTTATAAATAGAACACAGGTGTTCCCCTGGGTGTCTCTTATTTTAGCCACTCCCAGGATGCTAATGAGCAAGACCACCAAAGTCTCACTTCCTTCAGGAAGAAAGATTTGAGTCAAACACCAGGCAAACATCCCCAGTCACTTCTGGTAACCAGCAGTTCTCTTTATTTAAGAGTCTGGTTTTTAGTTTGTCTCTTTTTCCCTTTGTTCATTTATTTTGTTTCTTAAATTCTACACATGAGAAAAATCATATGATATTTTTCTTTTTCTGACTGACTGACTTCACTTATCATCATACTCTCTAGGTCCATCCATGTTGTTGCAAATGGCAAGCTCTCATTCTTTTTATGGCTAAGTAATATTCCATTGTGTATATACCACATCTTCTCTATCCATTCATGTATGGATGGACACCTGGGTTACAAAATCCATATCTTGACTATTGTAAATAATGCTACAATAAACATAGGGGTGCATATATCTTTTTTGAATTAGCAGTTTTGTTTTCTTTGGGTAAATACTCAGTAGTGAAATTACTGGATCATACAGTAATTCTATTTTTAATTTTTGGAGGAACCTCCATATTCTTTTCCACAATGGCTTTGCCAGTTTGCATTCCCATCAACAGTGCACAGGGAGTCCTTTTCCTCTATGTCCTCACCAACACCTGTTATTTCTTATCTTTCTGATTTTAGTCATTCTGACAGGTATGAGGTGATATCTCATTGTTGTTTTCATTTGTATTTCTCTGTTGAGGAATGATGTTGATAAAAAAATTCCTTTTAAAAAATGAGACCAGAGCAACACAAATTTAAGGCAAAAAACTTAGAAAATACAGATAAACACAAAGGAAAAACCCACTCATAAACTGAGACCTCCAGCCAGTTAGGTTGGCCATGTCCCACTTCCCTGCTACCCTTGGTAAGCTCCAAATCCCACCTGTCTTTTCTCTTCATTCCTCTGTGCTTCTTTGCCCTTAAAGACAGCCTCACACCACTCTTTCCACAGCACATGGAGCTCATGTATGTGTAAGTGTGTGAATGTGCTTCTTAAACTGCAAAGTCCCACACCAGGCTAAAGTACTCTTAGCTAAACAATTGAGCTAGAAAATGGGATTGTGTCAAATGCCTTTCCCTGCTGCCTCTTTGCTCAACCTCCCCACCCCCCCACCCCACTGCCTCTCCTTTGCTTATTTCTCTCTTTACCTACTTCCTTTCTTTCTACATATCAAGGATTCTTCTCTCTGTGTCCCTAGAGCACTGTAATTGTGCCTTATTGAAACACACTACCATTACCTGTGTGTGGGTCTGAATCTCTCACCAGACTGAGGTGCTATAAGTGCTAAGACTGTGTCTTAGATCTAATTCTATCTTTAGTATCCGGTCAATCCCTGGAACATAGTAGGCAGTTAACAGGGAGGTACAGAAAGAACACATGAGTGAATGACTTTGAATCTATTTAAACATGTTTCTGGGGGAATGCCATGTTATATTGGAAATTACTCAATCTTGAGATGAGAGGAACTATCGAGTGTTAGCATCTGCATAACTAGGAAAAACATTGGCTTTATTGAAGGCACCACACCTGTTCTGTTGTCTACAAATTATTAAATGCGCTTATGATCATGGCCAACACAATGGTATCTAAGTGAAAACAGAGTAATTAATGAAATAAAATAATGTGTAGGGAAAAAATTCAATCTTGTTTAAATTAAGACAGATGAAAAAACTGGTATAAAATTGGAGCACCAGATGGTATCAATACATTACACTAATTTTCTATTCACATATTCAATTATAGTTTAAATAAAAACTAATATGGGTAATTTATCTCACGGTGTTTGTATGAACCATCTGATTATAAATTCCCACAATGTCCAATCTACCCACCAATCTCACACTGCACAATTATTGAGCAAACAGGGTATGATCTACAGGGCATTCCAGAAGGGTTTCTGGCTCCCCTGGGTGCTAGGAGGGAGATGTCATAGGGCAGGAGATCAGTACTGACTTCTGCTTTCCAAGAGTGTGGGTGCCTGATAAAACACAGGATGCCCAGTTAAATTTGAACTTCAGATAAACAAAGGATAATTCTTTTAGCACAAGTATGGCAGGAGACACATATTCTAAGATTTCACACACTTTCCCATTGTGCATTCTTGTGCATTCCTTTATTCTGTAACCCACCCATGATCCAGTACCTCAGACTTAGTGGAAAAGTGAGGGCCCCAAGGGAATGATGCATCCAGGCAAGGCCTACAGTATCTGAGGACAGATCTGTGTTCAGCAGCCACAACCAGGGCCTCCTAGAGGAGCCAAGAGCGGGTGGAGTGAAGAGGGACCAGGCCCTCTGGCTCTGCCTGATGCTGGAAACTGATCAGAGTAAGCTTTGCTTTGGGCTGGGCCTAGGGACAGATAAACATCAGGCTTGGGAATGATCCCCACCTCCTTGAAACTCTATGCAAGATAAATCTCTGCACCTGCTTTGTGGTATCAGAAATTAGTTTAAAATAGAGGAGACAAGTGCAAATCTTCCAAAGCTTAAAAGATGTATAGTTTTAACATAATTGTTTGTAAGTATAGCAAATTTGTATCTGTTGTCTCAGTAATGAACAATTTGTCTCTACTTGATCTTTTCCATCTCTTACCCATTTACTCCTTATTGAAGTCCTCCCAGAGAGCTGAAACTACCTGTGGAACCTTTCTAAACCCTCATAGCCTGAAGGGATTGTTTCCTTTTCTGCATCCTACCTCACCCCACATTGAACTTCTTTGTAATGCATCACTTTATCTTATATGGGGATTTGTGTGTTTGACTTCTCTCTCCTTTAGTATAGAGACTCCTGGGGTAAAGAACCTTGTCTTTAGTTTCCAGGGAACAAATTTAGTGCCTTAAATATAATAGACGATCAATTATAGCCAAAAAAGAAAAAGAAGAAACAATCCTTTAGAGTTAACCAAAACACTGTTTTCCAATAAAAGGAACCAGGGCTCCATGGTGAAATGGCTGGTTCCAGGGCTGGGGCAAATAGAATAATACCAAATGCGGACCTTGTTCAAGGGACAGAGAAGGTAACTAGAAGGTGCTTCCACTAATCAAATATGGAAAAATTTGAGCAACAAAATAAATTAGTATGGTAACCCATAGAATAAAATAGGAACCTAGTCTTCACCCAAACATGTAAATAAATAAATAAATAAATAAATAAATAAATAAATAAATAAATAAATATTGCAGAAGGAAAGCTCTCCCTTCCAGAAAAATTCTTAAAAAAAAATGTAGCAATAATGACAGAATTAGAATATTGCCATTTGGCAGCAACTACAGTAAAAATTGTTTTGTATAAGAATCATGAAGGCTGCCAAAACTAATGGGGAAAAAATGTGATGAGAAATGGTACGTGTACATATTTTTAATATATCTCCTCATATGATACCTTTTAATTACAAAGAGAAAACATAACTTTTCAGTGGAGAAACCTGGCAGGTGTCACCTTAGCCTACTGGTCAAAGTTAATACCATTACTAATGAGAGAAATCACCATCATGCGCCTACTGATAACAATGTTCTGAAAAGAACAAACATAACACTCTTGTGTATTCCTGACAAAAATGTATACTATGCATCTAAACACAAGGAAACATCAGACAAAGCCAAACTGAGGGACATTCTACAAAAGGTTTGTAGGTACTCTTCAAAAATGCCAATCATTCATGAAAGAAAATACACAGATGGCAAATGTGCAGATGAAAAGATTTTCCACATTCTAAATCACCAAGGAAATGCAAATTAAAGCAACAATGAGATAACACCACATACCTATTACAATGGCCCAAGTCCAGAGCACTAGTAACACCAAATGCTGGTGAGGATGTGGAGCAACAGGAGCTTTCATTAACTGCTGGGGGGAATGCAAATTGGTAGAGCCACATTGGAAGACACTCTGACAGTTTCTTACAAAACTAGACATACTATTAACATGTGATTCAGCAATCGCACTCCTTGATATTTACCCAAAGGAGTTGGAAACATGTCCACACAAAGATCTGCATGGGGATGTTTATAGCAACTTTATTTAGAAGTGTCAAAATTTGGAAGCAACCCAGATGTCCTTTAGTAAGTGTGGATAAATAAACTGTGATACATCAGACAATGGAATAGTACTCAGCACTAAAAAGAAATGAGTTATTAAGCCCAAAAAGACATGGTAGAAACTTAAGTGCATATGAATAAATGAAAGAAGCCAGTCTGAAAATCTTACATACTGTTCATGTCCAATTACCTGGCACTCTGAAAAAAGCAAACTTATGGAGACAGTAGAAAGATCAGTGGTTGTCACAAGTTAGAGGTGAAGAGAGGGTGAAGGGATGAATGGGGGAGCACACAGATTTCAGGGCAGTGAAACGACTCTGTATGTATAATGGTAAGACACGTACCGTTATATATTTGTCCCAACACATAGAATGCCCAAAACCAAGAGTGAAACTATGGATTCTGGGCAACAATGATGTGTCAATGTAGGCTCATGAGTTGTAACAAGTGTGTCACTCTGGGAGGAGGTTGTTGATGATGATGAAGAGGTGGAGGATATGCAGGTGCGGAAAGTATATGGGAAATCTCTCTACCTTCCTCTCAATTTTGCTGTGAACCTGAAACTTCTCTAAAATGTAAAGTGTATTTTTTAAAAAAATGCCAATCATAAAAGACAAAGAAGGACTAAGAACAGTTTTTGGGTTAAATACTAAGGACATGGAAGCTAAGGCATGTAAATAAATATAGTGTGTGATACTGAATTGGATCCTGAACCAGAGAAGTTTTTCTTTCATTGTACAGGACGTTCATGGGACAATTGATGAAGTTTTAGTATCTGGAGATAATTAATATTAGAGGATCAAAGTTAACTTTCTGATTTTGATAATTGTCCTGTCATTGTGTTAGGGAATATCCTTGTGTTTTGGAAATACGTACTGAAGTATTTAGAGGTAAAGAGGTATAATGCTTTCTATGTACCCTCAAATTAGTTCAGAAACAAAGAATAAAGGGAGAGAGATGTTGGAGGGGAGACAGAGAATAAAGTGAAGGTGTCAAAGTTAATATTCGAAGAACCACGGTGCAGGTTATGTAGGAATTCTAAGTAAGATTTTTCTGACTTTTCTCTAAGTCTGAAAAATCATTAAAGATTACTTTAAAAGCATATTGTGTGTGTTTTAAATTTCCCCAAATGTCCCTAAACCGGTAAATAAAAGAGATTTATCTCAGTTTCTCCTGTTTCCTGAATTTCTGGGAATTTGGCTTCTTTTGGTAATTTTTTGGGTAATGCTTCCAGAGCACTGATTTCCTTTGTTGGAGAATTCAAAATTCAAAATCAAATAAAAACTCCCATAGAGTTCAAGGTGAGCTGTGTTGTGTCATCCTGCAGCTTAACCTGTTCCTGTTATCAAAGGGTTTCATTGCACCTTCCACTACAGTTCTGGTCTCTCTCAGAACCTCTGCACAGCATCCCCGAAGTCATTAGCTTTTTGTCTTGTGGTTGTCCTGACCTCGGCTCCACACCCCCCTTCCACATTACTTGAGGACTGGGAAGTTGGCTTATCATGTGGCCTCCACAGAGCCTGGCACATCATCTAAAATGTAGAATGCAAAAAAAAAAAAAAATTGGTTATGATCTTACATTCCTAGACCAGTGTTAATAAAAATACGCCCCCTGGGGACTCCTGGGTGGCTCAGTTGGCTAGGCATCCAACTCTTGGTTTCCACTCAGGTCCTGATCTCAGAGTTGTAAGATCAAACCCCACATGGGGCTCTGTGCTCAGTGAGGAGTCTGCTTGGGATTCTCTCCTTCTCCCTCTGCCCATCCCCCTGGTTGCTCTCTCTCTCAAATAAATAAATCTTAAAAAAATAAAAAACAAAAATGTGTCCCCTGAAGATTCTACCTGTCTGAGTCAGTTATAGAGCTGTTCCTTGTGCAAAGTACACTAGCATTTATTGAACTCATGCACCTCCATCATCTCCTTCAGTCCCTAATATTCCCATATGACACAGGTACTGCGATGCCCATTTGGCAGATGAGAAAAATGAGGTTCAGAGATTTTTTTTTGTTTCTGAAGCTCACATGGTAAGTTTCAGAGCTAGAATTTGAACTCAGACGAGTCAAATGTGTAAAGTCTACACATTCCCCTTCTGCTATCCTCAGTAACCTATTTCAATCTTTTTTAAAAATCTAAAATGTAAACAGTTCCATTGAATAGGCATCTGCTGTACAGCCGATCCTTACAGATGCTTCTTTCCGGCTCTGCGTCATTCTGGAGGTGGCAGGGGGAATAGAAAATACAAATGTGGATATGGGAAAGTAAATTGAAAGTCAAGTTCACAGCCACGTGAAACTAAGGAAAAAAGCAGTACTTATTGAGATGCTCTCTGCGGTGTCTGCACTGGAAATTAATTTATAGTGGGATGTGCTTCCCACATTTTATCTTGGAAAGGAAGAGAGCAGACGATGCCAAGAGGAACCAAGAGGCACCTGGTCCCAGATTCATATTAGGTACCCTTCATCAGAAGGGCTAGGTACATGGGGCTGCTACATGCCCTCAACACCTGCTACCCCTTTCCACTGCCTAGCAGAAAACAGAAGCTGGGATAGTGGGAATTGCACACATCAGAACTGCTAACTTGAATGGCAGAGCTCCAGCTCACTCAGACCCAGCTCCAAAGTCCCTTACTGGCTTCTAACATGACTGCACACTGAGCAAGACAGATGCTCTTGGGTCCACAGCAAGTTTGGCCATTCATCCACCAGGAAGGAGAGAAGGTAAGCCTACAAATGATGTGTGGGGGAAAATAATAACAGAAGAAACCAGCTAATAGCTAACAGATGCTCACCGACTTTAAAAGAACTTGAGACAATACCTTGGTAGGATGTCCAGCTGAAGGTAGGAAAATGTCCCTTGTCATCTTTTTGTCGTATACCTCATGTATGACATAGGCAGCCTGGTCATTAGTGAACACATTTGGAGAGCAGTTTGGCATTCTTATAGTGATCCACTCCTCTTGTGGGAGATGCTCTGTGGTTCGATGTGAATTGTCTGAAGTCTAGGGAGAGGAAAGGATCCTCTCTGCCAGGTAAATACCACCTGGCAGTCCCAGTCATCAACACAAGGAGCAGAAGAATCACCCAGCTGATCCGTGCCCAAATGCAGGACTCACAACATTTTGGGCTGTAACAAAATTGTTGTTTTAAGCTACTGTATTTGGAGGTAATTTATTGCAGATCAACAGGTAATTGGAATGCTGGTCCTCAGTATCGTCATCTGTAAAATAAAAAGATAGAACTCCACAGGAGCCCATGACTTCCCAGATTCTTTACTATCCTCAGATAATCATTTGATATGTATGATTAAGCTATTTTGTCTGAATGGTAAATGTGCACAACGTGATATTGCACTATTCCTTCTAGCACTGAGATTACAGCAGGAAATAATATTTTAAAACATTGCTCTAGCCCTGAGGGTTCACTGTAGAATTGGAATGTCTGATGAGATGAGAGTCTCAGAGTGCACCGTGTAAAGGGGGGTCCACCTTGGTAATGCATAGAGCCCCCACTGTCCACCGTAAAACCAGGAGGCCAAAAAAGTCCCCTTACTCATTAAGAAACTGGCATGAGACAAAGAAGAGTCAATTCAGCAATGATGAGCTGAGAAAATGTACAAACGACGCAAAAATCCATAAATAGAAGAGGAATGTATTTCTCCTACGTACCAATTTTCCTTAATAACATCTTGGAGGGCTGTCATTTACAAATTTGTCTCAGCCATCCTCGAACCTATTTACATTTTCACCATGTTAGGATAACAAGCTCCATATCATCTTTATATTTATTTGGCCTAAATTTACCTCCTATAAGCTAGTTTTAGTAATCTACCATCTCCTTCCCGCTATGTGACTAGGTTTAGCAAATCCAAAACCTACATTGTGAAATAAAATATACTAAAAATGAACCACGTTAAATTCTTTGTAAAGTGAACCTAGATATAAATAAAAATATACATAAAAATGGAATGTAGAGTTTTCCCATCAAATAGGTTCCCATAAAAACCCGTCAGAAAAATGCAACACAAAGATGAAAGAAGTAAACATTTTTATAACCTAAGGGGGCACCTGGTTATTATTCTGGAGTGTAGAGTAGATGAGTAGAACTGGTGGCCCCACCGTTAACTATCTACATATCCCTGACAGGCTCCTTGACCATCTAACTGCACAAGAGGAAAGACACCCTAGTGGTTAAGACTGTGCCCCAGGGCGCCAGCATGCTTGGGCTACACCTGGCTCTACTGTATACAGCCGCGTGACTCTGGGAAAACTACTTAACCTCTCTGTGCCTCAGTCTCTTTATCTGTAAAATGCAGAAATAATAATACCTACTGCCTTGTGTTTTCTTGAGACTTCACGAGGTTTAAATACATAAGCGCTCAGAACATATCCGAGGCGTGGTGAACTGCATAAAAATTTAACTGTTTTGATTACCCTTAGGTGCTAAATAAATATGCACCATCTTCCTCTCCTATCTTCTGCAGCTTTTGTAATAAAAATGAGGCTAAGTCATTCTCTGATTCCAAGGAGGCAGATACTTGGACAATGTAAACAAAAATTGCTATCGTCCATATAAGGCAGCTGGTAAAAGGGAAAGCTTCCACACCGCTAAGCTCAGTAACACGAGTAATGGGGCAAGGGAACACTGATGCCATCTTTCCCATGAGTCTTTAAGAAGAGAATGGATAATTATGTGTCCTGGTCATGGCTCAGAAGTATACCTGACAAACATATTTTTATCATGAAAGAAAAGAAGCTCACCTGGCAAGCACATAGCAGTCACTTCATATGTATTTGGAGACAAAATGATGCTGACTGGCAGCTGGAAAAGATGTTTCATTGGCTGTCCCTCCAATTCATGAATTCCTAAAAGGTCCTTAAATGGAAGTCAGTGGCATCTTTGGAGATAAAAAGATTCATTTCCTTTAGGGTTTCCCTGGTTTCACTCTGTCCTTGACGCATGGCTGGCGGGCTGACAGCCCTGTATTGGGCAATCAGTGGCAGCCACTCTTGAAATACTGGGAGGATCCAGGCACAATTGCTCAGGGCCATGTTGGGGGGCCAGGGCCTGGCATGGTTACTGAGGCTTATGGACTACAGAACCCACTTTCCTCACTGCCCATCCTCAGCCCACTGTGGAGTTCACACAGTAAAGGTTCTTTGGCTTCCTGCATTGAGTGTGCTCTGGCTACCAAGTATGGGGACGTCACCAACAAGGGACAGGGGTAAATAGAAAAATATCACACTAGGGATGCCTAGGTTGAGCATCTGTCTTCAGTTTAGATCATGATCCCAGGGTCCTGGGATCAAGTCCTGCATCAGGCTCCCAGGAGAGAGCCTGCTTGTCCCTCTGCTTATATCTCTGCCTCTCTCTCATGAATGAATGAATGAATGAATGAATGAATAAATAAATAAATAAATAAATCACACTAATAATGTCCCTTTGTTTGGACTGAATCTTGGTGTCCCTGCCCCAAATTCCTGTATAGAAGTTCTAATCTCTGGTGTGACTGTATTTGGGGATCCAATGGAATAAGTGTCCTTATAAGAAGGGATATCAGGAAACCTCCTTACATATGTGCATGTGCTCCTCTCTCTTCATGGGCATGCATCAAGCATCAAGGAAGTGTCATGTGAAGATATAGCCATCTCCAAGCCAGGTAGAGTCCTCCACAGAAATTCAATTTTCCAACCCCTCGGGGGGGTTGATCTTGGACTTTATAGACTTCAAAATTGTGAGAAACAAACTTCTGTTGCTTATTGCCACTCATCTGTGGTGTTTTGTTAGAGCAGCTCAAATCAACTGATATGTCCCACATTCTACTTCTCTCAGAGGGCCCTCCATGGGAGTGGGCTTCAGGTACTCACTGAGATAATCTATTATTCACATACCTTTTAGTAATTTTCCTTTAAACACTTGTGGTTGGGCAGCCTGGGTGGCTCAGCAGTTTAGCGCCGCCTTCAGCCCAGGGGTGATCCTGGAGACCCAGAATCGAGTCCCACGTCAGGCTCCCTACATGGAGCCTGCTTCTCCCTCTGCCTGCATCTCTGCCTCTGTGTGTGTGTGTGTGTGTGTGTGTGTGTGTGTGTGTCTCATGAAGAAATAAATAAAATCTTTAAAAAATAAAAAAATAAACACTTGTGGTTATGTCTTAAATAACCTACACTCAAGTCTAGTCCTCAGGCTTTGCTTCTGGAGGAATGCACACCAGGGAATATGTGATCAGGCTCAGTGGGCATCAGAAATCTTGAACGTGACAGAGTATCATTAAAGACATCATGTGTAAGGGTAAATGTGTTTGTGGAAAGAAGGGGGAGATCACAGGTACACTTCATTTTCTATACCATAAACTGAGGATATCCCTCCTTGTTTCCATCTCTTGCCCTCCTTTGGGTAAGAAAGCATCATGTAGAAACATCTTCATCCAATATGGAAACAGTCCAAGTCCATCAGACAGAGTAGGTGCCACAAAATATTGTGTGCCAGGGAGGTGCTCTTGAGAGTATTTCAAACTCAGGGCTTCTAGAATTCTTCTTCCATCATGATGCCCTGAAACGAAGAACTAACGGGCTTACAGCTCAAAGTGATATGTTCAATGAGAAATGATGGTTGGAGTCCAGCATGAGGGGCTATCCTTTAGCCCCCAAGGAAGGTGGACTCACCTGCCTTGAATTTGGCCTCTTGTCCTGTGTCCTTCTGTTGGCCTTACATATACTGTGTTAACCACTCCAACATAACTTTGTAATAAAGTCAATGGGGTTGACATTACTCAACAGCATGTGTAATTCCTGAGCTGTTTCTGCAAAAATGTGATGTTCTGCAATAAGTACATTCGCCAAGAAAATGGGTGATTTTGGGTCTCCATCACAAGAGAAATCTGGGCCAATTTCACTGCCAAGCATATTTTTCCAGAACATTAATCTGCTATAAATCACTTAAGTCAATCTCCAGAACCAGTTTGATCCCCATAATTTTCATTTACATAATTCATCAATTAAAAATATTGGAGGAGAAATAAATTTGTTACTGCAGAACATATTCTCTTGACTCTCCATCCATAAAATTATATCCTATAAACTTTCAGCTCTGAACTGGGTTCTGAATGAATTTGCTAGTCCCCTAGATAGACTGCAAGAAGAATTCTCATTTTTCAGAAGTCCCTTTTTTGTACATATCTTGTTATCTGATAGACCTAGGTTTGCATTCTCTCTAAACATTCATTTTCTCATCTATATTTGATAATAATAATAATTAATAATTGCTATCATAATGAATTGTTACAAAAATTAATAAGAAAATATATGTGAAGTGTCTAACAAAAGCTCATTCTATAATTGGCACGTGTAGTACATATTTGACATTCTTTGTCTATTCAGCATCCAAACACCATCCCTGTAACTAAGTAATTCCTTGTCTTTTGCATCTTGGTAGGAAATAGTGAAAATTCCAGACACTGATTTTTCACATTGGCTGGTCCATGGAGATTATTGACCATGCTCTGACCAACATTCTCATGTTTTTCTGCTCTTGAAAACTGACTTCCTGATTCAGCTGTTAACATGTCCCGTGAGAAGTCTGCCCTCACTTCTTCCTACTGGTTTGTGGATATCTCGAGCCCTAGTGGGTCAAGGCATGAAGATTGGATTTAGGGCAGTGGAAATGAAAGGGGAAAAAAAGGTTTAAACCTTCAAGAGATTTCTGAAAACATTATTAACATGGATTTAAGATACACATTTTGTCATTAAAGCAGTGTCAAATCTCTGGATCATTTTTGGCCAAATCTTTCCATTTTAGTGACAGATATTAAGTATAAAATTAACGAAAACCATAGAAGAGAGAAAACTCAGAGGTTACCTGAGGCAACCAACTACATCAAATTTTAAATTGAAAAACTAATTATTTCTTCAAGTGATTATTTTCTGAGTTCACTTGAAATCAACATCTATAGGGTACCCAATCAGTTCCAAATAACAGGGTTTGAGATTTTACTGGAGTCGAGACATCGTGTTTATCATTTATCATTTATGGTGTGTTTGTTTTTCAGAGGAATCAATCAGCCTGGAATCAAATGTTTACATTAATTTTTCAGATATGTCCTGGTTTAACTATCACCCATGTTTATACCAAAGCAGGAAATTAAACATTTTTTTAAAATATTGTCTGTCCATACACAGAATGTTCTTTCTTTTCAGGGTACTAACATTAACGAGGGTACTGGTCTCAGGATTAGGAATGAGGATCTACCCAGATCCTATCAGGAATACCTGCTTTGTAATTCCCTGAAGCCATACACAGCACATGCTACATTATGTATAACCCAGATTCTTGAAATAAAATATGACTGAATTCAAAGAACATCTACGTGAAGCCGAATAACCTGATTACGTTGTTTTAATGCTCTAATTAAGGTCAAGGGCTGCCAATGGTTTCTTCACAAATTAGGAAAGCTTTTGAGGGAAATTCTTTAAAAAATAGCATGTCCTTGTACGGATTGACAACTGAACAATTTTCCTGCTGTTCTTTAGAAAGCTGTCAGCTCAGTGAGGTGCTGTCGGAATGACACCTGCTGCCAATTTCTACTTCCCAGTATGAAAACCAGTCTTCTCGCGGATTATCACCGCTGGTGGGAGCCAGGAAACTGCCTCTGCCCTGGTTGATTATGGTTAATTGGTTTGGGAAGCTGCATATCCCAGGTCTTGGAAAATTCATAGAGATACAATGATGCAAAGTGACAGGAAGAGGCCAGGACACTCTGTGACAAAGGAGAACAAGATTGCTTATTCCACAGTAAGTGTCAGGGAGGGGACACCAGGCTAGAGCATGCATTATGGTAGAAATGCCCTTCTAAAAAAGCACATTTCAGTCAAAAGTATAATGCTCTGACTCATAAGAGCACCAAATATTAATTTTCTAGGAGTCACAGCTCTTTTTTTTTTTTTTTTGGTTTGCATTCAAAAAATTGTGTGTCACTATAACCTTTGGGAATACTTTCACCAAGAAATTTCATAATTATCTTTATTTTTTGATATGTCCTATTTTGATCCATGTGAAAGCATATAAATATAAAAAGTTATAATCAGAACAGATATAATAATGTATAATTCTCACTTTAATAATGCAGCTCAGGGAGCACCAGGGTGGTTCAGTCACTTGAGCATCTAACTATTGATTTCAGCTCAGGTCATGATCTCAGGGTCGGGAGATCAAGCTCCCATAAGGCTCCATGCTGGGTGTGGAACCTGTTGGAGAGTCTCTTTCCCTCTTGCTCTGTCTCTTCCCCTGTCATCCCCACCCCCCAAGCTCACTCACACTCTTTCTCTCTCTAAAAAATGAATGAATAAATGAGTGAATGAATGAATGAATGAATGAATGAATAAACAAAATGCAGTTCAGATATTTGCTTGGCTTTTTTCCCCCATAATTATCATTAGTAATGAATGCATAATAGCTCATGTATTTGCGACTCATGGTATCTAAATCTATGAAATGCACAATCATATCTAATCATGGATACTAAACACTAAAATACGATAAACATCCCAATTTGCCACCGTCATGGATAAGAATTAACCCATTTCTTTTTCTCCTGTACAATTATTTCTTAAGATGAAATTCTGGGATTGGAATTACTGACACAAAAAGCATGAAGGTTTCTGTTGGGTTCCTAAATACCTTCTTGCAGACTGCACACAGCATAAGTCTGAGGGTGTTATTCATAAGGCTTTCCTCCTCCCAAAAGTTGTACATTTTAAGTGGCACGCCCTACAGGTGGGCAGAGCTTCTTGCGCAACTTTCTGTGGCATCCCTGGATGCATTTTGAACACCAATCTATGACCAGTTGCTTTCTAAAGGATTTACCCAAAAGAATTTCAAGGAAAAAAAAAAAAAGACAGTCCCACATAACTTGTTGTAATTAAGGATATAATGGCAAAAGAGTCAACAATAAAGTACAGTTGCCACATTCCTTCATAGGACTCATGATTAGTTGATAGGTACTCGATATCAATTTTTCTAGAGAAAATTAAAAATATGAATTTGAATTTTCAAAGAGAAAAAGAATAAACATGTCAAGAAAAATTAAAGGAAGGAAATATAGATCTCAAAAGAAAGAAATTTAGACAAGTATATAAAAACAGGAAATTATAAATACCATGACTACCTCTGTGAAAACCCTAATATAATAAACGAATTGTTGGTAGAAAAGAGAAAAAGGAAAAGTAGCAAACATTACTTTCATAAATAATAAATGGACAATTTAAAAATGAAAAAAGGTAAACAACCAATATCAAAGATGTTAACTTAAAAAAAAAAAGATGTTAACTTCATATGAATGTTACAATAATATATATTAAATTTGAAAAAGACAATGAATTATATGTCCTACTAAAAAAACCATAAATGCCATAATGTATAAATTTGTCAAGTCACTAAGTTGTACACTTGAAATCAATGTAACATTGTGTATCAATTAACCTAAAAAAAAAAAGACCCAAAAATACCAATATGCATGAATTAAATAAAAAGCCTGAAAGATATATGACTGAAAAGAAAAGAAAATTGACCAAAATATAACAGTTTACCAGTTTAGGAAAAATCATAATGTCATTCTTAAATTGTTTCAGACATTCAGTGAAGAAATAATCTCTTATTAAACAATTGATGGCAAAAATAGGATCAGGTAATAAAATTCTTTTTATGAGGCTAAGTTCACTGTAATTTTCAACTTAAAGAAAATGGCATACAATTTTAAATGTGTCATATCTGTAGACTGTTTTATAATATTTACTGATGAGATCAAAAATAAAATTGTGTATACAGTATGAGTTCTATCACATAAGAAAAACAAAATTATATACTACAAAAACTGAGAACAGGTAGAAAAAAATGTCAAAATATAGAGAGTGGTTCACTCTGGATTTGAGTGAGTGATTTCTTTTCCTTTTACTCTTCAAAGATTTCCTAGTTCCCATGAATTGATGGGGGTTTGGGTTATGGGGTGAATTATGCCCCCCCAATAAGATTCATTTGTTGAAGTCCTAACCCCCACTACCTTCCTTAGAATATACTCATATTTGGAGACAGGGTCTTTTAAAGGGTCATTAAAATAAGGTCATTAGAGTGAACCCTAATCCAATATAATGTCCTTGTAAGAAGAGGCGATTCAGACACTGAGAGGAAAGAACATGGGAAGGTACAGGCAGGTGATAGCCATATACAAGCCAAGGTCTGGAACAGATTCTTACCTTGCTGCCCTCAAAAAGAATCAGCTATGCTGACACCTTGATCTTCTTACCTCCAGAAATGTGAGAAGAGAGATTTCTGTTGCTTAAGCCATTCCATCTGTGGTACTTTGTTAAGGTAGCCCTAGCAAGCAGATTCGAGGTCTTCCTTTTCTTTCTTTTTTTCTCTTTCTGTCTCTCTCTCCCTCCCTCGCTTCCCTTCCTTCCTTCCTTCCTTCCTTCCTTCCTTCCTTCCTTCCTTTCTTTCTTTTTCTTTCTTTCTTTCTTTCTTTCTTTCTTTCTTTCTTTCTTTCTTTTCTTTCTTCCTTCCTTTCTTTCTTCTTCTTTCTTCTTTCTTTCCTTTTCTTCCTTCCTTTCCTCCCTTTGTCAGTTAAAATAATCTTATTGGAGACTCATTGATTTTTCTCATTGAGAAAAATCTGAAAAGCATTTATTACAGGGCTGCCTGGCTGGCTCAGTCAGTAGAGCACGTGACTCTTGATTTCAGGATCATAAGCTCAAGCCCCACGTTGGGCATGGAGCCTACTTAAAAAATAAAATAAAAAGCATGTATTCCTTCTATACGTAGGTTTTCATAACACAACTCATCAGTAACTTGATTGATTGGCTGGAGGGGCTGATTTGAATTACTGGGAACTATATTAGTAATATTGTAATAAGCATTTGGAACCAGCAACTCATGCTGGGGAGAGCCACTGGACTAGCTATAAGACAATTCTGTTTGAGTGGCTCTGAGTTTTGTTCATTGGGTAATAAAGGTCCAAAGAGTAAGTAAGAGTCTTCATGCCAATAATGGTGTCAGCAGGAATAGAAAAGGAAAAGCCGTTATATCTACGTATCAGCTCCATTTGATCAAAACTGTATCATTCAGTGATGTTGAGTTTGTATAGCTATTCTCTTAAAGCTATAAAAATACCTTTGCTCTTGGTACTCCTGAAGGAAAAATAATGTGGTTATTGCCAAGCTGAAACTCTAAAGCACAAAGCATCTTTATGCTCATTGAATCAATTGCCTTATAATTCAACTCTTGGCAAAAGAAACATTTTATAAACTACTATAATGGAAATTAAAATTTGGTTATGCAAAGAAGGAGAATCCTACAAGGATCAAGTAGGCTGCTCATATCCTGCAGCATTTCTAAACCCATCGAAGGACTGGTTAGGTAACTCTCATACTACATACATCAGTGTAAACTTTGCTTCTACAAAGAAATAGTCTGTCTTCCATCATCCCCCTAAGTCTGCATATTTGCAGAGAAAATCTTCTCCACTATGAAAGAAACACCAGTGTGAGCAAGTGACAAGTGGCCATTGTCCAAATCCTCCTTGAGTAGGGGGTGGCTGAGCCTACAGAGGCCTGGGGCAGGTGCTCCATCCAAAGGGGATGGCTAACCTTCAAGAACTGACTATGCAGAAAATCCACCAACTGCTAAGAAAGGGAACACATTTTGGATGGCTACACAAATTCTGCAAATTTTAAATGTTGGCTCAAAATTCCTTAAAGCACTCTGTTCATCAAGTCAATCACTTCTATGAGTATGGATGCAACTACCACTAGTAAAATAAAAAAGAATTACTCTGGAAGTCAGAAGAAAGGAATCCTGGCCCACCCATTACTGCCAATGGTCTGGGGTACTGCTAGACCACCTGGCTCTCAGTTACAGCCTCCACAAAGTACATCAGCTGTTTTCAGGCTAAACAAAGCTTCCAGTAGAGGGTCTGGTATGTTCGAGGTCTTCAATAAATGTTATGTGATTTCAACTTCACTTAAGAAAACCTATTATCTCAATAAGATTTATCAATCAAAGAATGCAGAAAAAGCAGTGGACAAATGTAGTGCCCATTCCAAATAAAAAGCTTATATCAGAATAGAGAGAATCTTTCATGATCAGGTTAGTATTTTCAACCCAAACTGATATTAAACTCAACATGGAGCCAGAGCAGTGTTACCTTAAATTCAATAAGAAAAACACAGCATCATTATTTTACAATTTTTAAAATTTATTTTTAATGTGGCAAAATTCACACAAAATGAAATTTACTATTTAAACATCTTGCAGTGTGCAGTTCAGTGGCATTAAATCCAGTCACATTGTTGTGCACCAACATCTATCTCTAGAACTGTCTTCATCTTGCAAAACTGAAACTCTGAACCTATTAAACAATAATAATCATCATTAAACAATAACTCCCCATTGTGAAAGAAGGCAAGTGTATCATTATTCATGGACAGCATGATTATACACATGAAAAATATACAACATGCTAGAAGTATAAATAAGCATTTATGCTTAGGCACAAAAGAAATGCTTAAAAAGTGATAGCATTAGAATACACGTATGAAATTCACCTAGAAAATATGACAAAATGGATTACTGTTCATAAAATCAAAAACCATAAAAGGCTCACAAGGAAACTTCAGAAAAGTGACATGTACATTTTAAGTATAACAAAGCCTTCTTTGTTCATCATTTCCAAGAGTGAAGATTCTTGTTTTTTAAATAGACTATGTTAATTCATACATTTAAAACAATTACGATCAAAATCTCAACCACACTTATTTTAAACTGGTGAGACAGGATGTTCAAAAGAAACTTCAAGTAAGATCATTGTGGAAAGAGGGCAGATAGAGGACACTAGCTCACTAAATATTAAAATATATTATAAACCAAAGTCAATTGAACAGTATGGCACTGGCACCAAAAGTGCCAGTCCTCACAAATGGATCAATATATGAAACATTGCATAAATGCTTAACATGTTCAAGTCAAGAAAATAAAAAAAGAACCATTAATTAATGAGGTAGCAAATTGAAGGAGGGGAGAGTAAGTTTTTAGATTTACATATTACACTATGCACCAAAATACATTAAACTTATGTTTTTAAGGTTACCTTAAAATGCTGAATGGGTTTTAAATTTTAGTTTTAAAAACACTCACAAGGGCACCTGGATGGCTCAGTCGGTTAAATGTTAACTCTTAATTTCGGCTCAAGTCATGATTTCAAAGTCCTGGAATGGAGCCACGTGTCAGGCTCTGCACTGGGTGTGGAGCCTGCTTGAGATTCTCTCTCTCCCTCTCCCTCCGTCCCTTCTTTCCCCTGCCCCTGCTCACACTCTAAATTAATTAATTAATTAGTTAATTAATTAAAATAAACATACTAACAGTACAATTTAAAATATTAACCAGGCAATTGGGGAAATGATCAAGACCTTTTCAACTTGATTATGAAGGGAAAAAAAATCACTAAATATAAGACTGACCATTTAAATACATAAAATATTAAAAATACATTAATCTGATAATAAAAATAAAACACAAATTTAAAAGTACACAATATTTAAAAACTCCTCACTAAATTTGATAAAACAAACTAGAAATTAGTATTTGCAGCGCAGTAAAAGCTCATTCCATTTTGCAAAGTAAGCAGGAAGACTCCACAGATAAATGGCCCCAGATAAAAGTAGGTAATATTTGTTGAGTGTTTTCACTGAGCCAAGCACTTATCTATATTAGCTCATGTAATCCTTGCCACAACTTTATGAGACAAGGAATATTAATATCTCCACTTTATAGATCTTAACCCACTTGGTCCCATAGACAAATAAAGCAGAGTTTGGAAGTTTCGTTTTAACTACTACTCTTGATCTTTCCTTTTAGATATTCCAAAATAAATTACACTGCATAAATGGTCAAAAATGTTCTGCAATTCATTGACTTAAGAGTCACTGAGCATCAGCTACATACCATGCCTTGTGCTGGACACCAGGAATTGGAGACAGAGCAAGGTGTTCTTCAGACATCCAGTGGGGGGAGCAGATATAAAATAACCAAAACAATATGATGCTATGGTTATTTCCGTATGCAGATTAAAATATTAGAGGCACCATTTTGATGACCAAGCCAAAATTTGAAATAATAATAGCAAAAGCTTTATAAAGAATTGATACAACTCTTTTAAAAAGCAGTATTAGAGGACATGTTAAGAATTCCAGAATGTTTATTCCCTGTGACGCAGTGTTCTCTCTTAATCCTGGAAATTCATCCTAAAGAAATAATTCATTAGAAGGAAACAAGACTATCATTCATTAATTAACATTTCAAATATTGTGCCTATTGCCTACGAGATTCTGTGTTAGAGTGTGCAGAGATGAAAATGAATGAGAAACTCATTCCAAGAAAGTCTTCATTCCAGCCCTCATTGTGACAGAAGAAACTGGAAACAACCGTAATGTTCAAGTATGAAGAGTTATTTTATGTATTATGGTACATTGGCTTGCATAAATACAGCCAATATTAAAATTATATGTCAAAATTACATAGGGAAAAGGTCATTTTCATGATACAATGCTAACTCAAAAATATTAAATTTTGCATAGAGTTCTGTTGCAGCTTTTACTCATAAAGGCAAAAGCTAGACAAGTATATGCAAATAAGGAAAGTTGTATTACAATTTGGGGATTATGGATAACTTTTATTTTACAAAATTAACATTACTGCTATATAGATTTTTTGACAAAATAAAAGAAGCAGGAAGAGAAGGAATTGATATAACCAAAGAGTGATCCTGGAAGAGATTAATAATGGATTACAAAGGGGTTTGCAAACACGAGGTTCTGAGTAACAGTTCACAGAATAACAAACCAGAACTTGCAGCATTTGAAGGGAATGTTATCCCTGCCTTACACAGAAAAAGTCTGCCCTAAAATCTCATTCCATATAACATCATAATTACTCTGAAATCACTGGCTTCCAAAGTCCCACTAACAATACAGCACTTGCTAAGTGTTGTCAAATATAATTTTATTCAGGATTCCCAGGGTCAAGTACTCAGCATACAAAATAGATCTTAACACTCTTATAAAAATGATGAAACACTTCAATGATTCTTGGTCCCTTTGAGTCTTACTTCTACTTCCAGTTATTCAGCCCAATTATATGCTTTTAAATCAACTGACTTGCCACCTAGAAAGCAGGAACCCTGGTCCCTCTGACTTTTTTCTTGAACCCTCCACTGCCTTTCTGGTTCCTGAAGCCTTGGTATTCTTGATTCTGACCATCTGTCAAGAAGGAAACAGTGGAGAAACTAAAAAAAATGTTCCCCAATGCAAGGTCTAACATGGATTTCTGCAGAAAATGTACACTCATTGTGAACAAGGGAAATAAAAGGGAAGGACACAGTTGTTCCAGGGACAAGCTTTCTGCCTAACCTCCGTGGTGGAAGGTCAATTCAACAAAGAACAGGAAGTCTCAGTGAGGCAGGCCATACAGTGTCTATGATTCTTATGATTCTGGGTGTTGTGTGGTGCCTTGCGAGATGTCAAAGGCAAGACTTAGATGCTGGTCTCATGATGAGTACTTGACTCCTGTAAACAGGACAACAGACTAGAGTCTGACCAAGGCCATGGCCCTAAAGGATAGCAGTGACAAAATTAACCCATCACATCCAATATAAGATGCTACACTCCAGGTTCAATGTCTGCTGTGCAGTTTTCGTAGTTGGAGTGATGCTTGGTTCTATAATTCCAAATTACTGATGACCCCTGAACAATGCAGTGGTTAGGAGTACTGATCTTTTGTGAAGCTGAAATTCTAACTTTTGAGTCCTTGCTCCAACTTCCCTACTAATAGCCTACTACTTACTCTTTGACTGGAATCCTTATCAAGAATATACACAGTTAATACATATTTTGTGTGTGATATGTATTATTCTTACAATAGAGTAAGCTAGAGAAAAAGAAAATCATAAGGAAGAGAAAATACATTCACAGAAATGTACTGTAAAAAATTGCATTTAAGCGGACCCTTCACAGTTCAAGCCTGTGTTGTTCTAGGTCTCGGTGTATATAGATCTTCCCCAATGTATCTACATTGATCCATCTATTCTTATATCCGTTCAGAACTGCTTTGATTGTTTTCTCTTTGGTCAACATTGTATTTGCCATAGACATCTCAGTCCTGCATTGGATGAGAACTGGTGAATCCCTTGTAGACCACAAATGACACCACTTGGCTTCAACGGTGCTCTGTCCACTGCTTCTGGTCTCACACTTCCCCCACTGGAAATGATGGTTGATATTGCTCTTTTGACATATTCCATGCTTCCTTTGAGCTAGAACTGGCTATTACCTCCCAGAATGCTCTTGCCTTTCATGGTAGAATCCACATGGCCAGTATCCTAGTGAAGTTGGCCATCAACAAGACTTTCAGGAAATTCTGTTTTATATTTGTCAGTATAATCTAGACCCTATTCTCTAGTTAACCTCCATATCAGGAAAGACTTGAGAAGATGACCATTGCCCAGGCAGCTAATCAAAGACTACCTGATTTCCCCCAGGATCCCACCATGAGATCAAGTGACACAGGCAGCATTAGCCCTCAGTCTCTAAGTACTAACTGGTCCACAAACCTAATGCAAGGAAAGTTTAGTCTGCTAGATATGTGAACAAAGATATTTCAAACACAGTATCAAAAGTTATCTTCTTTGGGTGCTTGATTATTTCACATAGTCCAAGATGACCTGGTAATATCAAAGCTTCCAAAACATCTTGCTAAACTCATGAAGTGAGTGTCCTTTGTTTTTGCATTCAAGGCAGAAATGAGATAGAAATGAAGCAAGGAGATTGAAATAGGAAAGAAGCTCAAGGTGGTGATGGTGGGAGATAGAGCATTTGCTGGTTTCCATGATATGAAAACTCTCACAAATGGCCAATTTCAAGCTACCACCACTGTGAACTCAGCCAGCTTGCCAAATTCCTGAAAGTTTAACAGTTAGCTCCCTCAAGCCACTTTGAGCCAACTCGAGCACAACGCTGGCTCTTTCCTCCCTGCTGTGAATTACCACCTGAAGATGCAGTTTTGGTGATCACATACATGCATCAATACTGTTCTGTTGCTCTGTTTTTTATTGCCCATAATTATTTTTTCCAGTCCCACTGATATGTAAAATGCAAATAAATTACTTCTTGGCTGAAATATGGGTATAAATTTTGCCACCTGAAAGAAGAAAAATTTGTGTGACTACACTCTTTTCAAGTATTTCTCCTCGAACTCTTTCTGGCATCTGGCCTGATGGAAGGGAACAACTCACAAATAGAGAATAGGAAATATGGTAATATTTTAATCACAAATGTTTGTGAAAGCTTCTCTCAGTATCAGGCTTGAATCCATAAAAATGTTCTAAGATTCTTCCAGCCAAGGAGTTATTGTATTACTTCAGGATACAGAAGAATCTCAAAGTACCATGTTAACTAAAGTAAGACATGAAGAGCTGAGGGGAAGCCCTAGTGACCATAACAATATGAGCGAAACAGGACACGATATATTTTACAGCCCTTTAGTGTATGAAGCACTTGTGCACACACCTTCACCGTTCTGGATATTGCATTTTAAGAAGACATTTATAAATGGGAGCATGTCCAGAGGAGACCAATAACAATAAGAGGTGCTCATACTTACGGAGTGTGCACAATGGGCCGTGCACTCTACTGATGGTATTACATGTTCAATCCTATTTAATTCTTTCAGCTCTCCTATGCTCTTACAGATGAGGGAAATCACAAATGGAATTATGATTGGTAACACGTCCTCTGTTGTATATGTGGTAAGTAATAAGGCCGAGATTTAGAACCAGGCAGTCTAATTCCAGAAGATGTGCTGCTCTTAAGCACTAGGTAGTATTCAAACTATGTTTTGTCTGGAATAGAGACTGACCAGTGACATATTAAATGTTTTCAAGTTCTCCAAAGCTCCCTCCTCCCACTGCATTGCAGCTAGATTGAGGAATTCCCTCTATGGGTGTCCCACAAGGAAGCACTGGGATGACAGTGTGAAAGATATCAAAAGGCTAACTTGGACACAATAATACTTTTACCTTTCTCTTCATAGGGGCCCAAAGTAGAAGGAAGCATCTTAGGAAACCATGATCTTCTCACCACTGGAGGTGTCCAAAGACTTGATTAAAGATGTGGGACACTTGTAAGAAGAATGTGGCTTAAGAAGTGTAGTTTGGAACGGATAACTTCTCTGTGCTATCCAGTGAAGTAGCTACTATGCACATGTGGCTATTTGAATTAAAGTTACAAATTCAGTTCTTCAGTCACACTAGCCACACTGCACATACTTAATAGCCACGTGTGACTAGTGGCCACCATGTAGAATGGTGCAGATATATATAACATTTCCAACATTGCTGAAAGTTCTACTGGACTTGTTCTAAAGTCCAACACCATTTCTACTGGAGTTGTTCTAGAATATAAAATCTGCCTTTTAGAATTCTCTGCCTTTGAGAAAAGCAGAGTAATTATCCTGACTTCACAGATGAGAAAATTAAGGATGAAAGCTTTACTGTGTAGTCTGTGTTAACACTTCATGATCCTCCGATGCCCACACACACCTTTCTCCTTGCCACCAAATGCCTCTCTCTACTGCTGTAGCCATTGGAGCTGTGGGGTGCACACTCAGACCCCTCAATCATTTTGAATGCTTCCTCTTTGTGACCACAAGAAAACTTGGCAATGTGCTGTTTAGTGCATAGATAATTGTCAGTTACTTCTGTCTTCCCTTTAATTTGCTCACAGAGCATTTCCTGAGAAAATCTTGGAAAGTAATTGGGCCACAACACTCTGTGGGCAACAAGAGGGAATTACAGTGGTTGGGAGCAAGATAAATTGTGATGTCAGCTTGATTACAGTGCTGGTTACTTATGGGTAGAAACTTTGGAAAAAAGAGCCCTTCCACAGGAAATCCATTTATAGACTGTCTTGCACAGCGCCACCTGTTGACTGGCAAGGGTGTAGCAAAGGAAGCCCCGCCAGACCACCTGCAGTCAGCTTCGCGCTGGTATGGGGCTGGTGGGTTTCTGTGGAAGGTGCTGACCCCATGGGACTTCTTCAGTTCAGAAGTCACAATTTATTCATTTAAGCAATAAAATAACTAATTTAAGAACAAAGATGTTCAAGACCTGACCTGATCTGGCTACTCAATCCATGCAGATCCATTACTAGCTGGCTGACTTGCTAATGGGTTCTAACCTTTGTTTATACTGTCTTAACAAGAAACAAGTCAGTGATAAACATATTTGGGTTGTATATGCTTTAATTCTGGATAACTTGCAAAAAGGAACATTCATGGAATCTTCTCTGTGTCAAGTACTAAGCTAGATACATCTGCATACCTTATCCTACTTAATTTGCATAGTGACTAGGCAGGTTAGATATTATCATCATCCTAATTTTATAAATGAGGAGGCAGTAATGAAATAAACCACTAACTCCAGGTCATTGGATTCTAACCCCAAGTTTCTTTCTACTGATACACAGATACTTCTCAGATAAAAGGCCACATAACATTTTTTTTTTTTTTTTTTTTTGCCACATAACATTTTAATTTGACTGGCCTATTCCTGGATTCCCCTGACACCTCACCGTATCTCTTTAGCATCTCACCAACTTCTTTATGTCTCCAAATATCTTCAGTAACGATCTTACTCAAATGCTACCATTATGCTAGGTCATTGTTTCTTCCTATGTTTGCATATGACATTTCTCTCACCTAAAATTGTGTCCTGCTTTCCCTCATAATACTTTGTGAATCCCTTACTTACAAGGCCATTTCAATGATCCTGTCATGTCAGAAGACACCTGAGAGACATCTGACTCTCTGAGAGTCAGAGTCAGAAGAGACCTGAGAGACACCTGGAGAACGCCCACAAATCACGAGTTACGAAGGACTACTGAATAGATTCACATTTCCTTCAAACTTATTTATAATCCCACTATACATCATTAACTGGTTTTCATGGTCTACATCTCGTCATAGGTACATCTTGCACATCTTTAATTGTGCTTTTTTCTTGAGGAAGGAAGGTATCTTCCATTACTGTTTCTTCTTTCTACTGTATCTCTACATTTTTGACCTAGGGAACTTCCAGGATTCAAATTTAGGATGAGAGATCAGTTGTCTAAACACTTTGGTTCTTTTAAAGTGTGGACTCTAAAGCTTTTTTCCTACTATTTTTAAATCCACCCATCTATTTTAGTGCCCTCATACAGTTATAAATTAAAATACATACTGCTTATACTCGGTATCTCTTCAATAACCATAATGACTCTTGACCATTAAGAAACACGCCAAGTCAACCACTTGGATGTATACATTATATCAACTACACTCTACTTCTGTCATCTGAATTATTATCAGAGATAGAGAGTAACTGAAGTAACTGAGGGAGCACTAAAAATAAATCATCATCATTATAAGCCATTATAATAGGTTATTCAATTTGATGAATAATGTTACTTTGGCCTCACCTCATATTTATCTTACAAGGAGCTGACATACTTCACGGTATTACTAAATATCTAAAATTCATTAACACCTAGTGTATGGGGACCATGAAGTCTTCACAGAATGACCCATTTGGGCTGGGCAAAATCACCAGTAACATCTGAGGAATTCTGAAAGATGAAGAGGAACCTCTTTTAAATGAGTGGATCTTAAGAAATTAAAGTTTATCCTTTTAAGTCATGAAGTGCTTTATTTATTTTTTCATGAGGTACTTTTAAAAAAAAATCCATTCCTAAAATTGCTGACATATATTTTTTTGCTTAAGAAAATAAGATAGCATGTATGACACGATTTACTTTTGTGTTCATGAGCCAGGGTGGTTTTTGGGAACATCAGATAATTGTCACACAGGTAAGGCATGTATGATTATAAAGAACACAGAGTTTGGAGAATAAAAGACCTGAATTTAAATCCTTGCTGTATCAGTATGCTTTAGGGTGCCAGTAACTTAAAACCCTCAACTTTTGTACCTCACACACTAAAGAAATTAAAGAAGACAGGAGGGAGGGTGGTTGCAGAGTTAGTTAATTTGTCACTTCAGGAAGTCATCACACACCCAGATTCTTTGTCATTCAATCTTTCATTCACTCATTCATTCATTCATTCATTTATTGGTCTGCCTTAGAGTTTTGGGTTTGTCCTCAGACAACAGCTGAACATTATAGCACTATAATGGGACATAATGTCCCATTATAACTGGGACATTATAGCACTATAATGGGATATAATGTCCCAGTTAGCCACAAGTAGCATCCAGTAAAATGAGAGACTGTCTCTTCTTTGGGTCTCTTTCCAAAAAGAACAAACCCTCTCCCCGAAGTGTCAGGATCTCCTTTTCCTTGGGTGTTCTTGGTAGAATTGGCTCACATGCACACCTCTTAGGCAATCACTGCTGGGGAAGGGGGGCAGAATTATCAGGGTCGGTTTAGACCAATCAGGATTCATCCCCTGGGACTGAAGCCCCTGGTACCATGGAGAAGGATAAGCAAAACCCCAGATTTAACAAAAACAATGGAGGACGGTGGGTGGAGAAGAACCCTAGCTGTGAGATCTTGGGCACATTACATAGCATCTTCAAGCCCTAATTTCTAACTCTGAAAAATAGAAAAAATACCTGCACTTCACAGAAAGGTAAGAATTAGAAAAGGTGATCTTTTCCCAGTGCCTGGCACATTAACAATGCTAGTGGTTTGTTTTCCTCATTGTGATGGGCACTATACTTCCTTACTAATGCTTCTTCTGCACACTCCTTTGTGAAATGTGCTGTTGTTCCCAATCACTGGTTTTTGGTATTCTTAGTGAGTTGGCTACTCATCATTGTTCCTAGTCTTTTTGGTTTGGGTTGTCTGTCACTCGTTTTCCTCTTGTCTTTTTGTTTCTTTCTTTCTCTCTATTCAATTTTATCTTTACTGTGCTTTTCTCCCTCTAAGCATTATCATGTGTATGTGAGTGTGTTTAAGATATATTCATGGCTCCTAAGGGAGAGAGATTTCTTCTGCTTAGTGAACACCTTCAGACCCTGAGAGTACTCCACATTTATTTGAAGGTAACCAGAAAATTTTGTCTCTAGATGCCTGTGTAATTATGTCTTTATTACTACACTTAAAATCAGAATTGGTTGATTAAGATAAGTGGAGATAAACTGAAATTACATTTAACAAACATTTCATGTTCCCATCACTATGCTAAATGCCAGGTAGAGGTAAAGGTGAAGCACAGAAAAAGGGAAAAAAAAAGGAAGAAAGAAAGAAAGAAAGAAAGAAAGAAAGAAAGAAAGAAAGAAAGAAAGCTGAGAACTAGTGAGTTTGTACAAAGAAATGATGATCAATAAGATAGAAAATGCAGTGTGAAAACACATTTGGAGAATTTTGAGCTCTGCCAAGAAAGTAGGGACTTTGTATTTTTGTCATGAGGCAAGGGATAGAGTAGGACCATTAAATATTTTAATTAGATATGAAATATGAAGAAAACATAATTATAGAACTTAATTTGGCAGTCGTATAAAAGAATAATTGGAAAGAGTACAAAATACTCCAATCAAGCCAGCTAGATTATAAAACAGGTTAGGCTAGATTATGCTAAAGAGACAAGCAACCCCCAAACTCTTGTGTCTTAAAACAAAGAAACAGAAAAAAAAAAAAAAGCTTGCTTTTTATTCAAATGACCTGTTCATTGCTAGGAAAGAGGGAACTCTGCTCTTCATATTCACACAGGGATCTAGCCTGATAGAGTGACGATGGTATCACTATCTTAAACTTTGACAAAGCAAAAGAGAGCCCTGGAGGGTCTCACACCAACAATTAAATGCTTTGACACTGAAGTTAATCATAGAGTAGTGTGCTAGAGCCAGTTTATCCACAATTGGATATCACATTCAGCAATGTCAAGTTAGTAGGTTGAAATCAGCCAGGTAGGAATGTTTGCACCACAGAAATTGGCAAGCACTACAAATCATGCCTCCCTCCCTATTCTAAAGAGCCAGTTGTTAAACATTTACCAACGTACCTCTGGACTCACTTTACCTTCACTCACGACTCATTGGCCAACATAAACCCAAAGGGATCAAGAAATCCAATCCTACCATCTTATAGGCAGAGAACAGGAATATTTCATGAGCAACATTAATGACAACCACAGGTTAGTGCAAGGGCCCAAGTGTTTGTTCATTTACATGTTCATTCCACAGATATGTATAGAACACTTCTGACTTGAACCAGAGAACAATAAAAATGGGAAGCAGAAAAGTTTAAGCACAGGTGGTATGGCAGTTGTCAATTTATTATATCTCAGTTCCCAATCCACCCTTCATGCTCCTGCTTGGGTACTGGAGATGGATCTTGTAAATCTTTCTCCTTTGCTGGGAGAGGTTGCAGACAGATTCTGCAGAAGGAAAGGGCTTCTGGTACTGATGTGACTGCTCTATTGATTCTGCAGTACTCATCTGGCATGAGAGCTACCAGTGGAATTCATGCCCAGAAAGCTTCAGAGGGACCCTCAAGAGTAGCTTACTAGCAAGTTCCAAGGATGCTTCAGGCAATTTCCCAACATGTACAGCAATATCCTTTGCAGGTGGCTTTCTGGTGGCTTTCCAGTGAGTCCTACTGATGCCACAGCCAATTCCCCAGTGAGTTCAACAGCATTCACCATGAAGAGCCTCCCAGTAAATTTTGCTAGCATATGAATAGATGGTTTCCTGCCCACCAGCCTCAGTCTGGCAGTACCCCAACAGGAGGCTTCCAGCTTGCCAGCCTCAACCCACAGTTCTCTGCCTGTCAACCCCAACCCACCAACTGTGAACCAGCTTTAGTCAAGACAACCCAGTAAACTTCCTTGCCATCTAGTGGGCTGCAACCACATCCTGCCCACTGAGGTTGGATTCCTGACTTGTGTAGGAAGGCTCTCTCCCATGTTTGCGTACTCCCCTGTAGCCTTGATGTATTCTTTAGTATTTATCATCTCTTATATCTAATAAGCTATATCTCTATAGCTATATCTCTATATCTCTTATATCTCTATAGCTAATTATCTATAGATGGTTAACAATTGTTTGTTTCAAGTTTTCCCTATTCTAATCATTGTGTGTTTTATTCTTCCTGACTGGACCCTAATATGGGTGGAAAAACAAGATTTACTAAAGATAATTTAGACTTCAGTGCAGCAAAGAGCCTGGAGCTGGTCAAGAGTAGAGGCAGAGGCTAGTTAAGTGGCAGATGATGATGGTTGGTCAGAGAAGCTCAGATGAGACCAGTGCCAATCAAGGGATATGGAAATATTATCAGTGTTTTTAGGAAATAAAATAAGTAGGCCTTGATAATTGAGTGGATGAAAGAAAGATGAATTGTGGTGTTACCCACTAAGTTAGAGGACACTGAGAGAAGACAAGATTTAGAGAACTAGATTATGAATAGGTTTGGCCTTGTAGAATTAGAGACACTTTGAGTCACCTAAATGGAGACATCAAGTCATCAGATGGATTGATGAGTCTATTGCTCAAGGGGAGAGTTATGGGCCAGAGATATAAATGTGGGGGTCATATGGGTATAAACTATAGATTGGGTAAATGGTTTTGCCTGGCCAACACCCCTTCCTCCATATTATTCACTCCAATTTTTATTTACAGAACTATTCCTTTATTAAACAGAAGTTTCCATCAATACATCATGAAGCAATAAATAGTAGTTATTTTAAAGAAGTTGTTAGACCTTATACAGAATGTGTAAAGGAGGTCATTAAAAACTAGTTATGCAACTGGACCCCTCACCTCCTTCAAATCTGTAAAAGTTTTAGGCACAAGGATACTATCTGTTGGACTCAAGCTTGATGATAAGGAATCCAAATAGAAGATTCGTAGTAAAAATATTTAAAGATAGCTTTGAATGCTGGGAATCCTAACTCTTCCAAAAGAGATGGATGGAGTGATACCTCCTCTTCACCATGAGAGAGAGTTCGTAATATGTGTCCCCTTAATTTGGGTAAGGAGTTAAACAGTTGCCTTAGGACTGACTCATGTGTTATGAATCTAAAGAATGAAAGACTGGTGGAAGGAGTCTGTGAGGGTTACATGAAAGCAAAGAGAAGGGCCTGTACTGGGATCAAGCCATGCTTTTAGCATTTCTCAGGGCAAAAAGGAAAGTCAATGTTGCCCAGAGGTTAGAGGTGGTTTACCGACAAGAGAGAGCAGGATGGGATGAGGGTGAGGCAATGAAAACAAGCCCTGCTGGGGTGGGGGTCGGGGTGGTCAGAATGTTTTTACAAATGGACATTAATGATACAGCAAGATAACATTGACAGAACATAGTGAATATGGTGATTTGTTATATTGGTGGTGGGACCAGTGAGGGATAACTAAAGATAGCCACCCAATGGGGAAGACACGGTAATACATGTAGTAAGATAATAAAAGACTTAAAATTAATTATAAGGAAAAAAATTAATTATAAGGACTAACTAATAAGGACCTATTACTTATTTTGGTGAGGGATGGAGAGATGGTGTGAGAAGGCAAATGACGGAATATCCAAAAGTGACTAGTAATAGCCTGAGGATATTAAAGCAGAAGAGCTTGATTCTTGTTTCAGAGTCAAAGAATGAATCTCGCAGACAAAGGAGAGTGAGTAAAGCGATGGAAGTTTATTAAGTGAGGATACAGAGAAAGCTCTCAGAAGTGAGAGTGGTCCTGACAGGGCTGCCACTGAGGGATTTTTTGGCTGGTCTTTTATAGAAAACCTGACTAGGGCGTTTATGGCCTTGAGATTTCTTGAGAAGTCTTGTGTGAATGACATGACTGTTTTGAGTCTCAGTGATTAATTGATAGACGTCAAAGGAAGATACTCCCTTGCATTCTGGAGCCAGGGGCCAGATTTACTTCCTTATCTCTGTTTTTGATTGCCTTCTCTCTGTTTTTGTTGCATCTCAGTGTCCTTGGGATTTATGGGAGCCTGATCCTGAGGCCCCTCAGTGTCCTTGGGATTTATGGGAGCCCAGAGATTTGTGGGAACCTGACTCTGGGCCTTTCCCTTATCTTTCCCTGTCTAGCCCTGTCTTGTCCCTAACCCAATATGAAGAGAATGTGGGGTGTGGGGGTGGGGGTGAGGGTCATGTACATTCAGTAGAAATAAGGATGTTTGCAGATCAGTCATATAGAGTTTGAAGGAAGTGGCCACAGTGAGATGGTTTTTCACATGGGCATGGCACTCTTCGGAGTTGAGGCTGGAGATGTGGGTGGCATCTACATATTGCTGGTGAGTGGTCTATGAAGTGGCAGAGATCTCTGACGGCCATGGCAGATGATGTAAGGAAATGCTCAGTGGCACATGATCCTTTTCGATGACCCCACACTCTGCTCCCAGCCTCTCAAGAACAGGTCCAGGCTCCATCAATGCCATGCCTGGTTTCTAAAGGCTCCCGATTTCTTCTTGCACTAAGACCCAGTGTAAAAACTGTCTTTCCTTCTTTTTTCACGCAGAAGAATTTAGGTGTTTTCTAAAAGCAGCTTTTACTGGAGAAAACTAGTAATGAAGAAAATTCTAAAAGTCTAACAATGGATGTTTCCAGAGTATAATCTGCTCATCGGAATTGAAAAAGTAGAGCCTGAATGCAAATAAGATCAGTCTGCAGAGAGACACGGCCCACAGAGGCTCTGATTCACCTTCCTTACCATGTGTACACCTGCTTCTCTGGCCTTCCAGCTTTTCTAAAAATCATATTTATTAACAGATTGGTAAGGCTGTTTCTACTGGTTGATGAAGTAATATTTCTTTTTGGATTGTTCTAAAATAGCATCTTAAGGTCTCTCGGGGGGCACACTCAGCAATATAGCATAAAAGGAAATTATCAGTGTTCTACCAATGCACTAAAAACCTTGGTTAAAATGTTTTAGAAATCTACAAAAGAAAGTATTCATATGGGCCTTTCACCCTGGTGTATATTTTTTGTGTGTTTTCCATAATAAGCATGCATTACATTTGCAATAAGCAAAAATAAATTGCATTTACATTAATTAGAAAAAAATACAGTGCTTAAAGATTTATCTAACACAAAAGAGAATAGTCAGGTTATCATGGGCAAAAAATCGCCCACTTGAATCTGGAGATTTGTGCATTTCCTATAGGTAGTCCAGATACATTTGAGAGAAGTCTATTATTTCTTGTATTATTTGGGACATACACCATTAGAGAGATTTAAAGAAGGCTTGTACTGATTAAATATTTACCAGTAAGGACTTGATAACAACCCAACCACCTTTTAAGCATTCAAATGAGTGGCAAAAGTGTCCCACAGGGGAGAAACACAGGAAAATTATAAGAGATAGCATTTCTAGCATCTCCCTTAATGCATCCTTTATGACCCCTGGAAAACTAAAAGGATATCTGGTCTGTAATATAGTTCACACTTTTGTCTTTCAAAGCTTCTACTTAGAAAATCTGTAACATCCACTGACATAGGGCAACTAATTTCCTATTTTTGGAAAACTAAAATAAAGAATTGCCCCAAAATACAAAATAGTCAAGAGTTACAGAAAGATCCCACAAAGAACCTCCTGTCATGCATTCATCCTTCATCCATCCATACAACATGCATGTAGTGGATGCACACACTTGAATAAGCAACGTATCCACTGTGGAGACCAGGAAAACAAATATCATCCTAAAAGTGACTTACATTTTAGTAGGAAAGATAAAATATGCACACAAACAGTAAAAACAACACAAGGGAGTCTTGATAAATGTCCTAGAAGATTGTCAAATAAGGTATTATAGATAGGAAGTAATCACATTCTACTGAGTCCAGAGAATGTTTCAACCCAGAAGTGGTGTTAAGTACTGAAAAGTAGGGAAATTGTCTTCCAAAGCATGCTGTTACAGCAAACAGAAGAGGCATTCAGGTATGACAAGGGTGATAAGCAGGAATTAAATTCACATTCTGGGGAGACTGGAAGTTTATTCAGGTATCACAACACTATTTGAGAAAAGGGATATCCAGCTATTTTTTTTTAAATGATAGGGCCCTTCCATATACATGGTGGGGGGCAGCAGGCCTGAAGCTTACACTTGCTTTAGCCTCAAGAGTACTCCACTCTTGAGGCCAGGTTGTTGAGGTAAGCAGACTAAGGGCACGTCTGTCTCTGTCACTTACTACCCATATGATTTTAGGCAAACCATTTATTTTCCTGAACATCAGTTTCTTCAAATGATGCCTACTTCAAATAATATCTCCTACTTGTAGAGTTGGAAATAGCAACTAGTTTTCCTTTTAGGAATATCCCTTCCTTATTCTCAGCAAATGATTCAGAGCCCACCTCATACTTCATGGGTGGGTTCAAGGGCTTTGTCAATGAAATGACCACATCCCATGAGGCATGGGGCCCAAGCCAGGCCAATCTGGATTAATCCTCCTCCGCCTCCCCAGAATATTGCTGCAACCAACAATAATTATTTTCCTTAAAACTAATAGAATGTAGACACAGAGCAGTGGATGGCCAACTGACCTCTACAAAGAGAGAATCTAGAGCCAACACAGCAGACTACAGAGCCTAGAGCCAGAGGTAATGGCCTAATGACACATCAGAGCTGTGCTTGCCTCGGCCTGAGGCTTCTATCATCTTCAGCCCCAGTGCCCTGACCAATACATTACAATGATGGCAATCCTGTGATATTGGATTACCCAGAAATCTTGCCATTCAATTCAACATTAATAAACATCTGTGGATCACCCACTATGTGCCAGGCAGGGCCTTCTGTGCTGTAATCTGCCAGGAACACAGAGATGAGGAATCTATTTCCATGTTACTTTTAGTACCACTTTAACTATGTGGAATCACTGGCTTCCATTCTGTCCATCCATATGTTTCCCAGTTCCATCTTATCAGGCAGACATCCCCTCACATATGTGACAGTTGCACCTGAGACAAATCAACTCACCATTTTGACTGAATAAGCTGAATTCACTGAGAAAATTGATCCACAACAGGTGTAACTGGATCTTCCATAGATAATTTAAGGTTGTGTAGGTTATTTTGTGTGAGTCATGAACAATTCCCAGCCGTAACTGTCTCTAATTCTCATTAAATGCTGGAATTTACGTGGACAAGCGACATTATTGGGGATAGCTACACATGCACCATAACTTATTTATCTAGAGTAAATTCTATGGAAATCGGGGATCTCACTAATGCACTGGAACACCAAAATTGAGAATCATTGATAGGTAAACAACACAAAAACCGCAGAGCATGTGGATACCTGATTCCTGCCCTAAAGAGGTTGCCGAACACAAGGACTTTTATTTGGCATTGTGTCCCTAGCACCCAGCAGAGAGCTTGACACAGGAAGCTCGAACTGAACTGAACCTCATCTCCTACTGTACACAGACCTCTCTGCTTTACCAAAGCAAACTGCACACCAGTTCCAACTCCCACCATTTATTTGCTCTGCTTGGAAAACTCACCTAGAGCAAATCACATTCCTTATCATCTTCAAGATACTTAAGTCTCACAGCCTTGGTGATAGATTTTTAGCCCACTGCTTCTCAAGCTTAGCTGTACATGAGAATCACCTGGGGATTTTTAAAAATCCTGATGCCCAGCTCACTGCTCTGGATCCATTAAATCAGAGTGGTTGGGGTGAGACCCAGGTGTCAGGATTTTTCAACTTCTTCGGGTGATTCCAATATGCAGCCAAGATTGAGGAATACTCTAGTAAAGCAACTCTTACCCAGTTCCTGTAGTATCTCTGTATCCCAAGTTCTTATTTGTGATCTCTGCTGTCCCAGTTCAGACTAGCAGTGGAATATAATAGTTTCAGAAGAGCAGTAACAAAATATTAGATCTCTGATACCATCCCCCAGTGGAATGGATAGAATCTCAGATGCCTCTCTTAAGATTCGGGAGGAGAGGAACAAAAGGCATGTTCTGAGATTTTTCTCCATTCCCAAGTTTCTTTTCCTAAAAACTCTCATAGAAATAGGCCCCTGAAGTCATGGACATGTTCTATAAACCTTCTTCCCACTGTCCTACAACCCAACCCCCTTCCTTTTGCCATTGCTCAAGGGATTTTAAATCAGAGGGTGCATCAGAATCACCAGAAGACCATCTCTAGAACTTCTAATTCAATAAGACTGGGGTAGGGCTTGACAATCTTTGTTTCTAACAATCCCCCAGGCATTGCTGATGCTGCTGGTCTAGCGACTGGCCTTGGAGAGTCATTTCCATGGCTGATTAGTTCTGATCCAGACTTAGGCAATGGAATTCTCTCCTTGACTCAGAGATGAAGTCCGAAGACTAGGGCTGCCATAACAAAGGAACACAAACTGGCCCTAGTGTAATGCACACCCTCAGTCTCTGTGAGCTGTAGACATTTCCTCCTTTTTGAAAACCTTTTTGAATTTCTCTATTCTGGTTGGACTCCTGTTTCTTGCAACCAAGAGAGTCATGTCTAAGAGACAGTGTGCCTCCACTGGCACTCTAATAGATCGTCATGACTCCTTCTGCTCCTGGCATTTGGCATTTCTGTGGTTATTGCTAATGCCTAGTCCTTGAGGCAACCTACTATTCTGCTCTTGTTGTGTTTTTATGAAATAGAGAAATAGTTTTCCTTTGTCCATTTTAGACTCTGAGGAGTCCACAGAGCAAAATTGTTTGGCATGCTATCTTTAGAAGAATGTCTAGTGACACATTCCTTGTTTTCAAGTGGCTTTGAAAAATTACAGGCTTTTTCTTCAGCATAGGCTCCCTGGAGCAGGGCTACGGGGACATCTGAGGTTGAACACACTAGGCTACTTTCTGAATATTTTCTGTTATGCCTACCATGCAATATTTGGAGACTAATGATGTGTACTCAACTTGCTCTCCATTTGAGTATCTTTAGTACCCTAGACCATTCCAGAAGGTAAGAGAGTGGCCATTGTCCCTGATTGTGGGGGCTCTCAATTCTGGCTATTGGAAAGGAGCCATACTGGATGTTTTACATTTGTCCCTCAGGTCTACTCTCCACACAGCACTGAGTCGCAGGAGGCTGCCCTACATGGACTGCATGCATGAACTCCTTTCCCCTCTGGCTTCTGAGTAGATTTGGAGTGCTGACAGGATTGATTAAGCGAGACCAGGTTTCCCTAGCTCCCAACCCTAGGGTTGCCATTAGATGGCTTCCTCAGCTGAAGGCAACAGCTCCTGTCAGGTGGCCCTCATCCCCAAATCCTCTCTCAGTACCTGTCTCTCCTTGCCCCTTTATGTCAAGATATGGTAAGAAGACCCAACTATCACGATCCCCAGGTACCATACTATCTCTTAAGGTCCCTATCCCTGGCCCAGAACTTTAAATTCTTGCAAGCTTACATACTTTGAATATGAATCTCTTTCCTAGTGGGACCCTGATTGATGCAGAGTCCTGGTCTTACATGACCAGCCACTGTCCCCACTAAAGTCCCCTTAATCCCAGGGAAATTCCTGATTCTTGCCTCACTAATCCTCAGGAATTGTTGAGGTTGGTTAACTTTTTCACTGTTTGCTTAGACTACTGTGTGAGGGCCCTTGCTAGCTACATGTCATTCATCCCTGTTTCTTTCCTCTCTGACACAGCCCAGTGGTTCTAAGCCTTGGATCCAAACTAGAATCATCGGGGAGAGAGGGGGCAGAGGGGCTGCATTTAAGTTTCTGATGACTAGATTGCTGAGGGTGGGATTATGAAAGAGGAAAATAGTATATAGTTTATACATGAAGAAACCAAGAGCCAGAAACTCAGTGAGTTTATAAAGATCATAGAAACTGAGATAAGTCCAATTTTCCTAATTGGATTTATTCCCCTCCCCCCCATACACTTGACAAGGTAAATACTACAGCTTCTTCCTATTCATTTGGACCTCTTCTATCTCTTTTATTGTAAAATAACTCCTCTGGCTCAGAAACAATCCCTTCTTTTGATTCATATCTTCCCACAAAGTCCAGTAAAGGGTCATGTACACGGTAAGTATTTAATAAACCTGACAGTGAGTGTAGAATAGATGGAGAACAGTTGAAGAAAATGTTGAAAAAGATGGTTGGGATGATAGTGTGACTGGTCTTGAGTGTCATCCTATGTTACCTTGTGGCACATTGTTTTATACTATAACTTCATTTATGGAAAACTAGTAATAAGAACAGGGCTTGCAACCTTATCGAACACGTACTTTGTGTCCAGTGATATACTATACTCTTTTCATGTATTATCTCATTTAAATCATTAAAAAAATCCTACTTATGAAATAGATAATACCATTATCAGATGAAGAAACCAGGACTTAAGAAAGTTAAGTCATTTCCCCAAGGTTTATTTTTTTTTTTAATTTTTTTTTATAATTTTTATTTATTTATGATAGTCACAGAAAGAGAGAGAGAGAGAGAGAGGCAGAGGGAGAAGCAGGCTCCATGCACCGGGAGCCCGACGTGGGATTCGATCCTGGGTCTCCAGGATCGCGCCCTGGGCCAAAGGCAGGCGCCAAACCACTGCGCCACCCAGGGATCCCTCCCCAAGGTTTAAAAGACAGTATATAGCTCAGTTTGTATAGAGTCCAGTTTTACTACAATTGGAACAAATGCTCATTGAAAACAGCCCGAGGATTGACCGCATCTCTTTATGTTCTAGGATCCACAGGTACTCTCCCTCCCTTGATTATTTACTCTTTGCCCTAACTTTAGACCTCTTGTATTTTTATTTATTTATTTTTTTGCTTGACCTTTAGAGTTGAACTTGACCCCTTACCATCAGGTTGGCCTTCTGGATCACTCACTGGATCTACCCCAACGACTCAGATGTCCCCTTGCTCTCCCTCTTTGACCAGCCCATCCTCTGTGCATTGATGTTCATGATGCTGCCCACATACCTCCAGTGTTCACAGAGAGTGCAGGTTAGGTGTCAGGTTCATGTTGGTAACTTCAGAATTCCCTGCCATACTTGTTCATGGAAAAACAACGTATGAAATATTTTCCCTCCCTATCCCACTCTCCTTATCTCAAGTGCAGATTGACATCTGCATAGAAAAACTGTGGATTGGATTTGTGCCTTTCTTTCTTGTCTTTTTCAACAAACGGTGGGTATCTATTTTGGACAGGCATTGGGGCTATCATGATAGACAAAAGTGAGTACCATCTCTAATACCATGGGCTTTCTCATTGAATGGGAGAGGAAAAGATCATGAATCAGAAAATGAATAATAGTCTTACAGATAGCAACAAGTGTATGAAGAAAGCTATTTTTAACCTAATGCTTAATTTATTTAACTGGTGGTTGCCATCCTTACTCAGGGCTTTTGGCCAAGAACAATGCTGTGCAATAAAGCCCAGCAATAACTTACACAGGCTTTTCAAGAATATGTGTTCTTCTTAAAACTCCCTTATGAGCAATCAATCTAACCTTACAATCCATGTTCCTACTCCAGTTATCTATGTCCACAGTAATATTTGTGGCTAATATTATTGAGCGCTGGAAATATACCAGGCACTCTGCTAAGAGCTTAATATATATAACCTCAGTCATTCACATAACAAACTTGTACAGGAAATAGTGTTTTTATCTCCATTGTATGGATGAGAAACTGAGCCTTAGAGCCCATGCACACTCCCAGTTATAGAGCCTGGGAGAAGAATTCATACAAATTCAGGTACAGGTTGTGTGTTATCTCCTTTACCAGAAGGCAGGCTCAGAAAGGCAAAGACTAGGGGCACCTGGGTGGCTCAGTAGGTTAAGCATCCAACTTTTTTTTTTTTTTAATATTTTTTATTTATTTATTAGAGATACAGAGAGAGACACAGAGAGAAGCAGGCTCCATGCTGGGAGCCTAACATGGGACTCAATCCCAGGTCTCCAGGATCACACCCTGGGCTGAAGGCGGCGCTAAACCACTAAGCCACCGGGGCTGCCCAAGCATCCAACTCTTGATTTCGGCTTGGGTCATGATCTCAGGGTTGTGACACTGAGCGCCATATCAGGCTCCATGCTCAGTGGAACCTGCTTAAGATTCTCTCTCTCTCTCTCTCTCTGCCCCTTCCCCTGCTCATGCTCTCTCTCTTAAATTAATAAAATGTTAAAAAAAAAATTAAGACAGAGACTATGGCCTCCACTTTTTTAGCTTCACGGTGTTGAGCTTACAGCAAACACTCCACAGTAATAACACTTATTGAATGCCAGGTATTGCACAGCAATCCAATGAACAATTATTATATTGCACTTTCAAATGAGGAAATTTAGGCACTGAGAGTTTCAGAAATTTGCTGTCGGTCATATAGTTGCTAAATGATGGGCCAGAGTTGAAACCCAGGCAGTCTAGATCAATGTTAGAATGCAAGATGGTTGCCTAGAGGTCTTGGTGATAAAGCCCAGATTGCTGGACCTCAATGCCAGGTTCCGGATTCACCCAGTCCGCTTTGGGCCTCGGATTCTACAAGCCTAAGAGGATAAAGAGATGCTGACTCTGCGGTTGGTCCCTGGAGACCTCACTTGGCCTGAGAGGAGGGTCTAGACCAAGAATCTGTGCTCTCAACAACTAAATCATGAGTGTTTCTGCAGTAGATTAATAATCGCAGATTGACTGAGGAACAGGCCATACATTTGTATAATAATAAAGCAGCAATCAGCATATCCCATATCCATTGATCATGTTAATCAGAAATTTGCATTTCTATTCCAGTACTCACTCAGCTTTTACCCAAATCATTCATTGGAGAGTAGGGGCTCTGCCAACCTCTTTGGAAGAACACTATGTTAATCAGCATAGGTCTGAGAGCTTGGGAGAGGGCTGGTGGCTCAGGGCCCTAAGCCAAGAAGCAAGAAATTGTGTCTTGCCTGGCTACTTTCAACAGTTCATGGATTCCCACTGAATTGGAATAACACTAAACCTTACCAGGGCCCAGAAGGCCCAGGTGACCTGGCTCCTTTCTGTTTGCCCCAGTCACACTGGCCTTCCAATAGTTTCTAAAACAAGACAAGCCATTTCCCAGACCTGGGGCCTTTGGACTTGCCTTATTCCCTACCCTTTCTTTCTCATTGTTATTTCTGTTATCAAAAAATCCTAGGGCAGCCCGGGTGATTCAGTGGTTTAGCACTGCCTTAAGCCCAGGGCCTGATCCTGGAGACTGGGATCCAGTCCCACATCAGGCTCCTTGCATGGAGCCTGCTTCTCCCTCTGCCTCTCTCTCTGTCTCAGTCTCTTATGAGTAAATAAAATCTTAAAAAAAAAAAATCCTAGAGCCAGACAAAGGCATATTTAATTAACAACTATTGCATTAGTGGGAGAAAGACCTCAGAAGAGAACTGGATTCCATTTAGAATACAACAGAGACAAGTAGGAATTTATAGCCAGGAAGCAGGGAGAGAGAAGTACTGGATGGTAATGGCTAAGAAGAAACCTCAGGAAAGAGGGGGAGCTCTGGCTAATCTGACGTGATAGGCTTCTTG